>NC_091466.1:48014517-48362017 GCF_027789765.1 Dendropsophus ebraccatus
ACTATACACTACATCATTCTCCATATTGTCTACATGGTCTGTGTATTAACTTATCCCGACCAAAAAATAAAATAAAATAAAAATAAATAAATAATATATATATATATATATATATATATATATATATATATGATAATTAGATACTGAGACAGTTCTACTTATCACTATTTTACCTCAATAAGTAATGTATTTGACTTAGTAACCATTATATGGTTTAGTTTAATTAATAAATTTAATTTATTTGATAACGATTATTGCAGATCTTGTTATTTAGAAAGAGAATTAGTGTAATTGTCGGGTCGTACAACACTTAAAGAATTAGATTTTAAACGAAATGTAACGAAATAGTGTGCGATTCGATTGAGTCTGAGGGGTGGAGGTCACCAATGACGCGTTATTACCGGTGCGACATCGTCATTCCTGATAGTTACATCCAGTAACTGTATTCCTTCCACACGGCTGCTTATAGGAAGATCAGGAATACATATTCTGTGTCTAATTATAACATGAATTGATGTGTAATCCATGTTACTCAATGGGGGATACAGAGAGTTACAGGAAATGTTCCCTGCCCCTGCTCCTTATATCATGTGTATTATTAGGCTGGGTTTACATATATAAGTTGGCATCAGTTGCGTTTTTTGCCTAAAAACTGACCACAACTGATGTCACAACTGATGCCAAAAATGCATCAGTTGTCATCAGTTTTTCTATCCGTCTTTTCATTAAAAACCATCAGTTGCCATCAGTTTCCATCAGTTGTCATCAGTTGTCACAAGTTGCGCTCATCAGTTGACATTTTTTTCCCCAGTATGTTTTCCTGTCATTTTCAATGGGATTTGCGGGGGAGCGCACGGGGGCTATATACTAAATTGGGGGAGCTCACAGGGGGGCTATATACTACAAGGGGAGAGTGCACAGGGGGGCTATATGGGAGGGGGAGAGCGCACAGGGGGGCTATATACTATTGGGGGAGAGCGCACAGCAATGCTGTATACTAATTGGGGGAGAGCACACAGGGAAGCTAAATATTACTGGGGGGGCAACAGGGGGGCTATATACTACTGGAGGAGAAACAGGGGGGGTGATATACTACTGGGGGACCAAGGGGGGACTATAGGGGAGGGGGAGAGCACACAGGGGGAGATATATGTTTATTTTGTGTACTATTTGACTGAACGCCGGATGCCAGAGCCGAACGGCATGCGTCCTGCCCGGCGAGGCATCCGGCGCTCTATTCCATTGTATTGGTGCGGCGCCGCATCACCGGAGCGGCGGTCCGCCAGGACGCTGCAAGATGCGTCCTAACGCACCGACGGTCCGGCGATGCGGCGGCCACTATTTCCCGCCGCACATTTTGAACGATCCCATTGAAAACAATGGGATCAGTTCAAAGATGCGTTTCCCTCCGGCGCTTTTCTCCTGCGCCGGAGGGAAACGCCGCCGCACCGCCGGACATATGTAAACCCGGCCTTAGGGCAGCATGTAGGAGAGATGACATGTATTATAATGTACATACATGTAATGCATATGTCAGTCTGTCTAGCTCAATGCACAAAATGTAATCTAATATTATTAGCTATATATATATATATATATATATATATATATATATATATATATATACATATATATATATATATATATATATATATATATAATCTCCTATAGGTATTATATGGGCATGTTTCCTCCTATTCCCCTACAACAAGGCAATGGTGAATGTCAGTGTGTCACTGGGATCCAGGGATCTGAAGAAGAGAGGGACAAGGGACCCCTTCCAAGATTGCAGTAAATAAACAGATGATATTACAGCACTCACACCACTACCCCTTTACCAAACACATTGCAGCACTACTTTACAGGCCAATTGCCTGCAGTATTATAGACTCCACAGAGATGTAACCCTTTCCATGCCAGATGCTTTAATGGACATTAGGGGTTTAAGTTCACTGTTTGCATCATGTGATACTGATTTGCTCTGTAATATATATATATATATATATATATATATATATATATATATATATATATATATATACATATACTGTATATTAGGCAGTCTAACTGGGCACAAGAGGGTTAACTTCCTGTCTATCGGATGGTTGTGCTCTGCTATAGGAAGGTTAGAATGATGATGGTGACACAAGTGATTTGTATGTTATGGCCTGTGCTGTCAAGGTGAATTAACCAGTTGCACATCACACTCTTCCTCACTATTAGGAGAGGTAAGCATTGCTTGCTTTCTTCTCTACAGCAGGGTAAAATAGCTGTAATTATGCTTTCCACAGTCCATTAGAAATGTGCAGTGTAATACCTATCCAATTTTTTATGGAAGAGAGGAAGTACTCCTATAATGCCCATGACGGAGTAGGGGGCATATTGGGTTACTGGGAAAAGTCGACTTTATGGTGGTAGTGAGAGATGGAAGAGGATAGGGGGGCTTCTCCCCCTCTCATGTACACGGCTAGATTGCACTAAAGATTGCCTATAATTCTGTAGTGAGATATGGCGGGGGTGACTGGGTTAGTTAGAAACTGGGCCCATAAACCCAATGCAGCATTCAATACATACAATACATACTACTGCTGAAATCAAAGATGATATTAGGTTACAAATATTAAAGAAAAAATAATATCAGAAGCTTTATGGACATTACCGCTGAAGGATCTTCAGATCAGATCATTAAAATATGGATTTAATACCCTGAACATAAGAGGTATGGATACTGTCTGTATAAATATAGCTTGATATGGTGCCAGTAGAATCCCTTTATATGTATATTACATGTAATTGATCCAGTATGCTATGTGATTAGGTTACACAATTGTTATGTTATTATATTTATATATGGAAGATAAACTGGTCCTTGGGGAGCTTTAAATAATGTGTGGAGGAAGAGGAAGCCAGCACTCAATGTCAAGGCCATATATAACTGAGGTATATAGGGGAGGGGGGACAATTGATGGCTCTGCAGTTGTTGTGGAATTACATTACTTTACATAGCCACATGAGTAAAATAGTGAGCTAGACAAGGGAAGACAGAACAAAACCCTGGGGTCCCTGGGCTTTTATTATAGACGCCTATGTCTTTGCTGGTCATAGATATTACATACGTGCTGGTAGGGTCTGCTGACAATGTAGTCATCTGTGTATGGGCTGCAGCACTCGCACTTCATGGCTGCTTTTAGAGCAAGATGGTGTTTGCAGGCAGTATACATTTGCATAGAGTAGCTATGGCTCTATAAGACTGCACTGTACAGAGTCTATAAATACTAAACCATGTGCATAATGTCTTAATTTTTTTCTTTTTATTAATAAATAATGTTTCTATGGTAACAATAACATTAAAGGATTACTTCTAAAAAGTGGATTATCCTGCTTTTAGTGTATTTCTGTGTTGAAGGGTTCATAGGGCTCAAGTTTGTTGCTAGGAGTTTTTGGAAGAGAAATGTTTCTCCCAAGATGAGTTTCTTCTTAGGTGTGAAGTGTTGTAAAAAGGTGGCCATGAGGAAGGACTACAGTCAAAGCCTGAAATTGGTGGTTTTACGTGCTATTTTTCCTGTGTTTTTCTGCATATTTTTAGTCGGTGTCCGGTGCCTGTCCATGTGCAAAGACAAGCCAGAGCTGTTTTTTTTCTTATTTGTTGTTTGACAAAGTAGAGCAGACAGCAAATATGTTAGATGTATCAAATAAAAAACATAACTACAAAAAAACCCCATAATAACTACAATAATAAATAACGACAATGTAAGGCCTAGTTTACACATATCCGGCGATCTGGCGGCTTCTCTCCTGCACCGGAGGGAAACGCATCTCTGAACTGATCCCATTGTTTTCAATGGGACAGTTGGGATGATCCGTTCTACAACTGATGCTGCCGGACTGACTGTACGGGAGAACGCAGCATGCAGCGTTCTGATGTACGTCCCGCTAGGCTATCCGACACCGCATCAACTAAAGTCTATGGAGCGCCGTAGAGAAGTCCCTGTCCCTCCCCCCCCCTGTTGACCCTGGCTGTGCAACAGAGTGCCCCCTTGCAGGGGATGCTGCTCTGTACAGGTGCAGCACTATAGGACAGGGGTAGGGAACCTTGCATCTCCAGCTGTTGCAAAACTACAACTCTAATCATGTCTGGGATATCCAGGCATGATGGGAGTTATAGTATTGCAACAGCTGGAGAGCCAAGGTTCCCTACCCCTGTAGTAGGAGATGTCCACATGTATTGCTGCCCAAGGTAGAGGGCTCTGGTGTCCTGCTGCCCCCCTATATAGATGGCCCCCTGTAATGCCGTGAAAAACGGATAGAAAACCCGATGACAACTAATGCCTTTTTGGCATCAGTTGTGACATCAGTTGTGGTCAATATCTACAAAAAAACAGAAAAGGATGCAACTAACATATGTAAACTAGGCCTAACACCAACATATTCTGCAGTAATGAATAGAGATTTCACTTGTCTCTACATTCCAAATTATTTTTCAGTACATCTTTGTATGTAGGAGGAAACCACCAAAACATCAGTAGAACATACAAACTCAGTATCATACAGTCCATTTTATGATGTATCTTAGCAGTTTTCTCAAATAGTCAGTTTTTCCTGACCTGATAAATCTAGACTAAATGTATTGCTTCCTTAACTACCCTCAAACATAGCAGTGGAAAGAGCAAGGAAGACTTTATACAGAAGTAATAAGCAGTATTGCTGCAAATCTAGCACAGGAAGCAAAAAAGACATTAAACAGAAGTAATGAGCAGTGTTGCTGCAAATCCAGTCCAGGGGTGAGATAGAACATGAAGGTAGGAGCTGTGTTCCTGTATGCCTGTCCCTCTCTATTTGCAGCTGCTTTCCCACCTCCCCTCTTCATAGACAATTTTCTGGTGAAGCAGAGGAAGTGTAATAGAATTTGGAGAAGCAATTTATCTGTAGGGGCGGGTTTACATTTATCTGGCGATTTGGCAGCGTTTCCGTCCAGCCCAGTAGCAAATTGCCAGAGGGAAATTCATTTGAATGGGACAGTTCAAAGCACATGGCTCTTCAATTGGGACACCGGATCGATGGATAGGCCAGACAGCAGAACACATCTTGCAGTATTCTGCCGTCCAGCCTTGATAGTTAATGGAAAAAAGGAAAGGACATCAGTTGTGGTATCAGTTATCATTAAAATAAGGATGCCGGACCGCCTGATATATGTAAACCCACCCTAATAAGTCAAATTGCAAAGTTTCCTATTACAGCTTGTACTGATATTTATGGGCAGGTATAAAGGATACTCAATTGCCTGATCCTCATGAATGTCGTTGGTGCCTGCTTACCACTTCCTGACATGGAGGAGATGCAAGGGATGGGATCAGGGAGGTAAGAGTATACTTTTATTTTTTTATTTTTAAGGAATCCTTTTATAATCGGGACTCAATGGAATCCTGGGGGTTTCCTTGTGGAAAGCTTTACATTAAACATGACAGAGTTGGAGCAGTAGTCTAGTTTAGCCATTTAAAAACATTACAGATCTGTGCATGTCAGATATGCTCCCTGTAACACGTTTCAGAAATACATTTTTTACGTGTAACAAGAGCATCACTTTGAAATGGCACATGAGGATCTTTTATGTTTTTAATGGATATCTGAGGCCGGGTTCACACTACGTAAAAAACACGGCCGTAATTCCTAACAACGTCCGTTGTTGTAAAAACGGCTGTTTTTTACGTAGTGTGAACATAGCCTAATAATGTAAAAATTTATATGACATTGAGTCCTAGGTAAACTAGACTCAATGTCCAGTATTGTCTATGTATTGGAGTTGTATTGAGTTGGCCTTCAGTTCAAAGACTTGGCATGTGATACATGAGAAAGACATTCAGACACCAAAGGAAGAATATCTGTACCTTTCTCTTCCCCTCATGCCATGCACTGGGCATAACACAATAGCTGAACAATTTCTCACAGAGACCATAACTGATTGTACTGTAATAAATGTGATCCACTTATGATTTTAGTAATTTTTTGTCTATTTGACTATGATCAAAGTTTAAGGGATTTACACGAATGTCCGAGTCACTGAGTCTTTAATGTAGGTGGTCCTAAAACATTTAAAAGTGAAAAAAGTAGGTAGTTCTCAAGATGGTCCTGTGACTGACATCAACTTGTCATACGAGTAACAAACCTTGCATCATTTTAGTATACCCCATGACAGGTGTGCCCCGCTGATCATAGTGGCTCTGTATTATCGGTAGAGGATCAAGTGTGTGAAAAACTGCTATATGGTTTCATTTACTGGGAATATTGTTGCGCTATTGTTGGCGAACGTAATACTTTATAAACTGACTATAGTGCTTTCACTCTGATTCTTTCAGGCTAGCAGTAGTAGTAGGATTTACACATGGAGCAGATGAGCAAGACTTTGCCAAAGCCTAGATTATAGTGGTCAGGATTTGTTGGTGGGAACAGAGGCGACTAAAAGTAATGACTGCCTGGGGACAGCAGGCGCAAAGTAAATTGAAAGTCAGCACCATTTTGTGAGCAGCCTCTAAGCTAAGGCTGGTGAAGGCTGCTTTTAGAATTTTTTTCTAAAGGTCTGAGAAAAAATGTATCTGTCATTCACACCTGTGTCTGCTTCCCAGCCCTGTCTATGAGCAGAGCATTACATTTCATC
This sequence comes from Dendropsophus ebraccatus, assembly GCF_027789765.1. Classification (NCBI taxonomy): domain Eukaryota; kingdom Metazoa; phylum Chordata; class Amphibia; order Anura; family Hylidae; genus Dendropsophus; species Dendropsophus ebraccatus. The sequence continues at coordinate 48,021,170 of NC_091466.1, forward strand.
CTTCCTCTTAGCCCTGCAGGCAGCTCAGTGCATGTCATTCCCACACTACTGCCCTCACATACACACCTCACTTTCCCAGGCATCGGGTATACCACTCACCTACATTTGCTTAACCCACTCCTATCTGCTGGGGAAATTCACTCTTGCTGGAGGGGTCATAATTTCTTGGATTCCACAAGAAGATTGTATGTCAGCCTGTACTGTGGTCTGTCACACTGTCTGTTTCATTGTAACTTAGAACCTGACAGTATTAGATGGCCGTTTTCTTTCGTTGGGTTCCTTGGGCCCACCAGAAAAATATACATCATAGACTTTGTTATTAATGAATGCGCAGGATATATCATGAATATATTGTGATCACCCCAAGTGATTGGCTCCAAGATCAGTCCCGAATGGGCTTGTCCTCTAAAGGCATCTATTTTTGTGTCAGACATAGAGCCCACTGAACGATCCCTTGGTAATATGGAGGGCCAGTCCAAAGCTTTTTCTAAAGCTTTGCATCATATGTAATCCTATACAATCCTTCCTCAGATGTCAACAAAGCTTCCAAGAACAATTCAGTCATAAATGGGATTATCCCATCCATCAAGATTTGCTGCTACTTTCTCAGTCAATTGCCTTAAAGATGGCCATATGAATGAACATTATTCACAGTCCTATTTTAGACCTTCTTTGCACCTTTAAGGGGCGCTGCCATCTTTCCCTCACACATGTGTTATCTGTTTGGTTATTAATCTTGGATTGAAGAAACTATAATTTGTCTGCACGTAATGCTCTTGCACCTCTGGGACTTCACTGTTAAAGATATTCATGCACTTACTCAATTGCTACCAAGACATATATTTTATAACACTAAGAAATCTTTAGTACAGTAAAATAGCTCCATCTAGTGTGATTGCATCATTGTGCAATGAATATATAAATCCACAGTGCAAACACAATGATACACCTTATATTGCTGGTATTCTATGTGGCACAATAGTCTGTTACAAAATCCTGATGAAATAGCAATCTGTACAACCCCAGATGCCACATAAATGCCCTGACAATCATAGGCACTACCTGCTGGACTGGAAATCCGTGTTAACACTGCAAATCTGCAATGATATCTGTTGTACATCTGTCTTGTGATGTATGTATAGAGTATAGACTAAAATATTAAAGTGACTCTGTACCCACAATCTGTCCCCCCAAACCGCTTGTACCATCGGATAGCTACTTTTAATCCAAGATCTGTCCTGGGGTCCGTCCAGCAGGTGATGCAGTTATTGTCCTAAAAAAAAACCTTTCAAACTTGCAGCCCTGTGTCAAATTGGCGTGGCCTAGAGTGTCCGTGCCCTAGGCTTGCACCGTCTCTCTCTTCCCACCCTCTTTACCATTAGGAATGCCCCTGGGCAGGATTTCTCCTATTCATTACTTGTCTGAACACTGCACATGTGCTGGATCGTTAAGGCCTATGTGAAGTGTTCAGACAAGTGATGAAATGGAGAAATCATGCCTTGGACAATCCTAATGATGAAGACAGCAGGGAGGAGAGACAGAGAGGTGTCACAAGCCTAGGGCACAGACACTTAAGGCCACACCAATTTTACATAGGGTTTAAAAGTTGTTTTTTAGGACACCTGCATCATCTAATGAACGGACCCCAAAACAGAGCTTGGATTCAAAACAGCTATCCGATGGTACAAGAGGTTTGGGGGACAGATTGTGGGTACAAAGTCGCTTTAACCTTGAGTATGTATGTCCGATTTAGGCATACATATCATGGGATGTAGGGTGAAATGTTTAGCCATTTTACTCATTTTGGGTTCTGTGTGAGGAATTAACACTTGCTATATAGTTCTGTGCAAATTACTGCTCATCATTGGGTGTCCCAGCAGAAGGATAACCCATAATCAGCTTACTTTTAACCCTTCTCTAGTTACTAGTTGGGGCGTGTTTCTACACTGTCCAAATAGTGCTGACTATATCAGAAACACGCCCCATTGGCAAGGGATATGGAAACACCCAGTTGTTAGTCTGTCATATGAAGTCCCCAACAAAGTGCAAATCTGTGGACTATAGTCATTCTGTGGAGTCTAATGCCAGCACCATTTACTATGTATTGTAGAATATTGCTGTACATTTGGTCACACATTTCAATCACTGGTGTACAAAGGGTGAAATCAACACCAAGATCTGCATGTAATACATATGTAGTTGCAGGGCATTTGAACTGTGGAATTTTTCCTGTACAACATATTTTAGTCATATTTGCTATATGAGAAGTTCAAACTCTTTGTTATGATACTAAATTTAACCCCTCATGGGTTAAGCTGAGGTTAGACATTTTTCAGGGTAGATTCACACGCTTGCGGATCTGCGGATTTTAAATACATTGATTTGTTTTGGTGTAGAAACACTGCAGGTTTTCTGGAGCTGATCCGCAGCGTGTGAACATAGCCTTAGGCGGCATTTTGAGTCACATATAAATTATCACTGCATGTATAAAATTGCTATTTTCCTATAAGAGTACATTCACATGTACAGATCTGGTTTTAATTTTACTGTAAGTACATTGATTTGTTATGATGTGGAAACACTGTTTACGGCAGATCTGCAGTGGATACGGTATGTGTGACCGTATCCTTTGAATAGATTTTAAACTGAAATTGCCAGCACATATTACGCATACTGATTCTCCTGGGTCACTTTGCTAGATCAGACATGCCAAGACAATTTGTTTGGTGCCAGCTTATACCTGTTATTGGTATACACAGGCAACAAAATCCCCACCGCTAGCTCAGGTAGTATATGCTAAAACTCTGGTAGTATATACAAAAATATAGACATGTTCTAATGGCATTAGGTCTGTCATCTATTCATATAACAGGCAGTGCTCTTTTACTTCATTTCTAAAGCTATATAAGGTCTTATAAATCATGTTCTGCTTTTTTTTAGCCAAAGTGGCCACTAAAAGTCTATAAACCTCTGGTGCCGCAGACCTTACTGACCACTGCATCTAAGGGGTTAAATTTACTTGCCAATGGTACTGCAGTACTCCCATAGATAATGAATTACGTGGCTGTGCCGGTAAACTGCAATGAAGCTCTATTCAAGTGATAAGGGCTAGCAGCAGTCACTTGCACAAATGAGTGGGCAGGTATTCTGTGATGACTCTGCCCCTTTTATCCTTGGCATTGGTGCAAGTCTCAGGGGTCAGACTCCCACGAGTAATAAAGTGATGGCATGTCCTAATGATATCAGATGGGAATACACCTTATAAACATTTCCGTTCTATGGAGATAAAGTATAAGGGGTTTTCGAACCTTTTTATTCTATTCTAACAGCAGAAAATGCTCTACATTTTGCATCCATGTGACGGTTGTGTCCAATCACTGTCCTCAGTTGTGATTCGGGGATGAATGGCAGGTGGTTGCAGGATTTACACAGAGCGATGTGCAGCTGATATCAGTGATTTTATTGGATGATTAGCTGATGAACAAACATTTTCTTGTTTGACAGCAGATCACAGGCTGTTTTTTTTCATAGGCCAATATGTAAAGGCTTGTGTGGAAAGGCTTCTATTCCCATGCACACTCAATCATGGAAAAGGGCAACACCATATGGCGCCTTCATATAACACATTATTAAGAGAAAATAACCTAATAGAATGTAATAGATCATGTCATGATAAAAGCCAAGAAAATCAAAGGTTATAGAGTCCCAATATGTCTTCTGTATGTGCATTAACATAAGGTGTCTTTTATGACAAGTCCTAGTGACTACTATATGACCTAAAGCTTATATATCATATAATTTTGGCCAACAAATAAACTAAAAAACAAAATGTATTAAGCAGAATGAACCAGGACTGATTTTCCTGCAGTTCAAACCTGCAGTAAATGTACTGTTTGCCAAAACATTATATGTGACTTGATAAGTTGTATACTGGTTCCTGTGGCTGCACTGGGTATTGAAATAAGAGAATCTTCCTTGAAATGACATTGGGAGAAAATACTCGAAGGAATAAAAGAAATCAATAATAAAACACTCCGTTCTAGCCCTAATATACTAAAAGAGTATTCCGAATTACTGAAATGTATACCCACAACTATAACTGTACTTCCTTTTTCTGGATTACACAGGGTTAATTAAACTTTTCTCTCCCTCACTGGCAAGTTTCACACCATGGTTGGGTCAGCCAAGAAGGAGAGGAAACACAAAAGCAGCAAAATGATTCATTCTACCTGCTTTTCCCATGAGTGATCACCTGCTGCAGGGGTCATGAATAGCAGGTAGCTCACTCAATCTCCATCTCTGAGAGGCTCATTTGTTTTGGTGACAGCTGAGTGACAAGAACTGAAACCCGAGCCGGCAACTTTGCCTGATGTGCGGATAAAACCCTGGATGTTCCCTCAAACATTTCAGGAAATGAAAGTTGTAATGCGATCCCTTTGCGCCAACAACTCCCCCAGTAAGCACAAAGGCTCAAAGGAACCAACTCAGATTAAATTCAGCCCAGAGATGATGGAGAGAAAATAGAGATCAGGCTGAAAAAGCTGGGGCTGGCAGACTTCTCCTCAACACTTATTGGAAATGTCTGTCTAAGCATGGATTTAAAAAGGTCAACATTTTCACAAGTGCGTAAGTGCCTGCGCCTAAAAATAACATCTTTCTTTAGTAATTACAGTAGATGAGGATGGCGATGGCCATGCTATGGCCTCTCTGTATACAATGTACTTTAGAAATGCAAAAAAGTCACCGACCATCTCAAAAACATTCCGTGCACTTGGATCCTATCTGGTTATAATTGGGATGGATATATATATATATATATATATATATATATATATATATATATATTTTTTTTAACCATTTCTAAATTTTGGTTCCCAGGTAATAGATGTTAGGCCTCAGCCATGTGCGTGGAGTCGGTACAACAGCAATGGAGTCCCAATGTTTCCATACTACTACTGGTGCTCCATATGGCAATATATTGTAAACATTTTCTGTAGTAAAGTATTGATGGAGCACACTATATTGTTTTCCTAAATGAACCAGAAAGTATGGCATGAAATAAAATCATTAGTGCAGTATGGACCCATTAAAATACAGCTGTGTGCCGGAGGCATGAAGCATATATGAACACAGCTATATGTGTGAAAAAATGTATTTGTGTGCCGGGGCTATATTGGTTTCCTATTCCATAAAACTGTCTCTATACAATGATAAATGTGATACTTATGTCACCTATAACACTACCTATACAAAATAGACATGTTGCTTTAAGAGCTGGGTGAACTTTTGCTATATTCTGTACTTAGCCACAATGTAGTTGAATGGAGCTGAGTTGCAATACCAGACACTGCCTACAAATAAGAATGTCTCATTTTATCAATTTGACAGACACTTTTTTGGACAGCCGTCCATATACCACCCATTACTTTGAAATTGTCATTTGGGCACAAATTATATCCGTGCGAAAAAAATGGTCATCGAATAGCCAGAAAAAGATTTTGTGTGGTTGTGGCCTGTGTCTGGAGAACAACATGCAGACCTAATTTGTATTCTTTCAAAAGCCAGTTTTAATCTTAAAGGGAACCTGTCAACCCCCAAGTTGGGGTGACGTCCGCCTGAATTACCACTAGAGCCCCGGATACTTACCCCAACTGGCCAAGTCCCGCTCCTGGAGCCCGTCCCGGGACGGAGATATCCTTGTCGGAAGCCCGGCACGCGCACTGCAGGAATGAGTCCGACGCCCATAGAGAATGACGGCTCCATTCATTCTCTATGGGCATCACACTCATCTGTGCAGAGCGCACGGCGGGCTTCCGACAAGGTTATCTCCGTCCTGGGACAGGCTCCAGGAGCGGGACTTGGCGAGTTGGGGTAAGTATCCGGGGCTCTAGCGGGGGGGGGGTCGGACGGCCTTCACCCCGACACGGAGGGTGACAGGTTCCCTTTAAGAATCCCTAGGGTTAAATGGTTTTGCAAACATTCATGAAGCAAAGTATATGCATTTGGTGTGGGCATTGTTCTCTATGAATTTACAACGTCCACATCTATAGAATCCCTTTAAAGAGACCCTTTGATATTGAATATCTGCAGGGGGCATGTTATAGAGTAGGAAGAACTATGTAGATTCATATATAGTAAGTAGGCGGTCCTACTTATTGGCTCTCAGCTATTTGTGTATGAGACAGCTGTCAGTTACTTAGGTAGACGACCCACATGACTACTTTGCCCAAAATGAGCAGATATTTCCATGATTAAATTAGTAGTTATCATGGGACTGTTCCCATAGAACTATATATCAACCTGCTCCACTTCACCTGCTCTATAACATGATGCCTGTAGATTGGACTTTATTTTCAAAGTGACAGTTTTCAGTTAAAGGATTAGAAAAACATGGCCACTTTCTTCCAGAGACAGCACTACTCTTGTCTCCAGTACAGGTGTGATTTGCGAATAAGCTCCATTCACTTCAATGGACTGGAGTTGCAAAATCCCACCCAAACTGGAGACAAGAGTCAAGCTGTCTCTGGAAGAAAGTGGCCATGTTTTTCTATGTATTTCTATGTTTTTCTATGCATAGACAATAGCTGCTGTTTGATATGGTCCTGCGGCCAATATTACCATATCTGCTGCAGAAACATTATTTTTATTTTATTTGGATTGCAGGGACATTTGGGTGTGCCTGCAGTCCAATTAACCATTACAGTCTATGCAATGTATGGCCGTCAGAACGGCCATACATTTTGTGGACAAAGCAGGAACAATGGCCGTTGTTTCTGCATTAGCTGCTGCAAATAATTAGCAAGTAAATTATTTGCGTGGCCGTAGGAGAACAATGGCCGTTGTTCAATAAATTGTGTAAACGACTGCCGTTGTTCCCTATAGAGGTCAATGCAGTGCATTATTTTAAGGCAAGAATGGCCGTTATTTTAAAGGGAACCAATCAGCCCATCGGGCTGATATGGTTCCCTGAACTGCTGTATACAGCTCCTGCAGCAGCCGCGGCACATACTGGCCGCAGCAGGAGCTGTATACCTGAAAAAAAGGACTTAATTCCCCGGACACATTACAGGCAGCATCGGGGAAGTAGTCATTTGGTTGGCTCCCCGTCCGTATCTAGTCACCGCGCTCTACATGTCAGCGTGCTCGGAGGGATGATTGACAGGCAGAGAGGCTAGTAAAGGACCTCTCTGTCTGTCATCCATTCTCTGTACACACGCTGACAGGCAGAGCGCGGTGACTAGATACGGGTGGGGAGCCGCCCAGATGACTACCTCCCCGCTGCTGCCTGTCACGCGCCCGAGGGATTAAAGTCCTTCCCCGAAAAGTGTGAGTAAGGCATCTTGTATGTATATAACTGGCTTGGGGAGAAATAGTAAAAAGTTCTGATATCACCCCAGATGCTGAACACAACGCAGCTATAAAATTATATATGAACATTGGTCAATTTTGGCGAGTGGCGAGCTCTTCGCTTTATAAATCCAAACATGTTTTGTATGTAGTGCAAATTTTCTATCAACTACTGAAATAAGAACCATATGTTACATAAATTACAGAAATCCGCTGGTAGAGATGGCGGAAAGAAGATGAGGAAGACTGCTGCCAGGGCCCCAACTCGCCACACATAATCAGACATATATTGTATATGTAAATAACATAATAAATAACTAAAGTAATAAAGAAATACTGTACTCACCCCTGTTGTTTTCCAATTATAATACAGCAATCTGTTTTGCTGCTCTCAGGAATATTCTGGTAACAGAAAAAAAGTAAACAATAAATATTGAATTTGGATTTTTTTTTCATTGTTAGAGCAATAACATAACATTGGTTTGGAAGCATATTCAGTATACAGCTCCTATGCAGACAGGCATACTACTGTCCATTTTTCCTTATATTTAGTTGATTAGGCAGAAGTACGGGATAGATGGAAGGGAGTATGACTGCAGAATCAGACTATTCACAGGTTTTCTACCACAGGTCTAGATCGGAGCTGTATGTACAAAATATTTTGAAACTGGTAATGAAGACTTGCAAAGATGCTTTTTTTTTTTTTTTAGATGCATTGAAGTGATTGAATGTAATGACTTCATTCTCAATTATGTATTTTAGCGGTATTTAACCCTTTAAGGACAGAGCCTGAAATGGCCTTAAAGACTGGGCCAATTGTCACTTTTGCGTTTTCGTTTTCTTAGCTTTCTAAGGCCCATAACTCTTTTATTTTTCCACCTACCGCCATGTAAGGGCTTGTTTTTTTATGGAACAGGTGTACTTTGTAATGGCATCTTTCAATCTGCCATAAAATGGACGGAACCCCCAAAATATCATTTATGGGGTAAATTTGGGTCAAAAAATCAACTCCGCAAGTTTTGGGGGGGGTTCCATGTATACGTAATGTACTTTACGGTAAAACTGTAATTTTTTCGTTACTCTATAGGTCAGTCTGAACACAGCGATATGCATGTTTACTAGGTTTTCTAACGTTTTACTACTTTTATTAGCAGTAAAACTTTTTTTTTGCAAATAAGTATATTTAACCCTTAGAGGACGGGGCCAATTTAAATTTTTGCGTTTTTGTTTTTTCCTCCTTGTGCTTAAAAGGCCATAGCAGTTGCATTTTTTCACCTAGAAACTCAAATGAGCCCTTACTTTTTGCCCCACTAATTGTACTTTGCAATGACAGGCTATATTTTTTCATAAAGTACACTGCGAAACCAGAAAAAAATTCAATGTGTGGTGAAATTGAAATAAAAAACGCATTTCTTTTATTTGTTTTTTTTTCGTTTTTACGCTGCTCGCCCTGGGGTAAAACTGTCTTGTTATATATGTTCCTCAAGTCGTTACGATTACAATGATATGTAACATGTATAACTTATATTTTATTTGATGGCTTGTAAAAATGTTATATAATTTTATAATATATAAAATTTATATATTTATATAAGGAACAAATATATGTTCCTTAAAATCGCTCTATTCCCAGGCTTATAGCGCTTTTATTCTTTGGTCTATAGGGGTTTTTTGAGGTGTCATTTTTTGCCCCATGATGTGTTCTTTCTATCGATATCTTGATTGCGCATATGCGACTTTTTGATCGCTTTTTATTAAAATTTTTCTGGATTTGATGCGACCAAAAATGCACAATTTTGCACTTTGGGATTTTTTTGCGCTTAAGCTGTTTACCGTGCATAGCAGGGATCAGTGTTATCTGTGATCTTCTCATAGAGCCTGCCTGTGGCCTGTGGCAGAATCTATCAGAAGATTGGACTGCACGGTGGTAAGGAGTATACAGTACCTCTGGCAGTCAGGCAGTGTGATCAGGACCCCCGCAGACACGCTGTGCGGATCCCGATCGGTAAGTGGCAGGAGATGCTCCTGTCACTTAGACTTAAACGCCGCAGTCGCTGCGCGATCGTCGCATTTAAGGGGTTAATGGTATGTGGCTGCGCGATCGTGGTGGCCCGTCATCAATGGTGGGGGCCCGGCTGCTGGTTGCAGCTGGTCCCCCCTGCTAGGAAGCAAGCTCAGCTCCTGAGCTGGCTTCTCAGTGCGGCCCCTTCGGCTGGGTGTACATTTACGCCCCTTTGCGTTAAGGCTCAGCCTGCAGGGGCATAAATGTACGGCCCTGGTCACTAAGGGGTTAAAGTATTTACTTCACGGTCGGTAATAAGATTTAAATACCACCCTGTCGACACCGCTGCGGTCAATCAGCTGTTGTGATGCTTTTTTGAACCTACCGCCTGGTACCCATGATATTTGCCTGTAATTCAATTTGCTAATGAGGGCCATTATGCACTGGAGTTCGGCCGAAGATGAGCAATTCAAAGATATCTCCTTCCTCCCACTCCCCGTGACGCACGCCTTCTGTTTTCATTGAGGCACAACTAAAGTCTCTCTCACAGCCCTGCCTCCTTTTCCCTGTCTGGACGGGCCTTTCATTGCACCGTGATTTCTGTTGTCATTGCTGCCTGATCTCCACCGCCATCATCACAGTGGGTATTCCCAGTGCGTGTGTGCATGTGTGTGTGAGTGGAGGGTGAGTGGAGGGTGAGTGGAGGGTGAGTGGGTGGGTGGGTGTTGGGAGTTGGAGATATTTTTGAATTGTTTGCATCAGGCCAACCTCCAGTGCACAATGGACCCCATTAGCATATTGGATTACAGGCGAATATAACAGCACCCAGGGGGCAGATTTTGGCTATGAGGCAGTATATTCGCTTTAAAGGAAATTAACAGCAGGTTAGGACACTCTAACCTGCTGTTTTGTTCCCATAGCACACGGAATGTTTAGAATGAATGTTATTTCAAATCTTCACTTTAAAGCGTCCCTATCACAAAGTCCGCTAACCCGATCAGCAGTGAATTCTTCTTTGCGCCCGGACATTACAGTACCCATGGTGAATTCACCGCCATTTGGGTCAGTATACTTTGTGTACCAAACGTTCTAATTTACATATTGATGAAAGTAAAAATTAAGTGAAAACAGTACTGAGGATGAAGGAAATATCTTTAGTGTTCTGTGCACTGTTACGATTTTTACAAATTTCTAAACATTTTGCATCCATAGACCTGGCTGCAATGTCAGTCTAAGGCTATGTTTACACAACGTTTAGCAGTGCCCATTGCATAGCAAACTGCCAGCCACCGGGCTGTATGCAGGACGTTCCTGCAGCCGATACTTCTGTATCACCTGCAGGAACATTCTTTTTTTAACACCATCAGGTGTGCCCGCAAATCAATTAGCTATTCACTTCAATGTAATGTGCCCGCAAATCAATTAGCTATTCACTTCAATGTAATGTGCGGCCGCCGACGCACTTTACATTGTGTGAACCTCTATTGTTTCCGGACGCTGTTCAGTGAACAGTATCCTGAAAATATAGGCATGAATATTATTTTAAGAACGGCCGTTAAAATAACCATGTGTGAACACAGTGGGTGGCATTGCATTGACTTCCATTGATTCCATTGAAATCAGCGTCCATTCTTTACTGAAATATTATAATAATAATCGTCCCGTGGAATAGAGTGCAATGATCAGCCGACATCGTTCGTGTCGGCTGATCGTATCAGTCGCTTGTTTTTCAACATGTTGAAAAACAAGCGACTAATAGAGCAACGATCTGCTGCCGTCGCTCTGTTAAATAGGAGCATCGGCAGCAGACGCTGCTGTATCCTATGGGCTGCCCGGACGATCAGCGGTCACCCGGGCAGCCCCCCCCCCCCCCCGCAGCTCCCCGCCGCTCCTCCCGCACTCACCTGCTCACTGCAGCCGCGTGCTGAATAGCGGCGGCAGCAAGCGGGGAACGAGGAGCAAACGAGCTCTGAGAGCGCTCGTTTGGTCCTCTAAAACGACCCGTGAAATAGGGGCTTTAGAAGTAAGACTGGCATCTTTTACTGAATCTTATACTGCACTTTCCATTTTTAGGGGGGTAAAATTAGCTTGTATAATTTTTTGCATGAATGCCGACCAGCATTGCCTTTTACATCGGAAACCCAACTGAATATTTTCAAAAATGTGGCAGGTTCATTCAGGTAAAATGCCAGTTATACATTCAGTAACTATTATTCAAGTTTAGATTTTAATTCTTTGTTTATAATATAATTTAGTGCACCTGTGACTGGGAGAGAACTAAACATCCCGTGTCGCTAAAATAAACAGTGGGATTGTGGAGGATATTCTGTAACATGAGTATGTATGTGCTTGTAGATACATAGGCTTAGGGCTAGTAACAGAAGACTATGTGTAATAATTGTGATAATAAAATAATAAATTCCATCTTAAATCTCTGATTTTGATGAGGAGTATGTCTGCAGCATTAGAATTTATTTAATAGGGTACATGAACAGACAACCACTGTATTTCTTTAAAACATCCAGGTAACACAAAGCCTACTTGGATGTTAATGTGAGTCTAGTGAGTTGCTTCAGATTTGGTGTTGGGGAAACCCAAGAAGTGGAGTCAAAAAGTCCCCTTGTGTTCTCCCTTTAACCCCTTTACAGAAATCTGGATTTTGCTGCCGGTAATCCTTAGTTGCAATCCTCAAAGTATTCTCCAAAAATAAACAGTTGAAGCATCCAAGCTTGTTATCATAGGAGTAGATACCCTGCGTCCCCCAAAAGAAGACAGTGTCTAATATTAATTTTTGCTCCCAAAGAAGCCCTAGGTCTTATTTTCAGGGGATGTCTTATTTTTCCATGAAAAAGAATTTACATTTATTATTAACCCTTTGAGGACCAGGACCAAAATTACCCAGTGGACCGCGCAAATTTGATCTTTGCGCTTTCGTTTTTCCCTCCTCCCCTTCTAAGAGCTCTAGCACTTTCAGTTTTCTATCTACAGGGCCATGTGAGGGCTTGTTTGTTACAGGAATAGTTGTACTGTGTAATGGTGTCTTTCATTTTACCATAACATGTATGACGGAATCCCAAATATATTATGAAATTATAATTATATTGTGAAATCGTAAAAAAGAATGCAATATGGTAACGTTTGGGGGGTTCCTGTGTCTACGTAATGCACTATATGGTAAAAGCGACATGATACCATTATTCTATAGGTCAGTCCGAACACAACCATATGCAGGTTTACCCAGTTCTCTAATGTCATATATTTTTTTTAATGAAATCCTTTTTTTTTGGCAATTATTAATAAAATGGGCCTATTGTGACGCTTATAACGGTTTTATTTTTTCACCTACAGGGCTGTATGGTCATTTTTTCCGCCATGATCTCTAGTTTTTATTAATACCATATTTGTGAAGATCTGATGTTTTGATCACTTTTTATTATTTATTTTTTTTACATATAATGTAACATAAAATCGGTAATCCGCACACTTTTTTCCCTCTTTTCGTGTACGCCGTTCACCGTTCGCAATGACACTTGTTATATTTTAATAGATCGGACAATTACGCACTCTTACCTTTGGGGGAAGCCTTATATTTAGCAATTCAGCAAATATTTTCAGTCTTATTTACAAGTGGTCTTTTCGGGGAAACAGGGTATTACTCATAATTAAGCAAAATTAAGGTCAGGTCAACATTTGATGGTCAATCTTAGATGGTTAGTGCACATGGAATTCTTGAAATACAGAAATGAGCAGTAGGTAAGGGCATGTAGCAGATAAAGACATTTTGTTAGGGAAAAGTTGCAGTAAACAGAAACCCATAAACTTTTCAGAGACAAGGAATGGCAGTGAAAGAGTACATTAAATAAGCTATGGCCGCAGAGGATTTAGGTGGAAAACACAGACCTACAACACACACTTTCCCTTTGGGCTATATTCACACTACGTATTTTTTCGTAAATCTACGGCAGTTGTTGCACAGTGCAACAACGGCCCTGATTATAATGAAAAAATATGTTACATTGCTGCCTATGGGATCCCGGCCGGAGCGTATAGATATGGTATACGCTCTGGCCAGGATCCCTAGCAGCGCCGCAAACAACTGACATGTGAGTTTTCTGCGGTTGCTATTCAGTAAACAGCGGCCGCAGAAAACCATGTCAGCGCACACTATGGAACGAACAGCTCCGGCCACTCGCTCCATAGCGTGCAGCGGAGAGTTCTGATGCGGGCACGCACGGATGCGCCTGTATCAGAACTCTGTGGCCTGAAAGATCATTTGGCCAGTACTGCAGTACCGTCCAGGATGAGCTTTTCAGAGACCGGCCGTTCTGTGACCCGGCAGGTCTCATACATAGTATGAACATGGCCTTAAAGTGTACCTGTTGTTATAACTTTCCAAACTTAAATCAACAGTAGATGTAATAAAAAGCAAGTTTGCAATTTACATTTATTATTTTTTTGAGTTATCATGGAAAACACAGCACTAAAGACAGGAAGGACCCGGTCATTTGCACGCTCAGACAGAAGACAGTCATTTGGTTGCTGGAGGCATTGAGCCGTGACACTATGTACTGGTCAAACATGGGGGACATTTATCAAAGTTCCGGAAGGCGTATACACCAGGGAGAAGGCTTAGATTTGTCCCTTCTCTCTAGCGTACGCCTGCTGTATCCCCCGGTCACCTGATGGGCAGGCAGGGAGAGCTAGGGGGGAGTGGCAGGTCAGGGAAAAGGAAGCGTGACCTCCCATTTATCATAATTTATGTCTGCTTGCAGGCGTAAATCATGATCCAAATGTACCTCTGCTGGAAACAGGCAGATTTGGTATGTCAAATGCAGGGTCGGGCGCCTGACCGGCTGGATTCACTAAGAGACGTGCACCTCTTAGTGAATTCGGCTGGGGAAAAGGGAAAGAGCCTAATTTAAGACCGGCATACTCGTTGATAAATCCCCCTCCCCATGTGTTTAGTCTCTTTAGACTAAAAATTTGTCTTCAGGAGACTGGACCTGGATTTCTGGTGAGTTCAGCTTTGTTTAACAGCATAATAACAAAAAAGTAATAAATTTATATTGCAAACTTGCTTTATTTCAAATAAACTGTTGTTTTGGATTTTGAAAGTTATAACAACAGTGACCCTTCAAAGTGTCCAAGAGCCAGGAAGCATACCTTAGGTGAGGTCGGTCTATTGGAAAATGACAGTGGCAAGGACACTGAAACAGAATTGCCACTGGACACAGGAACTGCGATGATGGTAAGAGAAAGTATGGTAAGGGAACAGAAGAGTGGCACCAGTGAATTAGCCTATCATGGGATCCTCTTGTGGGTTCATGTTCATATACAATTACAGGGACTTCCAACAGCCGCTTTTGAGGTCCAGCATACCTATCACAAGCTGAAATCAGTTACTACTAGGGTTTAAAGTGTATCTGTGATGATAACAAAAAAAAAAAAAAAAAAACTTTCACGTCACAGGGACATTTCAAATATTTTGATCAATTAAAGTCTCACCAATGAGGTCAATAAGCAGAGAGAAGCATGAGGAAGCTGAGATCTAACATCTCCATCCAGGCAGCTCCATAGCTGCCTGGGTGTAGAGTGCTGACAGGCAGGGAGTGAAATGCATTACCACACACTTTTTCCAGCTAATTCTTTAGATCGTTGAGGGTCTCAGCAGTGACACAACCCACAAATCAAAGCGTTTGCGTCTATTTGTCCTGTATGGGAATGATCCTTTAATAATCAATACCTGAGAACAACTTCAAAATGAGTTATATGCCCCAAACAACACAACAAACATTAATAACATACCTTTAGGCCTTTACATGAATAAACAATAAATTTTCATACTTTTTATGAATTACAATTTACTCAGCTTGGGATCCCAGTCTAGGTTGTTATGTGTAAATGAAAATAATGGCTGTGCACTTACCGGTCAATTTCCCTGACAAGCTGTGTTCTCAGGATCTACTTGAACCTAATTTAATGGATTTGTAATTATCCCTCATATTATAAAATACAGAAATTTGCCTTTTGGGGGTACCTGATGAGAGACCTGGGAAGCTCTAATAGAGTTGAAAGCCTTGGGGACATGATCTCTGAGCTGAGCTATTGTCTAATGCAACTCGCTAGCAATTAGTCCTGAACAAATAGTGTGGATCTTTGTTAGGCCAAGAGCTTAGTGATGAGCATCAGCCAACACTTGGGTGCAGACAATAGACAGGGCAAGCATCATTTACAGCAGTGACCATCTAAAGAGATGACAGCTGAGAAGCGAGGTGTTCCATTTAGCCCAGAGTAATCCACAGAAGGGGGCTTCCTTTGATGATTAACCTCAACCTGGCCATATGGAGTATGTACGTACTTTGTAGTACAGGTACATTTATAGCATAGGTGCTTCATTAGATCCATCAGTGAAACATATCTATACACTAAGACACTGATGGATGCAGTTAAACACTATATCACGGAACATTGAAATGCCACTTGTACATTTAAAGGATACCTATATATTTTACAAACTTTTACCATGTGACATGTCAGAAGTTTTAATCAGTGCTAAGACCCCCACTGATCACTAAAATGAGGGTGAAGAGCAGTGCTTCCCAACCTTTTCCACCTCATGGCCCCCTTGGGAAAAAAAATTTAGCTCGGGGCCCCACTACCAAATAACGTTATACAAAATACAAAAAACACCATTCAGTAACTCTTTGATCTGAGGTGTCACTTGCCATTGTTTACATTCCATTATTCTTACATAAATGATTCTATTCTTTAGCCAATGAAACTATGATATGGACCTCAGGAGGGGGACACCCCTCCTGAAGATATATGCTGCGTACTGTCTTAATAAATGAGATTTGCTTTGACCCCAAGCTAGATGTCAGTGTAATTCTTCTCCATGCACAAGAGATAAATGTTATAAATTGTTAATTCGGAGCTGACAGTCAATACAAAAGCACTCTTCAGGTGTGTCCATAACAGCAGTCTCACAATTCCCACCGGGATCCCGCAGCACCCCTGGCGGGTTCTCACAGCACCCCAGTGTGCTGCGGCACCCTGGTTGGGAACCGCTGGTGTAGAGGTTCACTGCCCAGTGTTGTACCCTTTCAATCTTGATCCTCGTTGATCCTTGGCGCCACTTATCAATCGATCTTGATCGATCTTCAATCTTTCACGTTTTAATATTTCTATTAACTCTACTCCGTTTTCTTTGGGCAGTCAAGCAAGCATTGAAAATTCCACACATGGAACATGTAAATGTTTTCTTTTTAAGTTTTTTTTAATACACATTTTGTTTATTCCCCAGATTGAACAATATGCATATACAGATCAATGCAGTGCATTGATACAGAACAGTGCATTGATCTATAAGATCAGTGCTCCATTGGTACAGCCTGCTGAAGGCAGGTTTTATTAATAGCCAAGTCACAGCAGCCACAGAGGCCTACCAGAAGCTTCAGGCCACTATGACATTCAAATCAGATGCAATTGTGGGGATGTGACTTGTTTACCCAACACCTATAGGCGCTTTCTGTTTTTCTGCACAATGGCTGGGTGATCGGCAAATAAAAGCCATTGTTAACTCCTCCTTGTCTGTAAGCTCTTGTGAGCAGATCTCTCACTCCTTTTGTATCATTATTTATTTTAATTACTCAATTCTGTACTGTGTAAATGTAACTCCTACACTGTGTGTGTAAAAAAAAAAGCGCTATAGAATCTGTAGGCGCTAAACAAATATTATTATTATTTTGGCATGTAAAGAAGGTCATTTTCTGGAGGCGCTGCTTTTGTGCACTTTGTAGTTTAATCCATATGCTAATGAGATGGTTTGGTGCACTGGGGTGGGACTATTGCCTTCAGTGCACCTATCCACCCTGGCCGTCTCACCCCTTCTAATAAATATTGGGGCGGGTGCTTTGCAGTATTGTTACTCTAGCGCTCATCCATATGTAGCATATGGAATAAACTACAAAGTGCAGCTGAGGATCAAAAACTTACCTTCATCCTCATCACCACCTGTGCACTATAGGGAAATAGCAGGTTATACATCGAGTATACAGAGAGTCCAACACCTGAGCCCTCTCTATACATTTATGCTTGTACGACATATATATACATAATTTTGGGGAAGGATTTTGCATGATGGATTTGAATGTGCCTTCTAAGTTTGTTACCTAGCCATCAGCTTATTCTCCTGGTTAATCTGAGCATACATGCCTATGGAGGAGTAAGAGAAGAGAGATTTTAGCTGAACATTCAGCTAACACCGATCTAAAGTATATGGTTTTGACATAAAGTTTGTCTTCCTAATAATGTTTTGACATCAACCCTTCCCCCCTCCAAAAAAAAATCCATTAAAAACCCTCCTGTTTCACTGATTTGTAACATTTTGCTTCCTTCACGCCATGAATAGGAATGCTAGTAGAGCATTTTTATTTTCTTACAAATGGGACAAATCAATAGATCACTTTTCTCTTAACTAACTGAACTGATCCAAAATGAACCAGAATCAGTTTTCCAATCTGTGTTAATCTGTCAAAAAAACAACAAAACTAAACAAAAAGTAATTATTGCTGTAACATTTTGTACGGGCAGTAAGGCCACATTCACACATATGCTGTTTTCGGACAGCTGTCATTTTGAGACGAAAATATGTCTTATCTTTTGGTGTCTAAATGACAGCCTTCTAAAAGATGGCTGCATTTTTATTTTTCTATTTTCTATGATTTATGTTGTCCGGGAATTTCCTCTTGTCTCATGTTATGTGTCACTCAGCATCTCTGCACTTGTTACTTCCTAATTCCAGAGCTACTTCTGCCCACACAGCAGATTCAATGAATGACGACAATTAATTTCCAGTCCAAAGGTTTAACCTCTTAAGGTGGCCAAACACATTACATACAAGCGGTTTTAGAATTGAACATCCACTGAATAATCATCTGGTTAACAAATGTTTGTCACCATAGCCATACACATTTTCAATGTTCTAGCACAATTTAGGCTATCTGTGTTTATCCACTGTTTTGTTAGCCTAATTTTGATCAATAAATGGCTGTAAAGACAGACAAAAAAAAAATAGTTTTTTTTCTTTTTTTCTTTTGTTCCATTTTTAAAATGACTCCCTAAAAATGGCATGATAACATAGCTTTGGAGGGAATTTAAAGTGGAACTCTCAGCAGGTTAGACAAATCTATGGGGAGCTGAGGGGCAGGGCCGTGCTCCAAACAGCCTGGACACAGCATTACATTAAAACTGCCCAGGAATGGTGCCAAGGATGAAAATAAGAGACATACCCTCATCCTCACCACCTCGTGTGCAGTAGAGAGCTATAACCTGCTGATAGTTCCCCCTTTAACTCTTTGCCGAAAAATGACATTCCCGGAACGTCATGTAAAGCAGGTAGTTCCTGTAACATGACGTTCCAGGAACGTCATGCTTTCCCTGCCTCCCCCCGCTGTCCCTATCGGCGATCGGGTAGCCGGAGGAGGCTGTCTCACACAGCCTCCTCCTGCTTCCCCTGCCCAGAGGGGAGGTGGCTCCCCCCCTGGGCAGTTAACCCCCTAGGCGCCGTGGAAGGACCGTGGGACCACAGCGCCTATGGGGAATCTGGAGGGAGATCCGCTCCCTCTGACCCCCCCCCTTCACCCCCACGGAGCCGCGCGAGCAATCCGGGGGGTTACCCTAGCAACTCAGATGCTGCTTAATGCTTCTGGGCTGCTATGGTATATAACAATCAGGCCCCTGCATTGAGGCAGGGGTCTGATCGTGTGAATGAGCTGTCAGTGTACTGACAGCTCATTCACTGTATATAATACATTACAGCACTGATCATGTGCTGTAAAGTATTATATATACACCTGCAAAAGTTAAAGTGAAAAAACACACACACACACACATACATAAATAAATAAATAAGTTACATAAAGAAGTAATTAAAATAAATCCAATAAATACATAAATAAATAAATATACACATTCCCCACCCCCCTTTATAAATGATCCCTTATGAATAAAATACACATATTTGGTATCGCCACGTCCATAATGACCCCGTCTAATCACCCGTTACATTAATTATCCCGTCCGATTAACACGTAAAAAAAAAAAATTGTAAAAATGCTATCAAAATGTCACATGTACCCAAAAGGTGTACCACTAAAAACGTCAGCTTATGCCGCAAAAAAAACACAAACAGTATTTATAGTATAAATGCCATAAACGATAACAAACGCTATATAAAAGGGATATTGCTGTAATCGCACCGACCTGACGAATAACTACAACATGTCATATGTGACATATATTATACGACGTATAAAAAAATTACAAAAAAAAGCTGCTAAATTGTATTTTTTATTCGTACCACCTTATAAAAAAATTAAATAAAAATTGATCATTGTGTCACATGTCCCCCATAATGATACCGATGGAAACGTCAACTTGTCTTACACAAATATTTTGGCACCACAAGGCCTCTGTGACATGGTATAATGGCTAAAAAAAAACTGAAATAAAAAAGGCCCCAAAATTTATGAGGCCTCTGTATGTGTGAGGCCTGTGTTTGAGTCAGGTGACGCATTGCGGCCACATATGGGGGATTTCTAGAAATCCCCCAGATTAAAATGGAACATCTAGCAAAAAAAATGAAAATTTAAAATTTCTCCTCCAACCTGCTTAAATTTCTACAAAACACCTAAAGGGTTAATAAACTTATGAAATATTACTTTGAATACTTTGAGGTGTGCAGATTTTACAGTGGAGGGATTTATGAAAGTAACTAACATACCCTAATAAAATCAGAATTTAAAATTTTCCTGAAAATTTGAAAAATCGCTGCAAAATCTCAAAGCCCTCTAACATCCTAACAAGTAAAAGGACGTTCACCAAATGACGTCAACATAAAGTAAACATGTTGTAGATGTTGCAGTAATAATTCGTTTATGGGACATGACTATCTTTTTTAGAACAAGAGAATTTTGAATATAAAGAAATGAAAAATCTCAGAATAACCGCGATAGTTAAAAGCATCGCAGAGTTATCACTACATAGAGAGACAGGTCAGATTTGAAAAATAGGCCCCGGGCATTAAGGCCAAAACAGGCTGAGGAGGCAAGTAGTTATAAGCCTGTGTGCCTCAGTGTGCCATTTCTCATCACAAATTCTGCCACCATCCTATTCATCTAAATAGAGCTTGCAGAAATCTATGTGCTAGCTACCAAAACCACCTCAGTTAGATGGAAGGAACTGATTTTCCGTCACAGAAATTTATGCAACAACATTTGACATGTATGAATCCACCCTTAGGCCACTCTCACACGGCTGTATTTGGGTCAGTATTTTGTAGCAGTAATAGGGGTGGAGCAAACAGTGAAAAAGTGCAAGGGAAAGATTTGTGTCTCTTACAAGAGTGATGCAAAATACTTACCAACCTAGTGCCGTGTGAAAGTGGCCTGAGGCACCACATTTTCAAGAGAAACAAGCTTAATATTTTTTGAGGCTTATGTTAGTTTTGCCTCCCTCTGGGTCAAATACTTAGGTCTGAGAAAGGTTGAACTTGACAGACATGCAGAACTTGACGTAAACCTGATTTCTTTTATTAAGCTAGTTAATCATCATTTTTATCTTTTTTTATGCACGCTATAATTTCATGTATTTTTGCAGCTGTTGCTTGGTTTTGAGTGCTCCACCTTTTTTCACTGATAATCAGGTATATTAAATTTCTTGGTACATAACCGTAAAGGGAATGTATCACCTACATTTTCTTTAACTCATTATATCCAGATACTAAACCTGTTGTTATCTTTTAATCTGTTTATATTTTTTTATTAATTTATTTATTTTTATTTCATTTTAGTACATTGTTATGGGGATTGTCATCCTGCCTGAGCTGTTTTTGACAGTATTTGGGGACCTGCTTTACAGCAACCCTCATAGACACAGACAACAATAGATAGGACCTGTCCCATTGACATGAATGTGAATCATTACTAAGCATGCTCTGTGACCTTTGAAAAGGTCAGTCCACAGCATTTAGACGGTACGATATATCGTACGGAAAATTCGCTTTGCGATCGTTTTGCGATCGTTTTGCGATCACTTAAGCCTATTTCACACATTGGTTAACCCTTAGGCGACCCTGGACGTACCCTTACGTCCAGGGCCGCCTCCCCGCGTTCAGAGCGGGGCCGCGCGGCGGCCGCGCTCTGAACCGCCACGATCCCGGGTGCCTCATGTAGCCCGGGATCGCGGCTATTAGCGGGCACGGTCCGATCGCCGTGCCCGCTAATCAGGTAATCGGAGGCAGCTGTCAAAGGTGGTATAGTGGGGAGATAGCTCCTCCGGGACGTTGTCCCGGAGGAGCGATCTCCGATACTGAAGCCGGCCAGGGACCGCTCCAAGATGGCGCCGTCCCCGGCTCGGCACTCGTTTGTATCCGGCTGCAGCAGCCGAAAGCAAACAAGTGCCGATCTCACGGATCTCTGCAGCATATCTATGCTGCAGAGATCTCAATGAGAGATCACAGTGTATATACTAGAAGTCCCCTAGGGGGGCTTTTAGTATGTGTGTGGAAAAAAAAAAAAAAGTGTTGTTAATAGTAAAAAGCCCCCTCCCCTAATAAAGGTCTGAATCACCCCCCTTTTCCCAGGTTTTAAATAAAAGTAAACAAATAAATAAATAAACAAACATGTTTGCTATCGCCGCGTGCGTAATCGCCCGAACTATTAATTAATCACATTCCTGATCTCGCACGGTAAACGGTGTGAGCGCAAAAAAATCCCAAAGTGCAAAATTGCGCATTTTTGGTCGCATCAAATCCAGAAAAATTGTAATAAAAAGCGATCAAAAAGTCGTATATGCGCAATCAAGGTACCAATAGAAAGAACACATCATGGCGCAAAAACTGACACCTCATACAGCCCCATAGACCAAAGGATAAAAGCGCTATAAGCCTGGGAATGGAGCGATTTTAAGTGACATATATTTGTTAACAATGGTTTGAATTTTTTACAGGCCATCCGATACAAGAAAAGTTATACATGTTATATATCGTTTTAATCGTAACAACTTGAGGAACATATATAACAAGTCAGTTTTACCCCAAGGCGAATGGCGTAAAAACACATTTCCCCCAAATAAAAGAAATGCGTTTTTTAATTTCAATTTCACCACACCTTGAATTTTTTTCTGGTTTTGCAGTGTACTTTATGCAAAAATTCAGCCTGTTATTGCAAAGTACAATTAGTGACGCAAAAAATAAGGGCTCATGTGGGTTTCTAGGTGGAAAAATGCAAGTGCTATGGCCTTTTAAACACAAGGAGGAAAAAACGAAAATGCAAAAATTTAAATTGGCCCGGTCCTCTAAGGGTTAAATCGGCGAACAACTGTTTACACGGAACGATCTGTGAATTTTTTGTGAACGACGAACGACGATTTGAGAACATATTGAAAGATCAAAATGAATGATTTCTCGTTCGTCGTTTGATCGTTCGCTGCGTTTACACGTACGATTATTCGATCGTTATCGTGTAAATTCGCACGATAATCGTTACGTGTAAACGCACCTTAAGGCTATGTTCACACTACGTATATGTCCAGCCGCATATTTTACGCGGCCGGACATATACGTGTGAAACTCCGGCCGGGGATTTACGTAAGTTGCGGCCGGATACGTACGGTCAGCGAACTTACGCGCGTAGTCTACTTACGCTTCCCGAGCGCCGTACGTAGCAATCTTACAGCGGTCTTTTACTTGGATATCTTTGGCTAGCCCCGGACACCCCACAGAACCTTTTGGATCGGCAAATCAAAGTGCAAAAATGAAGAAATCACCACTCCATACGGGACCGCATGTTACGCTACGGGCGTAAGTTACAGCATTTCCGTCCTGAAACAATGGTCTGGTTCATTTTTTACGGCGCCGCATACGATCCGGGCGTAAGTTCTTATGTAGTGTGAACTGTGCAGCCGTAGATCGTATACTTTCCATTGTACGTAAACCCTTATTCACGGAACGCGATACGGCCGGAAACTTACATAGTGTAAACATAGCCTAAGAGTGTTGGCGATCAGCCAAGAAGCCCTGTGTAAACAGAAAGTGTGCGGCTGATAGCAATAGATTTAAATGGCTGCATGAATGACACATGTGCGATTAGTTGTACCGTCTAAAGGCACTGCATATGAGTGCTGATCTCGCTGATCTTGCAGCAGTTGATAGCCAAAGATGTCTAATGTAAAAGCGCCCTCAGCTTGAGTTTTGGTGCAAAATCTGTTGTCCCACAGAATTTCAAAACAAATGAAACCAATAGAGCTTTCCACTCTGACAAGGGGGCAGGACTTAATATAAAAGTGTATGTGATTTTGCATAAAGGGGCATGGCTTAAATGTGCCATAATTATGCCACCAAATACACCAAAATCTATGCTTGATTCTTAGCACCATCTTCAGGAAATCTTTACTTTATACAATATCTAAAAGTGTCTCACTCTTCCTCAGCAATATAGAAGTGGCATTCTGCAGTGGCCTCACTCTAGCGCTCATTACTGCATAGCGCCACATGAATATTTATAAGAAGGGGTGGGTCAGCAGGGCAGATCGAAGCAGTAATCCTGCCCCAGTGCACCAAACTCATTTGCATATCAAAGTAAAAATTTTTTGAAAAACAGAGCTGAGGATGAAGGTAAGAAACTCTGTGTTTTGAGCATTCTGTGCTCTATAGGAAAATAGCAGTAGGTTAGAGTAGGTCAAAACTGCTGTTAGGTGCATTTCATTGAAGTTGCAAAACTTTAGCGGAATAGTTAGAGACTAGGCACCTAAACATGTCTGGACATTGCCTACAGAGGCTGTAAAATCTGCTTGCAAAGATTCTGCAAGTTATTTTAAAGGGAATCTGTCAGCTCCTGGACCTTACCTGAGGTGCTAACAGTGTGCTGTAGCTGGTAGCCCCCAGTGAGCATGGTGCCTCTTTGGTAATTTTCCATGCAGCAGATTATGTACAATCTTATGTCTCCTACTGTACTAAAGAGTCATGGAGCAGTTGTTCGTGCCACACTCTGGCATGCATCCTCCTCCCTCTTCATGAATAATCAATGCTGCCCAGCCTCCTGCTCGCTCAGCTGTCAGATTTCAGATCAGTCTTCTGTAGGCAGTTTGTCTAAAAGAAACACTCAGGTATAATTGAATCTCTTCTCTCTGATGTGTTGAAGCTGTGGTGTAGGGGTGACTCACCTGTCTACAGACCTGCCAGCAGTTCATTCTCTGGTTCCAATCTCTTGATGGAAATTAAATAGATGTTTCACATTGTTGAAATTAAGCGGGTGGCCGTCATCTAATGGCAAATATTGGACGTTGTTTTAAAATAACAGTAGTTATTTGCCATTAAATAGTAGCCATACACTCAATTTCATAGCCTTTCTGTGTTTTCAATCCACTTCTGGTTTTGGTTGCGAAATGCTGACCAAAATACTGAGCAAAAATACTGTGTGTGGCATAGCCTTAAAAAATAATACAATAATTAGGAAAACATAAATAAATAAAGACCTATATTTCATTCCCATCAGGGGACTTGAACCAGAGAAAGAACTGCTGGTAGGTCTACTAGACAGGAGAGTTACCCCTAGACCTCAGCTTCAACTATGTATGAGTGTTTCTTTCAGACACAAAACTGCCTACAGAGGACTGATCTGCAATCAGAGACACTGACTGACAGCTGAGACAGCAGGAGGCCGGGCAACATTGATTATTCATGAAGAGGAGGGAGGGGAAGGAGTGGAGAAGTGTGCCAGTGTGTGGCACAAACAACTCCTCTTTGCATCTTTAGCACAGTAGGAGACGAGAGATTGTGCATAATCTACTGCACAGAAAATTAAAAAAAAAGCACCATGCTCACTAGGGGACTGCCAAATACAGCACACTGTAAGCACCTTAGATAGGGTCCGGGAGCTGACCTTTAAATCCCTTTAAATCTAAGCAGCTATAAACTACTTAAGTACGATTTGAGCAAGCTAAAATGTCTTGTCAGAATCGTCGCAATTGCTTTTGTTACATTTGGGGGGAGTACACGCTTAAGCCTCAAAGATGCACCACGACAGCTCTCATCTTGAAAGCCCATGAGGTGTACTTTGTATGCACGATGGGTGATCAAGACAACCTCTTGCTGTCCCAATGATATAGTGGGATTTGACAGATCATGTGACCGGTGCCACATGATGATACTCTTCCAGTACTAAAGCCACTAGAGAAATGGAGCCTAGATGTGGCAGCTGATGAAGATGTTGCAGTCCATGGGTCAGAGATGGAAGACAACAATGATTCAGACCTTGAGCCATGTATGTCTGGTGAGCCTCATCTTATAACAAAGCCAGAAGTAAATGACTTGGTCAGAGACTTATGGTTGTCAAAAGCAAATGCAGAGTAACTGGATTCAAGGCTTTAACCCCTAGATGACCTAGGACGCACCGGTACGTCCTGGAAGTCTGTCCCCAGACGACCCTGGACATACCGGTACGTCCTGAGCTATGAAGCGTGCTAAATAAACATATAATATACCGTAGTGTGCATAATTGTCCGATCTATTAAAATATAACAAGCGTCATTGCGAACGGTGAATGGCGTACACGAAAAGAGGGATAAAAGTGCGTGAATTACCGATTTTATGTTACATTATATATATAAAAAAATTTATAAAAAGTGATCAAAACGTCCAATCTTCACAAATATGGTATTATTAAAAACTAGAGATCATGGCGGAAAAAATGACACCCCATACAGCCCCATAGGTGAAAAAATAAAACTGTTATAAGCGTCACAATAGGCCCATTTTATTAATATTTAATTGCCAAAAAAAAGGATTTCATAAAAAAAAAATATATATATATAACATTAGAGAATCTGCGTAAAACTGCATATGGTTGTGTTCAGACTGACCTATAGAATAATGGTATCATGTCGCTTTTACCATATAGTGTATTACGTAGACACAGGAACCCCCCAAACGTTACCATATTGCATTCTTTTTTACGATTTCCCCTATTTATATCTTCATAAATAATATATTTGGGATTCCGTCATACATGTTATGGTAGAATGAAAGACGCCATTACACAGTACAACTATTCCTGTAACAAATAAGCCATTACATGGCCTTGTAGATAGAAAACTGAAAGTGCTAGAGCTCTTAGAAGGGGAGGAGGGAAAAACGAAAGCGCAAATATCAAAATTTGCGCGGTCCACTGGGTCATTTTGGGCCTGGTCCTCAAAGGGTTAAGGTACCTGGTGACAAAAAATGCCATCCTTGAAGCCCTGAAGCCAGTTACTCTGCATTTGCTTTTGACAAGCATAAGTTTCTGTCTGGAAGTTTCTGTCTTACAAACATAAGTTTCTGTTTGGAAAGCATTGAAGGATGTTTGCAAGAACCTCCTTGGCAACTATCGAGCACCAAACTACATCAAATTATTTGAAAACCTTCTTAAACTTACAAAGTGCTAAAGTGCAACATGTAATTTAAAATTCATTTTCTGCATTCACTGCATTTTTTGCATTTAAAGGGGAAGTCAAGCGAAAATTTTTAATAATCAGCCCATGTAAAAGAGACTTAAAGTGACACTGTCACCCCCTTTGTGCATTCTGACATCTCTACACAGGTGTAAAGGGTAGATTTAGCGTTTTTCATACCTTATTTCATACCATACGTCATGGTGCTTGTTCAAGTAAAAAGTGTTCTTTTATCAATTGCAGATTGTGTTAAGTGGGCGTGGCCTCGCGGCACCAGCGTAACTTAGCCCCGCCCACAACGGCACCGTTGCCCCCCCCCCCCTTGACGCCCATTGGTTGGCCCACATAAAGGGGGTGGGGTCTAGACCTTTCGGCCAGCCTGTTCCAATGGGGGGCGAGGGGGCGGGGCCAACTGTGGTGTTGTGGGCGGGGCTAAGTGGTGCTATTGCCGTGAGGACACGCCCACTTAACACAATCTGCAATTGATAAAAGATGACTTTTTACTTGAACAAGCACCATGACGTATGATATAAAATAAGGTATGAAAACCCCTAAATTTACCTTTTACACCTGTGTAGAGAAGTCAGAATGCACAAAGGGGGTGACAGTGTCACTTTAAAGAGGATGTACCACCTGGTACATCCTCTTTAACCTAAACCCACTGATCGAACGGCGCCGGCACGGGGAAGCTGGTGCCGCAGTCCGTTTTTCGGACCGAGGCCCTGTTCCCGTGCACGGCGCCGTTCTATGCACCGGAACCGGGCGATGCTAAAGCACTGGAGGCGGGCCGGGCCGCCCCCAGTGGGAGGGAATTTCCTCCCCTGTATGACGCGGCTCCCTTAAAATGAATGGAGCCGCGTCCTACAGGGGAGGGAATTCCCTCCCACTGGGGGCGGCCTGGCCCGCCCCCAGTGCTTGAGCACCGGCCAGTTCCGGTGCATAGAACGGCAGGTGGTACATCCTCTTTAAAGAAGTCCAGCTAAATTTTTTTATTAAAGTATTGTACTGCCCCCCCCAAAAGATATACAAATCACCAATATGCACTTATTACGGGAAATGCTTATAAAGTGCTTTTTTCCCTGCACCTACTGCTGCACCAAGGCTTCACTTCCTGGATAACATGGTGATGTCACGACCCGACTCCCAGAGCTGTGCGGGCTGTGGCTGCTGGAGAGGATGATAGCAGGGGGATGCTCAGTGTCCCTCCAGAGCCCTGTGTCCCTCAGTGTCCCCCTGCCATCATCCTCTCCAGCAGCCACAGCCCGCACAGCTCTGGGAGCCGGGTCATGACGGTAATAGTATGTGTTGTTTCTTTTTCAGCGTACCCCGCAGCAATATATAAACTTTGGATAACCCTTTTAAAATGAACATCTAAGGCTGTGGAGTCAGTAAGCTGCTGATCCGACTGCCGAATTTTATCAAGGACTGACTCCAAATCCTAACTCTGACTCCAGCTCCTTCATAAATAGCCAGTCAGACACTAGGGGAGTTATTTATCACACTGGTGTAAGGTAGAACTGGCTCAGCAGCTTGTTCACAATGTCCTACATGATCCCGGGGCGAATAAGTCAGTGAATATGGCAAAGATATAAAGCAGATTCCCCTCTGTGTGTGTCTGCAGTGGATGCAGTTAGTCTCCAGTCACCATGTCCTGAAGAACTCACTACTTACTAAATTTTCACCATACACAAAGGAAATTTGCTAACACAGCCATAGGCCCAGATTTATCAGCTCTTTGTTACCGCCTCCGGTCCTGAATCATTGCAGCCCTATAGGAACTACCTGCTCAACCAGTGATTAAGGGCATCTGTGCCCCACCTCACTCACTGAACTCCAGGTAGAGGGTAAAAAAAATAAAAATTCTGAAGAGGCACAACACATTACTTACCTGTCTATCCCAGTTTTGAAACTACCAAAAATCCATTTGTTGGGGGGGGGGGGGGGGGGGGGTTGCTCTGTTTTGTGTTTCTGTTCTTCCTGGTTTGGCATTTCCCAGAATGCAATGCTTTTTCTCATGTGATCATCACAGCCCCACCCATTACAATCAGTAAAATTAGTGCAGCAGCTGCTTCTGGCCGGTTAGAGATGGTGAATCAATCAGGGGATTGGGTTATCCAGCCAAGCCCCCTGTGACATCATGCCCTGCCCCCTGTATGCATCATCAGCAAACACACACAATGTGGGACAGAGGCATGTAAGATTTGTCTCCTGGGGGGGGGGGGGGGGGGGGGGGGGGGATAGCAGCAGGAGACAATGTGAATTGGCACAGGGGCCATTTTTTTTTCACTTCCTGGATTTCTATCAGCTACCAGTGTGGCAGAACTGTACAGATACAGTAATACATTGTATAGGCACATCTATCTAACTTTAAATGTACTTTTAATAGAAAACAAGTTTTTCTTATCCGGAGTTCCCCTTTTAAGGGGTTATCCAGCAAAAACTTCTTTTTTTCAAATCAACTGGTTTCAGAAAGTTGTACAGATTTGTAATTTACTTCTATTTAAAAATCACTTATCAGCTGCTGTATGTCCTGCAGAAAGTGGTGTATTCTTTCCAGTCTGACACAGTGCTCTCTGCTGCCACCTCTGCCAGTGACAGGTACTGTCCAGAGCAGTAGAAAATCCCCATAGAAAATCTCTCTGGACAGTTTCTGTCACACACAGAGTTGGCAGCAGAGAGCACTGTCAGACTGGAAAAAATACACCACTTCCTGCAGGACATACAGCATTTGGTAAGTATAGGCCTTGAGATTTTTAAATAGAAATACATTACAAATCTTTATAACTTTTTGAATTGATTTGAAAGAAAAATATTTTTACTGAAGTACTCCTTTAAATGTGATTCTCTTTGTTACAACCTTATTACACTACAAATTTTTATCAAACCCTTCACAGAACATCTGCAGCTTCTCTGTTCACTGTGAAGGTGCAGAGAATGCAATGACGTTGTTTTTTAAGTATAAAAAGAGAACAATACAGACCTGTAAGAGGTAATGTGCCCTATGGTAGATCATACATAATAAAATAATAGATTTAAACTCTTGTATTTATGGTAAAGGTGTAAATTTACACAGTCTTCCATGATTAATAGATCCGTATTATTAGTCACATCAGCTGTTATTGTGTCTTTAATGTGCAGCTGTGGGGTTGTGAAAAATGACTCCCTAAATCTGCTACATAAAAAGATCACTATTATAACTCAAGGCAGCAATGTGTTATTGTTAAGCTGGCGAGCACGTGAACTTCTCCCACGGTGTGTGTGTGACCCTGGGCGAGACACCCTATATCAATGACTCAGGTAGCCAAAGAGGGTTCCCCCAGGCAGACTCATTCACTCAATGTTGGTCTAGCATTACTCTGCATGCTACAATGTCAGATAAAGAATTTGCCAAAGGAAATCTTCCACACTTAATGATCCTGAGAAGTGTTCTCTGTTTCCTAAATATACATCTATTTTTTTTTTATACAGCTTGTCTTATTAGTCTTTGTACACAGGATTTACAAGGAAACGTGATATGTGTCATCTACATCATTAAACATTTGGAACAAAAATCATTTCAGCATGAGTCGTGTTATTCCACTTGATAGGAGATCATGTGTTACATGTTTATCCAAACATTGTCCTTCTAATTGAAATAACTGATCAGTGTTAGTTTAGAAACCTGATTTCTGACCTTTCAAGTTCTACTGTTGTTAGATTTAACAATGTTATTTGTCTGATTTGCATTCAGCCACTGGTGGATAGGAGACTGTGCAGCGCTCTGCTGTTTGCTTGAGGTAAACATATAGAAACATCTAAATTTACTTATTTACTGTATTTAGAGAGACAGGGGAGTAATAGATTTACCAGAAATCGTTGCATTATACCTGCTACAAGAAATTCAGACACAGATACAAGCTACACATCTTGCATATTTTAAGCAACAGTAGTGTCATTATCGGCAAAACCATTGTTGCCAACATAACCTGAGCCACTTAAATGGGCACAGTCACTTTAAAAAAAACTTGTGGGTGTTCAGACCCTGACTGGTTGTCAGAATGAGCCAGAAGAAGAGTGCATTAAAGCAAATGTACAGCAGGTACATAGCTTTAAGCTTTTAACATCAATATACCGGTGCCAGCACAGGGATGCTGATGCCGCAGTCCTTTTTTTGTACTGCCAGTATGCTCCTCCACTCCAAGGCGGGTAAAACAGGCGCAGGTCCAAGGGGTAATAGTGATATAAAATATCATAAAATTTATTTTAAAAAAAACATTGTGTCGCTGGCATATTTCTTTTAATAAATTTTATGATATTTTATATCACTATTACTCCTTGGACCTGCGCCTGTTTTACTCGCCTTGGAGTGGAGGAGGATACTGACTGTGGGGATTAGTCGGGAGTGGCTGCAGTTCATTCACATGCTATCAGTAAGAGTTGTGCCTTACACCAGCACCAAACTGAGCCACCGTTCAAAAAAGGAGAGCGGCATCTGCATCTCCGTGTCAGTGCTGGTCTTTTGATGTTAAAATCTTAAAGCGATGTACCTGCTTGTACATTCACTTAATATGGCGATGTCTATGTGACCAAAACAAGCTTAAAGTGACACTGTCACCTCCTTTTTGCGAGTGGGCGGGGCCTTGTGGCATTAGCGCCACTTAGCCCCGTCCGCCAAGCCACCATTTGCCCCGCCCCTCGTCTGCCATTGGAACAGGCTGGCCTAAAGGTCTAGGCCCCACCCCATCTAGGTCGGCCCACGAATGGGCACCAAGGGGGCGGGACCAATGGTGGTGCGGTGGGCGTGGTTAAGTGGCGCTATTGCCGCTAGGCCTGGCCCACTTAACAAAATCTGCAGTTGATAAAAGATCACTTTTTACTTGAGCAAGCACCACGACGTATGATATAAAATAAGGTATGAAAAACGCTAAATTACCCTTTACACCTGTGTAGAGATGTCAGAATGCACAAAGGGGGTGACAGTGTCACTTTAAGGCCCTATTACACTGAACGATTATGGGCCTTACGTGGCCAATTAGGAACTGTTCAAGTCAATAATAGTTTAGTGCAATAGCAAATGTTAAAAGACAACGATCAACCAACATGCACGATGTCAGCTGGTCGTGGTCATTCAAAGTGTTAAAAAATCTGCTGCACGTCACTCCATGTAATAGGACCCGCAGCCCGCCGCTGACATGCTTAACTGGACATTGACAGAGATATTCAAGGAAACAACTGAAGGCATGGATGTCTATTATTGGGACTAGCAATCATAATTTGTATTCCTTGCAGTAAGAATCATGTTGGTTGTGCAGTGACAGTGATTTTCTATTTCATTGAGAAAAAAAAAGAAGGCAAAATAAAAATAACTAGATTTGCATTTCCAGGGAAATACATAGTGCTTGAAAAGAGTGCCCTTTTACCAGTGACTTCCTTTTGAGAGAAACTGTAACCCTGGGTGCCATCCCTTTAAACGCGACTTGGGTCCCGTCCCTTTGAGAGCGACTTGGGTCACATCCCTTTAAGAGCGACTTGGGTCCCATCCCTTTAAGAGCGACCTGGGTCCCATCCATTTAAGAGCGACATGAGTCCCTTTAAGAGCGACATGGGTCCCGTCCCTTAAAGAGCGACTTGGGTCCCGTCCCTTTAAGAGCAACATGGGTCCCTTTAAGAGCGACATGGGTCCCTTTAAGAGCGACTTGGATCCCTTTAAAAGCAACCTGGTTGCTCTTAAAGGGACCCAGGCCGTTCTTAAAGGGGCCCATTTTGCTCTTAAAGGGACCTAGGTCACTCTTAAGGGGACCCAGGTCACTCTTAAAGGGACCAATTTCACGCTTAAAAGGACCCAGGTCGCTCTTAAAGGGACCCAGGTCGCTCTTGAAGGGACCCAGGTCACTCTTAAAGGGACCCAAGTCGCTCTTAAAGGGACCCAAGTCGCTCTAGCGACATGGGTCCCTTTAAGAGCGACATGAGTCCCTTTAAGAGCGACTTTGGTCCCTTTAAGAGCGACCTGGGTCCCTTTAAGAGGAACATGCATCCTGTTCCTTTAAGAGCGACTTGGGTCCCGTCCCTTTAAGAGCGACTTGGGTTCCTTTAAGAGCGACATGGGTCCCATCTCTTTAAGAGTGACTTGGGTCCCGTCCCTTTAAGTGTGACTTGGGTCCCTTTAAGAGCAGCTTGGGTACTTATAATGGTAAAGATAATTGCTCGGTTACCATGGCAATCTTACTCATGTCAGGGAGTTAAGGACCTTCCATATATTACATCTTCTATTGGCCAATAGTGGACATGTGACTTTGTGGATGTTGTGAGACATTGCCTGACAAGACCTTAGAATTTCTATTGGCTGCTATATTTCAGCTATTTGCATATGTGCTGTGATTGGCTGTTAGCGTTTAGAGTGTGGCCATTATTTCCAATGGGCCATTATTTTCTATGGGAAATTAGGGGTCTTTAAATGTAAATTTCTTAAAAACAACAAATCCGATCGAAACCAAAAATGAATAGCACACCTCACACTGCCGAGGGCTTCGAAACGCAGTTTGAACGGAGTCTGTGCGCAAAGCGGTTCGGGCTGTATTACGTGCAGAAAAATGGCTGGAAGAAGAAGAAACGGAAGAAGAAGAAGAATACGGATTACAATATAGTGCTTTTCAAGCACTATAATTATTGGTTAATAGGTTAATAGGTTTTGAGTGAAGTCTGAAGCTGAAGTAAAAAAACGAATTGAGACTAGAATGGGTAAACAATGGCAAGACCATTGAACTCCCTCAAGCACCAGTGCCGTCAATGGAAGGTATCGCTAGAACTACAATCAAAGATGATCTTATTATACCTAGGCCTATAATCATGACCTGGTGGCGTCCTCCCTCCTCCATCATCACAGGGATTCTTTACTGTAAAGCTGTTAGACTATGGAACTCTCTGCCACATGATGTTGTGATGGTTGATTTAATCATTCACTAAACAAGTTTGAGAGGGGCCTGGATGCCTTTCTTGAAAATATAATGTTAGAAGTTATGATCTAGGAGTTTATTCTGATTGCCATTTGTGAAGTTGGAAGGAAATTTTCTCATGGTATGGAAGCAATAGGCATCTGCCTCCTAAGGGTTTTCTGACTTCTTCTGGATCAATGAAATAAGGTTATAAGTTGAACCTGATGGACTCTTGTCTTTTTACAAAGTTATCAAAGATGTACTGTAACTATACTGATGGCCCATTCAAAGGATAGGGCATGTTTTAGTAAAATAAAAAAAAAAATAAAAAACTTTAAGCAACCATAAAAAGTTTAATGTAAACCTAAAGCCCAAATAAAATTCATTTTAAAATAGGTATATTCAGTGGTGGATTTAAGAACAGAGTTATTTTATTAGGCTATGTTCACAAAACGTAAAACTACGGCCGTAGTTCCCGCCGCAGAACTACGGCCGTAGTTTTGCGTTGCGGAACAATTCCTTTGAGCAATGGGATCCCGGTCAGAGCGTACACACATCGTACACGCTCCGTCCGGGAGCCCATACAGCGCTGGAACAAAACTGACAGGTCAGTTTTCTGCGGCCGGAATTCAGTGAATTCCAGCCACAGAAAGCGCTATGGGAAGCTCTGATGCGGGCAAGCGCTGATGCGCCCGGATCAGAGCTCTGCGGCCGGAAAGATCACCTGGCTGGTACTTAAGTACCGGCCGAGATGATCCGGCCAGGGACCGGCCGTTCTGTGACCGGGGTCACGGAACGGCCGGTCTCATGCGTAGTGTGAACATAGCCTTACACTGTATGGCCTAAACCATCCATATTCTTTTGCTCAAAAAAATCTTTTAAAATTACATTCTATAGCCTTGTGGTACTAGTTCTGGATGTAAAAAAAACATATTAGTAAAATGTTGGAAGATAATTCATATTTTTGGATGACAGATGAAAGGATGATGTGTCGAGAAATAGAGACATTGTCCATAGTGATTGACAGACACAAGGCAAATTATTTGCAGGTCTCCACTAGTATAAAGAAGTACAAAAGGAAAAGATTTTGTTAGGTCTGCTGATAATATCAGGGAGACCTTCAGGGCTCCCACAGCCCACTTAAGAGTGCAGCTCCTGTTTCCTCCTCCTTCTATCATATTCTTTCTGCTAATCTCCTTTACTCTGTGAACAGGATATGTACCACAGCGCAGGCAGCAGTTCACTCGTCTATTGTTAGTTCGTATTCCATGTTAGAGAATGTGCAGATCCCATCTCGGCCTGCCTGAGCCTCAGGGTAGTGGAGTCCTGAGAAATGGGCTAGACACCTTTTTTCTTTGAGGGTTAAAAATACCTACAAAACATTATACTGGAACATTATAGCTAATGTGTTACTGTATAACCTCACGTTCCACATCTACGTTTATGGCCGTTCTCATGTCATTTTAACCAGGGTGGATTCACACGGGACAATTTTTAATGTTTTATTTTTTTTTTTTTTTGCAAAAAAAAATTCAACAAGAGAAAATCACTTTAATTTATCTGAATAGGGTGGTTTCCACAGCAAGAGCTAGCTTTTCTACAAATACCGAAATTTTTGGAATTTTTATGTTTTTTTTTATTTTATTGCCCATACCTTTAAATGAGTAATAATTTTCAGCTAATGACCTTTGTGTAGCTTTACATGATAAACTACAGACCCTGTGAAGGAAACTATTAATATCTTTTAAAGACATGTCTAGCTATAGCCTACAGCTAAAATGCTCTGTGCTACTTTGCCAATTGCTCTAGAGCAAAGAATCTTATACCTAAAACACAACAAAGAATCCACCTTCACCCTCTTTTGTTAAACAGACAGCAAAAACCCAGTGTTGTAATATGGTATGATGATTTTATGTGGGATAAAATAATAATAAAAAAATCTAAAAATAGCTGGTTGGGTGCCCTGTTCCATTTTCTATAAAACTGGCTCTGTCTCCACTTGTATCCCAGCTAGTCTCCTGTTTGAGCAGTAGAAAACAAGCAAAGGTTTACTCAAGTTCATCCAAAAAGATGGCAGCCAGAAGTAACAGAGACCATAAACAGCAAAGTGTTATTCCTAGCTTGGTGAAGGTGACTGGTCTCTCCAGCAGGTTATTTGTTCATATGTTAAGCATTTGTATCTTCAAACGGGTTGAGTTAAATGATGACTTTGGTTGCCTAATTCCTATTTATACCAAAGTCACACAAGCAACTCTTCTCTGACTTTTATTCCTAATGTTTTTTTTTACAGGACAGTATTTTACCACAATTTCAAGGCATGTTTCCCTATGGGGTAACATGTCGTGCCACAGTCTTGAGCTCCAACTCAGTCCAAATAGTTCTGATTTTTGCAAGTCATCCATGGATATTTGCTGTATTGGGGAACCATAAGCTGCCATAATACTGCAATTGTTGCATGACCAAAAGTTGCCCTGGAGTCCTTGACCAATAATATTAGTTCTTTTTTTTTAAATCGTGCTGTCATTTTTGACAAAAAAGTCACGCAGCCCTGTTGCGGGTCAGTTATGTGAGGCCTTATCTCAGACTGAATTTAACGTATTTGAAATTTTCATTGGCATTTGGTTGGCGCTAGAATGCAGCACTACTTACCCCGTTAAAACCCACAGACAATATGGGAGAACCTGATGGACACCACAGTAAGGGCCCTAATACAGAGAGTGATAACCATCCGAAATGGGCCAATTTGGCCAATTATTGCTCCGTGTAATAGACACAAAGCCTTGGCTGACGGCTGATGATTGCCCAAACAGTTAATACTTCACCTGTCTGTGTTTCCAGTCTTCTCTTGTGCTCTGTATGCATCCCGGCACCACACTGTGGCTTAATGGGCCTATTCCACGGAGTGATTATCGCTCCGTGGAATAGAGAGAACGATCAGCCGATGACCGTGTCACCAGCTGATTGTTCATTTAGGTTCAAACCTAAAATCATCGGTTACCACCCGCGCATCACTACGTGGAATAGCGGTGCGTGGCGGGCGACCAACGATTTGAAAATATTATACTTTACCTCACCAGGCTGCAAGTCTTCTCCTTCACCTGGCTGCAGCAGCTTGGTGAAGTAAAGTATGAAACAAGGGCTGTAAGGACATCGGTAACGATGTCCCTGCAGCCCTCGCTAAACGATGGTCTAGCAGGTCGGCGCTTGTTTACATCGTTGATCAGGCCCTGGTCGGCCTGTGGAATACCACCCTAAGGGTGGCCCGTCTGAGCTGACAATCACTGGCCCAGACTGCCACTGCCAGTGATGTCGGCTAATGATGTCCATGCAGCCCTTGCTAAATGTTTATTGACCTGTGTACAGTATTGATCAGGCCTTCATCCACCAGTGTAATAGGACCCTAAGTCAGTGAGGTCTACTGGCCACTAATGGAATTCATCAGGTGATGAACTCTGTGTTTTTATAAACAGAAATCAGAACACAGTTTACACAGGGCAATGAGTGCTTGTTGGCTGATCGCTGGCCCTTTTACACACACCGATTATCAGGAATGAGCGTTCCAATGAACTCTCACCTGCCTATATTGGCAGGATCTACCAACCATCTAATGTGTGTAGGGGGAGCCTCACTGCAGCAGCGCCGAGGAGCAGGTAATGTATATGCTCTCGCCAACGGGCTGCAGGATGTGGGCAGCGGTGCTGATAGGGGGCCGGGATGGAGGATGCGGGTGGCGGGGATGATGGGGGGCCGTGATGAAGGATGCGGGCGGCGGTGCTAATGGGGGGCCGGGATGGAGGATGCCGGCGGTCGGGCTGATGGGGGGCCGGGATAAAGGATGCGGGCGGCGGTGATGATAGAGGCGGGGATAAAGGATGCCGGTGGCGGGGCTAATGCGAGAGGCGGGGCTGTGGGCGCCAGGGGGTTAAAGTACATAGTCACAGCAGGATGTCAATCCCGCTGCGAGTATGTGCTAACATAGGCATCAATGGTACTGGATCCGCAGCTGATCTCGCTGCGAATCCGCAGAAGTGAGATCCGCTACGGATCCAGTAGGTGTAAAGGCAAACTAAGAGTTATTTATGTCAGAATATTGTAGGAATATTGTTAATCAAAACCATTTGCAATGTTACTTAATGTTTAACTTTAGGTGCTTAGTGGTGGAAAACATTGGTGGTACACATTCATTCGAACAGCTCACATCTTAAGATATAAAATGGTAAAACAAAATGAATCATCTCTGTTTTTCAGAAATTTTCCTCCTATGAAAACATATATATGAGTATTCTGTATTTTTTCCACTAAAATATTCAGCTCCCAAAACAAACTCTCTTAATTCTAGATTTTAAGTAATCCCACCTTTGACACGAAACGCAAAGCAGGAGTTTACTTTAGGATAGTTACCAAAATCCGGGGCAGAAACACTTCACGACATTCAATATGAAACAGATTTCCATACAGCCGCTTGTTCAAATAAGCATTTTAGGGATTTTGAATAACATAGGATTTCTCCACTGTTTTACTTTCCTCTAATTACATTATTAATTTGGTGTGTGAATGTTAGCAGTTCAAGGGAAGGAAATGAAGGAAAATTTGCTGGACTTGTGCTGGTGTTTTCTGTCATCGAGCCATGTCTCTCACATTTTACTAAAAAATGTAGGATTTATTGGTGAGCTGTCAAAATGTACTAAATATCACATGTAGAACGTTATTTATCATTGTGCGTATAGTTTTATTATACCCATGGGGAACAGGCCAATAGCTACACTATTGAGGAAACACTGCAATAAAATGGCATAAAGGAAATCTATCATGAATTACCAATAAGGATCTGACTAGGATGGCATTCAGTAAATAAAACACAAACGCCTGTCTATTCTATTGTATCCTCAAAACATAAAACAACAGACAAAACATACTGAAAGGGATTTTACTGTATAGGGCTCGTTCACACAGAGCAAAAGCAGCTGAATTTCTGCGCTGAATCAGCGCTGAAATTTCAGCCGTTATAATAGGTGCAGAGCTAATTTCCATTGTGTTGAATGGAAATTCTGCTCTGCAGTTCACACAGTGGAATTTCCGCACTGAACTAATCCGCTTTCAGCCAGAAGAATGAACATGTTCATTCTTCCGCTAGCGGAAGTCTATACAAACCAATGGGGCTCTGATTTTCTGTTTAAGCTCGGAATACGCGCGTATTCAGCGCGGAATACAAGCATAATACAAGCGGAAATTACGCGCTGAATCAGTGCGGAAATGGGGAAAAAAGGGGGGGGGGGAGGATTCTGGTATATATTCTGGTATAGTCTAGTTTACTCGCCAAATACTCGCTGAATTTCAGCGCTGAATGCATGCAGATTCAGCGTGGGTTCCTCGAGTATTCCGCGCTGATTTTGTCAAGAGCTGATTACAAGCTGAACACTTTCCTAGCGGAATACGCAGGGATTCTACTTACATTCTGCTTGGAATTCAGCGTCAGTTGATTTCAGGCGGAAATATTTCCTTGCGTAATCCGCCCCTTTTGCTCTGTGTGAACGTAGCCTAAGGTTTAGGGCTATATGCCAACTGGTGACCATGCTACATAAAATCACAATATTGCACTACCCTATTGTAACCTATAAAAGCTAGCAGTTGCTGCTGGACCGCCTGATATATGTGAACCGAGACTAACTGGAAGTAAATTGGAAATTATTAAATTCTATACCTAAAATATTATTTCTATAGTGTATTTAAGTAAAGTTGGCACCTCTCTGCTACGGTATGACACGGCTTACAAAGGACTTAATGAGCCAGACAATAGCGGTGCTCCTAAAACGAAATAGCAATGAACCAATAACAAGGTAGACAGAGATATGGGGGCACTCACCAAATCTTCAGGCTCGATACAGTTTATTTAATGCATCCAGGGGAAGGGAGGACAGGAGTATTAGCTGGTGCGCTCTACTCCGGGACAATCGTTTCACACCCAGTGGCGCTTCTTCCTGCAGGAGGATCACCTGACCGCTAGAGGGTGTGTGTTGTTATAACAAAATCACACGTGATACAAAGTGAAAAGGTGATAGGCTATGTTCACACAACGTCAAAAGATATTGAAAAGGTGGCCGATTTTAATTTTTTATAAAACGTCCGTTTTTGCCGCGATTTAACTGACAATGGCAATGCATTGAAGTCAATATGAAGACGGACGTCCAATGCACACAGTGTATTGAATAATGGACGTTTTTGCCGCGGACGTCAAAATAATGAACATGATTATTATTTTCGGATGTCTTTTGCAAACAGCGGACGTTTTTATTAGTAGTTCACACACAGTTTTCCTTTTTCCACAATTCTTTCTCCGTTTTTACTATTAAATTAAATGGACTTTGCAATTAAGCCACATCTAAAGGGCAATTAGTAACCCAAACTAAAATAATGTGCAAACACCAGTCATTGCACTGGCCAGACAGCAAAATAACGTCCGTTATTTTAGACTCAAAATAATGGACGTAATGTTAAACGGAGCTGAAAAAACGTTGTGTGAACATAGCCATACAAAGTAATGTTAAAAAAAACCCAAAACTATAGACACACATTATAACCATTCCACTCATTCAGATCTCTAAATTGAACACTACAGGCCCCTTAGGACTGAATGAGTGGAATGATTATAATGTGTGTCTATAGTTTTGTTTTTAACATTACTTTGTATCACCTTTTCACTTTGTATCACAAGTAATTTTGTTATTAAAAAAAAAACCACCCCCTTTAGCAGTCAGGTGATCCTCCGGCAGGAAGACGCGCCAGTGGGCTTGAAACGATCATCTCAGAGTGGGTCGCTCCCGCTAATCTGCCTGTCCTCCCTTCCCCTGGATCCATAGAATAAACTATATTGAGCCTAAAGATTGCCACATATCTCTATATCTTTCTATAGTGTTTTTCCTTACTTGGGTTGTATTTTTTGGGGTAAGTGGCAATTTTTTAAAAAACGCGGCATGCTCTTGGTGGTGTGTTTCTCCTATAGACTTTCATAGGTTTTTAAAGTGTTTAGGGTGAGATTGGCTGCAACAAAGATTGTGTGATATTGCAAGATTTTGCTGCATCACAGCTAATACAAGTGAATGGTTTTGCATTCTGACCCACAAGTGACCGTGACTACAACTAAAATCCCTCCTGGACGCAACACGAGCACATCCATCCAGCCAGGAGGAAGCATACATCAATCTTTGGTTAGTAAACTCAATCCTTACAACATGTTGCAAATTTTCAACTTGCAGATTTTTTTCCACATATGCAATGGATGAAATCCTTGGCATGTAACATTTGCAGATTTTGCTGATGTTTTCAGGCTGCTGGAAAGCAGGAAAACTGTCAAATGTGAATAGCCAATAGACAGTTAATAAACACATATACTAAACATGTAACCTTTGCTAAGTAAAGTATCCCAGTGAACAATAGTCAACAAAACACTGAAGTCAAGAGTGGCATCACTCATTCTGGATTTGGCATTTGCCCCAGGTGAGATCAGGAGGAGAACATATGTAGTGTAGTCACAATAATATACTTTTAGACTGTAGTGGCAACAGATGGTAACATCGTTCCACTCACAAGTGCTTTCACATCATTACTCATTACAGCATACAGGATTTAAAGGAAAACCTTTTTGCATGGCCTGGGCAAAATATCTCTAATTTTGCATTAACAGCATTAATGCAAATAGGATTTTCACTGCCCATTACCAGCTGAATTTTTTTCCACTGCTCAACAGCTGTTGTATTTAGTGACTTCGTGCACCAGGCTTGCTGTTTTGACTTAAGCACTGAGGAATATATATATATATATATATATATATATATATATATATATATATATATATATATAGTTTATTTATATACAGTATCTCCAACATATCTTGTATCATTAAACAAAGCTGTAAAGCTGTCATGACTCACATTGGTCATGATCATTGGTCATTTAAATTGCAAGTGGACCTATTAGTATGGTTTTGAAGAAACAAGAGTACATGAAGGAAACCCACACAAACATGAAGAGATCATAAAAAAAGCAATTCAAATGTTGCATAAATTGAAAGAACCTACCTGTACATGCCTATAGTCCTGTCCTCAGTTGAAGCCTCCATGCCCAATATATCTCATCTTGTATCTAGGCAAGAAGCTCAACCGGGTACTAGAGCCTCCTTTCAACTCTACAGTTTTTCCTAATAAACATATCCTTTGCCTTTAATATTGAGAGATTGGTCATTAATGGTTCATATTCTGACTGGGTCACTGTTGCTAGTGAGGTATCACAGGGGTCAGTTTTGTTCCCTATTTTCTTTAATATATTAATTGATTTTAATTAATTAATATATTTATATAGAATATTAATATATTATATTTATATAATACTGTATATTTAATTAATATTCTTGAATATATTAATTAATGACCTTGTAGAGGGATTGCACAGCACAGTATCAATGTTTGTAAATGATACTAAACCGTGTATAGCTATTAATACAAGACAATTCAATGTTATCAATGGATCAAGAAAGATATAGTAGAGCTGGAGAGGGTTGCAGAGATGGGCAACCGGAGTAATACATTGAATGGGAGGTCTACAGTATCCAGAAAGAGCTCACCCATGATCTATTTATACCCAGGACGGTACCTGTAACAAGGGGCCTTCCCGATGTCTGGAGGATTACCTGCACAGGAAAGGATTCTTTACTGGAAGGGCAGTGAAACAATATAATTCTCTGCCAGATGATGTAGTCCTAGTGAACTTAATAAGAAAGTTATTTTGATTGTTGATGAGTAAGCCTTCTGCAATATATATGTATGCATACCATTGGTGTTTTGGTGGTCTTAATGCCTTCTTCCTTGCTGTATACTGTCATGATTCCTTAATGTCAATGCTTTATTAAAACTTTATTAAAAAGAGCCTGGATGCAGAACTGGAGTGTAATAATATTACAGGATATAGAGACTGGAGAAGGGTCATTGATCCAGAGATTTATTCTGATTGCCAGATTTTAAGTTAGGGAAGAATTTTTCTTTCTAAAATAAGGAAAACTGCCTTCCAACTCATGGAATTTTTGCCTTCCTTAGAATCAATAGTCTGAACTAGATTGATGTATATCTTTTCTCAGCCAATACAAACTATGCAACTATGTACAAGTGACTGGGCTCAGTACAGTACTCAGTGTTGGTATACCGGTTTGCTGGTATTCTTGTATATACCAGTGATGTACTACCTAAGGGGTCATTCACACGTTCTGTGCACAATCCGTAAGTAAGGACAATGTGCTACAAAACTTACTTTGGACCTC
The DNA here is from genome assembly GCF_027789765.1 of Dendropsophus ebraccatus. Lineage (NCBI taxonomy): Eukaryota > Metazoa > Chordata > Amphibia > Anura > Hylidae > Dendropsophus > Dendropsophus ebraccatus. The sequence continues at coordinate 48,064,224 of NC_091466.1, forward strand.
CCGACATCATTATTTATGATTATGCTGGAAGCTCTGAAACTGTTTAAATCTTCCAAATTCTGGTCTAAGGGTAGCTTCACACGTATTGGATCCGCAGAGGATTTCACGATGCGAGTTTGCAACGAAATCCCCTGCGGATCCTGTAGTGTGAAGCTGAATGGGTCTCATACACGCAGCTGATTCGCTGTGTGTATGGGACCTGGCCCCTTTAACCCCGCCGTCGGCCGCCCGCAGCCCGCAACCCAGGCCCTGAGCATACATTACCTGCTCTGCGGCGCAGCTGTGTGTGACGCTCCCGGCTCCCCATCAGCCAATCAGTGCTGCCTGATTGGCTGATGAGGAGCGAGGGGAGCCAGGAGTGTCACACGCAGCTGCGGCGCCAAACAGGTAATGTATGCTCGGGGCTGGGGCTGCAGGCTGCAGGCTGCGGGCATGTGGCCGGCGGGGGGGGGGGGGGGGGGCAAAGGGGCCGGGTTCCATACACGCATTGGATCTGCTGCATGTATGGGACCCATTCAGCTTCACACTACAGGATCCACAGCAGATTTGGGTGCAAACTCGCAGGATCGCGGATCCAGTACGTGTGAAGCTACCCTAAAGCACGCTGTCCAGAAAATTGAATAAGAGAGAATATTAGAAATCTACAGAACTGTTAAAATAAACCATTCTACTGTCCCAAAACTAGTTCATGTGTCCCTTAGTTTCTGCTTATATCTCCAAAATTCCAAGATGTCTTAGTAATATTCCTGGTCTGAGCATTTGTCAGGTATTTAATTGTTGTTATCCTTACTATTATTATTGTAGGCATTGATTTGGACCCAACTATCATTGTATTAGCCGTTATGTCTAGATAATTTCAAACATATGACCGTACTATCCAACCCGTTGACCGCTGCACAGGTAAAATAACAATACTATTGTTTGTCTTACTATAGCTCAATTAGCTGTCAACCAGGTGAAGAAGGCCCATCTGGATATTGCTCTGGGGGCCCTGTGAGTTTTTATGCCCCCGCTTAAATGTTTTACTAAAAAAGAAACTTAAGCAGCTGAAGTATTATAAAGAAAAGTGGAAAACTAATGCCACAGTCCTGCGGAATCCAGAAAACTAACAACACAGGCCACATTTGTGGTCCAGCGGTTAAGAGTGCAAAGCACTAAGCATACAAAGTAAGTTTGGTGGAGGATTGTGAACATGGGTTATGTTAAGCAAATAAGTGTCTATGAAAATGTGCGGCTTTGCAAATACAGTATGTCACCATAGAAAAAATGCAATTCAAATTTGTTTCCAAGGTGCTGTATAGGAGTCTGCTGATCCTTTGTAGTGAGATTCAAATACTGCAACCAGAGCGTAACAAATCTAAACGACACAAGGCGCCACAAACCTCATATTAGCGAACATGTAAAAACAAGAACACTCTAAGGCCTTATTCACACGTTCAGTAATATTTTCTAGTCCTGAAACAACCTGCTAAAAATCCGTAGTACATCCGTATTGCATCCGTATTGCATCAATATTTCCGTAAATCCATTTTTACTACTGACTGCTTTATACAAGTTAATAAAGTTGAGTAGGTTAAAAAAATATAGCACCAGTTTGCCAAACCCCTAAAATAAGTCACACGATCGCTTGTCAGTCTGTGGTTGATTAGAAACAGAACCTTGTGACCTATGAGTCATCCGTATTTTTTTACAGGAATACGGAAATACAGATGCCAAACATGTTGCAATCCGTAAACAATTGATTTCAATGAGAGGATCCGTAAAAAAATCTGGGTCCGCACTAGGACATGTCCTTTTTTTCGACATTGATTTTCATCCATTTCATCTACTGATAGTGTGAATAGCCCAATAGACATCAATGTGCACTAACTCAGATACGGAAATACGGATCCGTAAATTACAGGATGTGTGAATAAGGCCTTACTTTAAAGGCCTAATGAAACCAAATGCACTGTAAATTATGTATAGAATTGTGTTAATAATAATGTGTGCAGACCCCACAACCCACAAGCTTAAAGCAGTACTCCAGGGCTAGATAAACATGTTGGCTTCCTTACAGAAACAGCACCTCTCTTGTCCACCTTGGGTGTGGGTTTTGCAACTTCAATTGACGTGAATGGGGCAAAACTGTAATATCATACACTACCTGAGGACAGGGATGGCGCTGTGTTTTTTCTAACCCTGGAGCACTGCCTGAGACCCCCAGCAAACAACTCAGCTTCTGATTTCCAGTGCAGTGGGCACTATGGGGAAAAGGAAGTATTTTATGCAGCTTTTTAATAGATGGACCACATCACCAGACAATAAGACAAGTCTCCTCTACGGCTTCTACATTGAGACCTCAGGCAGGAGACCCCTCTCTATAAATCCCCCCATTCCCCCCCCCCCCATGGTATTTTTCTGAAAAAATGCACACAGAAAAACAATTTGCAATAGTTGTAAGCACATGTTATACTCTAACTGCTTTTTATCTTTGGGATTTTTTTTGGATTAGTAACAGTTTTTCAAAAATGCTGTGTGTTTTTCTGCCATAGACCATCATAAGTTCAGATGTGTTACATTTTATTTTTAGTTTTTTACATTTTTCACAAGTTCTTTAATTATATGATCAAAGAATCACATGTAACAAGAAAACATGCAACAGAAAAAAAAATTGCAAATGTGTACTTAAACACAGTATTTTTTTTAAATAAATGAAAAGCTATAGAAACGCCATGAAAAATTAATCAAACACAAAGTAAACATAAAAAAAACAGAAAAAATTAAACTTAGCAACTTTTTTTTTTTTTCATTTTGTTCTAGTTCGAAGTCCTTACAGCATAAATGACTAGATTTAGAAAGTTGAACTGGTACCTTCAAAGGAACAACTCAGGCAAATCTGATATAATGATTTTTGTCTAGTGTGGTGCCTAAGGGGGCGCTGCACCAGGCAAAACAGTGTGTCAGCTTTGCCTGGAGTGTTCCTTTAATCTGGTGGGATTTGTTGTTGGGAGTATCAGGGAATTTGTTCTTAATACCATCATAAAATGAATACTAAATGATGTATAGCTTAAGGCTTTAAACAACTATTTACATTCTTGAATGCTTGAAGGAAGTAAATGTTACCCAATTACAGCAAAAGGCGAGCGTGGGAGAAAAAAATGATTTATTATCTGTGAAAGAATTTGTCAATTTTAGAGGAACATGTTAGAAATAGTATGGTTTGGCTTTCAACCTAAAGAACATTACAGATGATCTATCTATTTCCCAATCTATATGTAAATTGTGTAAGTTGTATGTAGTATGAGAAGCTCTGACAATATAAGAGCATGAAACCTGGTTACATTTTTTCCTAAAGTAAACGTATAATCTAGATTTTTCTTCACTGATTAGAGCCAGATACCGATTCACATTTCTATTTTCTGATTGTTGTTTTTTTCAAATGTACTTTTTAGTATAGTATTATAGCATAGTATTATATTGTCTAAACTGTTTTGAGTGCCAAAGTGGGCACATTGGGGGACATTTAATAAAAATGAGGGGGTGGTGAACAGATTATTTTCTAAATAAATACATAAAGGCAAGATATAATCGGCCAGCGGTCAAGTCCAACAAGAAGTCTTAACAAACAAGTGTTGGCAGGTGAGCATGTGACACATTGTCAGAAAGTCCAGCATGCAGAAATATGTGTGGGTAATGACTTGTTTGCAGTATGATACTATAAATAGTCAACATGTATAGAATCTAACTTCAAATAGTTCTGAATTGTGTGACAAGCAGCTATACATACAACCAAAAACACCCAAATGACGCTGATCAAAAATTTACATACTCCAGTTCTCAAAGGAGTGCTCCGGCGCCTATCCCCCCCCAAAAAAAAACAAACAAACTCAGACACACACAGCTGATATACTTACCATCCCTCCGGTGGCGATCGCCGTTCGAATCTCCCGCCGGCCACGTCCCCGTCATCTTCGTCCGCCATCTTGGATCTCCCTCACTTCCTGGTTGCGGAGCAGTGAATGGGAAAGGAAAAGGCTGCTGGTGCACTTGAGCACCGGCAGCCTTTACATTGGCTGGACTGCATCACATGGCTTCCAGCTTTCTCAGCCAATCAGGGCTGAGCAAGCTGGAAGCCATGTGATGCGCTCTAGCCGATGAAAAGGCTGCTGGTGCGCGAGTGCACCAGCAGCCTTTTCCTTTCCCAATGACTGCTGTGGAAGACAGCGAAAAGGAAGAAGACCAGGACCGCCCCCTGCTCTGACAACATTGACCTAAGATGGCGTCCGGGAGGAGAGGATGGGGTCAACAGTGATTTGGTATGTATACTTTATTTAACTTCCGAGGGGGTTATATAACTTTGTAATGTGTGTTAATTAAGCGTAAAATGTTAATCGCCACACTACTCCTTTATTAACATGTATTGCCACCTCTCACATCAATTGCAGCTTTAAGTCTTTTGTGGTAGTTGTGGATAAGGCTGTTTATTTTCTCCGATGGTAAAGCTGCCGATTCTTCTTGTTAAAAAGTCTTCAGTTCCTGTAAATTCCTGGGCTAGCCTGCATGAACTGTGTGCTTCATATCTCCCCAGAGTAGCTCAATGATATTGAGGTCAGGAGACTGAGATGGCCACTCTAAAACCTTCATTTTCTTATGCTGAAGCCATAAAGGTCGACCTGGCCTTGTGTTTGGATCGTTGACATGTATGAGTATGTAGTTTGTACTATATAGACACAGACAGGTATGCAGATAACAAAGTTTAGTGCAAACTTTTTTTGTATCTGCAAAAGAGTTTTCCTATAAAATATATTTAAAACAAGTCAATGCATGTATGACCTGCTTTCGCCAATAGCTGGAAACGTAATTACCACTATGCACTGGAGGATCAGTGCCTAGAGTGGCACCTTGCAAGGGATGATCTTGCTATCTCTTTCTGGTGTTATCCATATGATTTCTTGCCTCCTAAGATGAACCATCATTCTCAGAAACATCACTTACTGAAAAAATTTATGTTAAAAGGGTATTTCACTTGAACATAACTTTTCATATGTTGATGCTCATGGTGAGACTAACAGCTCCTTTCATACTTTTTTATAATCTATTCAGTCTCTTTCGCCCTGTTGTTAACTGCTGCTTTCTGCTTAAGACACAAAAATCTGTGTGTGAGTTTTTCTCTAGTAAAACTCCCTGGCAGGCTTTATTTGCAACTTTGTATCTTCTTTGTAATGGCAGGAGGGTTAAACTGCGGTCAGGTTGCTGATGAACTTACTGTGATTAATCCGCACAGAATTACATAGTTGCTACAAAGTTGCAGATAGGGACTGTTAGAACTCGGGCCATGCATTCGGCTCGGCGTTGTTAGCAACGTGAACACTTTTCATGTTTTTGTTATAGTCAGCTCTGCTGCTCCTTGTTGTAGTAGTGGTAAGTGTGCTCTCCCTGGCTGAATCAGCACTGGTGTTTGCTATCACAGTGATTGGACTGACAGCTGGCTCTTCCAGTTAGCTGTCGGTATCTGGGCTGGGACTCCAGGTCTCATAAGTATTTCCATTCTGCCCAGATTCAGCGCCGGTGATAGTCTCTGGTTTCTAGTTACTTGACCTAGCGTTGTCCTGCATTGTTTTCTGGTGTTCTGACTTTGGCTACTGACCCTTTGACCGCCCCTTGGATACGATTTTTTACTTTGCTTACCGTCTGGTTTTTACTCGGGTATCTGACCATTCTTTATTGTGTTGTGTTTGTCTTCGTTCTGTGTACCACTCTACCCAGCATAGGGATTGCCTTCCAGTTGTCCCTAGTAGGGATGGTCCAAACCCGCCGAGGTTCGGGTTCGGCTGAACCCGAACGCTCGGCATCGGATTCCTGCTGTCTGCCCGCTCCGTGCAGCGGGCGGATACAGCGGGAGGACCGCCTGGAAAACTGGGATACAGCCTATGGCTATGGCTGTATCCCAGTTTTCCAGGCGTTGCTCCCGCTGGATCCACCCGCTGCACGGAGCGGGCAGACAGTGGTAATCATTGCGGAGGGTTCGGGTTTGTACGAACTCCGTCCGAACCAGGTTCGGACCATCCCTAGTCCCTAGCTGTTAGAGCTTTAAGGCAAGTAGGCAGGAACAGCGGGGCGGGTGCCAGCTTAGGGCTTACCTGTCCTTGTCTCCTGTCCTGCCTAACAGGGACTTGTTTTTACTAGCCATCTCGGAAGGGAGGGGGGAGGGGAAGATGGAGAGAAAAGCTTACAAACAGGTTTTTGTGTCTTTAGCAGAAAGCAGCAGCTCAAAACTGGGGGAAGGAGACTGAATAGATCATAACAAGTATGAAATGAATTGTCAGTCTCACCATGGGCAGCAACATATGAAGTTATGTTAGAGCACAATACCCCTTTAAGTGTTGTATACCTTTACACATGGATGATAAAAAAAAAAAGCAAATCACTCAAGTAATGTTCAGATTTATCCTTGAAAACTCTTTCTGGCGTCCACCAAAAAAATTCCCAATGTTAGGGGACCAATACACGGAACGATAATCGGCCGAATCGGCCCTATCTGGCCGGTTATCATTCTGTGTAATAAAGGAAATGATCAGCCGATGATCGTTGTCATCGGCTGATCGTTGATATAGGTTCTGACCTATAATCGTCAGGCGCCGACCACGCACCGCTACGTGTAATAGCGGTGCGCGGCCGCCGCTGACGATATGCAGAGAGGAATACATACCTATCCAGGTTGCAGGGCTCCTCTTCCTCTGAGCTTCTCACTGGTTCCGGCGTGCTCCGGCTTCACAGCAGCCTGTCACAGCTGACAGGCCGCTCGGCCAATCATAGGCCGGGACCGCCGCGGCCAGTGATTGGCTGAAGGGCCTGTCAGCTGATACAAGCCGCTGTGAATCTCGAGCACGCGGGACCCGGGAGAAGCACAGAGGAAAAGGAGCCCTGCAACCTGGATAGGTATGTATATAGTTTAAACAAAGGCTGCAAGGACATCGGTAACGATGTCCCTGCAGCCCTTGTTAAACGATTATTGGCCTGTGTAATAAGCCCAGTAAACGAGCGCCGATCTAGCAGATCGGCGCTCGTTTAGAGGTATTATTGGGCCCCATCGGCCTGTGTAATACCACCCTTAGACATGCATACACACTGGGACCAACTTCATAGGAAGTCAATTTACCCAACAGTTTGGAGTATGGGAGGAAAACCAGAACCTGGCAGAATTCATGATGCACTGCGTCATTCACTCAATGACAAGTATGCTTCATGGAAAAGAAACAAAAAAAAACATTCTCGTTCCCCAGCTGTGACATGTCAATCAAACAATCTCAAAGGTTAATCTCCGAGTTTTCTTCACCATCCATAGGGAGCACAGACCTGACTATATAAACTTCTTCAGTACCAGCAAAGCCACAAGTGACTTTGTCTCCTGACAACATGTGAGTTATGGTGTGAATTTTGTCATATTTGTGCATGATACATTGAATTAGCCATCTGTTCCAGAGAAATGCTGCATTGTTTCTCAGTAATTTTAAACTGCAGACACATTAATAAATAGACCTATCACAAAACACTAGTCTAATTCTCAGGTGAACACATAATAAAGTAGAATTAATTTTTTATTGGGGACACGGAATTGTTTTTAGCAGAATGTGTGTCTAATCAATGAGCATTCTGGGAAACAGGCTCATACATAAAGTATTACCTCTTGTTATGGACACAACTAGCCAGCTGTTTTGTGTTGAAACCTAATCCGCAGGACATGTTGACAAGTTCTAAAATGATGATATTAAGGCCACTCATGCTAGAACAAATGGCAAAATACACTGTCATGGGGTATGCAGACCAACACAAAAATCATAAAAAATGCTATCTGTGGTATGGGTCATATGATGCAAAATATTAATAGGAAAACATGTTTTGCATTGCTATACATAGGCACAACACAAGAGAGAAGGAGGGAAGGAAGGAAGGAAGGAAGGAAGGAAGGAGGGAAGGAATGAGGAAAGGATTATAGTGGATACATAATAGATCAGTAGATTGACAACAGATAGAAAACTAATATATGGCTATGTAGATAAATAATAGATGTATAGATGACAGAGAGGTAGATAGATGGATAGATAGATAGATAAATAGGATGGTATATGACTGACTAATTGACAGATTGATTGATTGATAGATATCTAATAATAATAATAATCATATATATACATATAGGGCTTGGTCATACTACGGAATCCGTGCACATAAGCTCCGGCTGATTCTGTGCGCTCGCTCATACCCCCCCCCCCCCCACCGCTTATTGATCCATATTTAATGAATTCAAAGTTCTCTATGCCAAAGGCCAACATGGGCTGAGGCACAGTGTAATGAACACTGCTCTTATAGATTGGCACTTATTTAAAGCAAATGTACCACCGGTACATCACTTTTCTGTTTTTACCATGAACCATGAACATAGACTGCAGTCCTTTTTTTGATCCACCGCTCAGTTCCTGCACACAACGGCGTTCTATTACAGGGCACCGGCCCAGCCTGAAGCACTGGAGGTGGGCCGGCCTGCCCCCAGTTGGAGGAAACCCCCTCCCCTCTGTGACGCAGCTCCATTGATTCTAATGACACCATGCTATAGAGGGGAGGGGGTTTCCTTCCATTTGGGCGGGATGGTCTGTATCCAGTGCTTCAGGCGGGGCCGGTACCCCATAATAGACTGGTTTATTCATGGTAAAAACAGAAAAGCGATGTACCGTTTATACATCGCTTTAACTCCATAGTGACCACCAATACGCCTTTTTATGGTGATCACTAATGAGCCTTATTCCGAGCAATACACATTTTACGGTGCAGTTGGAATGAGGTAGTGCAGGGCTTCTGCACCGGAATTACAGGAGCTTGACTGCCAGTATGTGGTGAGGGCCACACAAACAATCGCTATATCGTTCATGCAACCCTTTACTTCATTATATATAGTCAAATTTATTAGGAAGCTAATAAATTTGACTATATTGACAATGTTTTGACGCCCTATTGACAATAACAACCAGTTGTCAATTTCATTATGCATTTCCAGGAGAAATGACAGAAAAAAAAGGATAGTACAACTCCAACAATGGCACCTGAGGGTGAATGCATGTAAGTATACTGTATATGTCAGGACAGCTTACTGGTCCTCTTTAAATTTTGCTTCCTCCCCCTTTTCATTAAACAAAATCTTCTCTACTAACACTAAGCTTTTTGCTTTGTGGCCATGTATACTATGTTCATGAATACACTTGGGCTTTCAGAGGTTAATTATTGGGGCAGTAGTTGTGGCTTCTTGGAAGTACGTCCTTCTTTCAGCTGTTCTGAAATAAGTTGTAAGGCACAAAACATCAAGGATTGCTGCACAGCTGCTGTCAGGAGACAGAGATACACCAGTGAGTTGCTGAATGGCTCATACAGTATGAAACTTAATCCGGTCATGGGACAAAAGTTTACTCAGCTTTGGACACAACAAATAAATATCATAGGAAACACAACTGGCAAGCGCTCTAAGAACACAGTATCATTGATGGACCTCTTATTCTGCCAAAAGGCTAATAAACAGAACTATATCAGCCATTACTGATGCCAAGTCACTAATCACTAAAACTATAAAATATGATTACCAGCAGACATAGGAATATAACATGAAAATCCCTGCCAGGGTAAATTGTTCATATAAATGTTCACTGTTCATATAAAGTTTTCACTGTGTTCCTTTTGTGGTGTCCCACCACGGGTGTTGGTAGTAAATCCACCCTTCACAAAAGCCTGTACTCTAAGTGTAAGTGATGATGTAGTCGTACCTAGGTTTTGCCACTAGATGTTGCTAGTATGTATATTGTATACTTGTGTTGCACAGCTGTAGTACTCAAGGGGTTATTGTTGTTTGTGCACCAATGAGAGCACTTTCTTCTTCTCTACCTATCCCCTACAGTAGCCAAGTTGGGCCCTGGCTTATGCCAGGCCCCCTGGTAGAGGACTATTTCAGTGAGTCTTAGTCTAGCTGTTAAGCAGAACAGACGCACATGGGAAGCAAGGACACTCTTTTCTTGAAAGCAGAACTATCCAGTGCTAGACACTCTCAGGCAGGAAAAGTCAGGGGTCCCAGCCCATGCCAAGAACAAGTCTAAAGGTACAGGACAGTATCCTGAAGAAAGAGAAACTGATCTGGATAGAGCAGAGTTGCTAGAAGCCTACATACTCTATCTCGCAGCGCGGGTGTAACCAGGGAACCTTGGCCACTCTGCTCAACCCAGGTAACAAGTTCTGGGCTTGTTTCACCCTCTAGGACGGGTTGCCCGAGACTGGTGGGTATTAGGTGGTGCAAAGACCAAAAAGTCCAAACACTGGCTCAAGTATTCTATCTACTCTCAAGTATTCTACTTATTCTAATTCTAAAGTTCCAGCAGAGCACAGTACTACATTGGGTTGGGACTCTCTCGACATCCTCCTCTCTATTTCTCTGAACTTACTCTACTTCTCAGCACGCAACCAGCCAGCACAGCTATGCTACCTCTCAAGCTCTCAGCACAAGTCTTTTCAGTCAAGTCCAAAGTATTGTATATCACAGTATCAAGTATTCCTGTAACAAAGAAGAGTTTATTTATTGTAACAGGACTCAGTGATTCTTATCTCAGCACCTACACAGTAACTGCACCTTCCTTGGGTCATCTCCCCTTTCTGTGGGTGGCGGTACCAATAGTCCGGGTGGGTCACAACTCCACTCCGGACCACCATGATAAGCACCCAAAGGGACCCCCTCACGTGCCTGCAGGTTACTGACCACAGGGGAAAGGGTATAGCCAGGCTATCTAAACTAAAAGCAAATGTGCCATCATACCTGTGTGCCCAATCGGCACTGGCATCACAACAACATAACACCTGGCTGAGCTATTCCCCGAACAACCACCACTGTAGTGGAGTCACACTTCACCATCTGGCAAGTGACCGGTTGAACCTCACACCGGGGCTACACCACACTTTTAATTAAAAGGACTGCACTATTCTCTAATATAAATGTGCCCACATACCTTCAATAGCTGTTCGCTGAGCATTCATTCCACATTCATCAGCTATCTCTTCCATTCACCACTTAGGGTCCTTTTACACAGACAATTATTGTCCAGGAACGTCACTAGAAACGCTCCTGCAGCCGATAATTGGCCCATGTAAATGTAGCAGCGATCAGTCAAAGACCGATTATCTTTTGTGACTACTTAAAAATGTATCTTTATTGCCACACATCTCCCTGTGTAAACAAGGATTTGTGCAGCCGAGAAAGAGAAACTGACAGCATAGATATATAGATATCAGTGCTGTCAGTTTCCTGATCACGGGTAGCAGTATATACCTTCCAGCCACGCTGCTTGTTATCTGGCATCTGGTTCTCCATCTGCTGCTGTAACTTCAGGCCACTGCCTCCTCCAGAATGATTGATAGCTGGTGCGAAGACCGGAAAGTCAGATACCGGATCACTGGTAAGTATAGACTGTTGCTTGTGATCTGGTGTAAGGCCACAGCAAATAAGCCACCAATCTCACTGATAAACGTTTGTTTGCAGCCCTCACAGCCGAGAAACCTGTGTGTGTAAAAGGCCCTTAGACAAGAACATTCATGTGTTGTAACTGGGTGTCACTGGTCTTTCACCCCAAGAAAAAAGGGTTTGGCAGTTAAAAATTGGGGGTGATCCAGGTGGCCCCCTATACACATTAGATAATTGGTGGAATTGCCTGACTTTTTTCTAAATGGTATTAGGACCTTTAAGAATGGTGGCACATAAAAACATGCCACTAAAATTGGATAATAGTACTAGGGATAGTAGAGGCCCTTGGCTTTGAGTATCATTGGCAATCACATTGATGTCTTATCCTTGAGGCCATCAATATTTGCTGCCAAAAAACCTCTTTGAAGTGGACATGTCAGTAGGACAACAGGGGCATAAATAAGCCCATGTTTATAAAGGGCTATTCATATTATTTTGGACATACAATTTCCTATCTCTACAGTCCTTTCCAGTGCCGAGATATGTCTTTTTGCTAATATGTAAATTAGGCTTAAAAGCCCAGGGGGCTTTCCCCAGCACAGCAGGAGCCCAGGAAAGATTAGCCCATGTCCTCTTCATCTGGTGGCTCGGTAATATTGGGTAGACAGATACAAGCAGGTACATATGGTGCTAAATAAGAGGTATGGTGTTGGACTAACCTGGGCTCTTAACATGCTGAGAAACACCCCCTGGGCACTTGAGCCTCATTTAAATATAAGGTTTATATCTCTACATAGGAAGGTATTATGAGGATAAAAAGCTCTGCCTGGAAAACAAATGAGAAGCCTCATCCAGCCATGTGCATATTTACACCCCTGGTTTCTAGCTGACAGGTCCACTTTATAAACTCTTTATACATTTCTATAAAGGGAGTATGCCTCTGTCAAAATGTTGTAAATTCTTGCTGAAACCTCAAGGTTTAAAAATTTTATGCTAAACATTTAGCTAAAAGAAAGCATGGCTGCACATTGCCTACTGATGTACTAAAATACTATAGACAAGTGTGAATTCTAGCTGGTGTACATTTCAGACAGAGGCACATGAGCAGGACCCGTTGTGTCTGATTTCTAAGGAGGATGCCTCCTTAATAAATCTGGTGATTCTGGTGAAAATTCCAGTGGAATTTCACGTAAGAACAGTGTGAGAACCACTGTTCTTAGTAAAAATCGTCCCTATGCTTTTCAGCTTCTTTGTGTAATTGTTTGTTTAGAGAATTTTTAACCAGCATTTTTTCAGGTGCATTTTAAATTCTAGAGAGAAGCCTATATGGAAACCCCAGAAAAAGTACCATACCGGAACAGGCTGCTTTTCGATACCTTAGGGTATGTTCACACTACAGAAATTCAGGCGGAGGCCGCGCGGTGGACTACAATGATATTCTCAAGCTTAATCAGACATGTCAGTTCTTTGAGTGGACAGCGGATTGAGTTTAAGAATATCATTGAGTCAATGGGACAGTCTACTGCGTGGCCTATGCTTGAAATTTCCACTGGTATTCTGTATTGGGAACATACCCTCAAACAGAAGCAATGAAAACAATACCACTATTAGCTTTTAGCAAACATATGGACAAAGAATTTTTTTTTATAAAAATATAAAATAAATAACACTGGAAAAAATGTTCCAACAAACATTTAGGGGCAAATGGATCAATATGTTTGCATCCTTTTTTGGCTAATACTGATTTTGCGTGCACTGTTTTTTTTTTTAGTAACATTTATCAAGGCAAATTTGCTAGATTTATCCAGTTTGTGCTATGTTCGCAATGTTTTTGTGCCCAAAGGGGTGTGTTTTCAGATTAGTTGGGCAAAAATTGTGCAAAATATTGCGCAAAACTTATCAATGCATGGTTGCCTAATAGAAAATTCGAGGAAAGCAAGAACATGCTCTAAGTTATTAAAACGAAGTGCTAACATAGAGTACACAATCTTAACATCATACATCTGTCAAACTCAAAAACTGTCTACTTGTAGTTTACACTATTTGGCTTGAAATCTGCCAGAATTTTCAGCCAGACTCAAGTGTATTCTGGCAGAGACACATTTTGGCCATTGTGTACTAATTGACGTCTGCTACGGTGCTCGCTTACAGAGCCTATTAGATGGCTTGATTATCATGTGGCAAGGGCTGCATGGACATTGTTAATGATCTCCATGCAGCCCTTGCTTTACATAGAAAATAATAAATAAGTATACTTACCTGTCCATGCTCCCCTGGTGTCCTGCTGCCTTTTCCCTGCTGACTGGAGCCGCCACTGACACTTCCTAACCCAAATAACTGGCTGAGCATCCTGTCACTTCAGAGATGAGTTAGCACGGGCTCCAGTCAGTGAGGAAAAGGTAGCAGAACACCAGGGAACAGTATACAAGTTTATTATTTTCTATACACCAAGCAGTGGCAGAACTACCGCCGTAGCAGCCGTAGCGGCCGCTACGGGGCCCCGCCGTATCGGGGGCCCGTGGCGCGGGCCCCCGGAGCTCACATAGCCTGTAGCACCCGGCGGCCGAGCAGGCCTCCCGGGTGCTACAGCTGTTTGGGGTCCAGGCAGTGGCCACGAAGGGGGGCCCGCGGGGCCCTCCCGATCAATTACTCTTGTGACCGCAAGCATTGTTTTGCTTGCGGTCACAAGAGTCCTGCTCCCCCGGCTGCTGCGCGGCTGCCGGGGGTGTCGCATCCTATCCCCGGCAGCGCGCGCATCCCAGAACTCCCTGCGCGCCTTGGGCCCTGACTTCCGGTTCCGGCGCGCAGGGAGCTCTGGGATGCGCGCTGCCGGGGATAAGACGCGACACCCCCGGCAGCCGCGCAGCAGCCGGGGACAGACCAGGAGGAGAATCAACGTGGGAGCGCGTTGTCAGGTGAGTTAAGTTTTTTTTTTTTTATCAGCCTGCAGGGTGGGGGGGAAGGAGGGGGGCATCTATGAGGGTGGGGGGAAGGAGGGGGGCATCTATGAGGGTGGGGGGAAGGAGGGGGGCATCTATGAGGGTGGGGGGAAAAAGGGGGGCATCTATGAGGGTGGGGGGAAGGAGGGGGGCATCTATGAGGGTGGGGGGAAAGAGGGGGCATCTATGAGGGTGGGGGGGAAGAGGGGGCATCTATGAGGGTGGGGGGAAAGAGGGGGCATCTATGAGGGTGGGGGGAAAGAGGGGGGCATCTATGAGGGTGGGGGGAAGGAGGGGGGCATCTATGAGGGTGGGGGGGAAGAGGGGGCATCTATGTGGGTGGGTGGGGAAGAGGGGGCATCTATGAGGGTGGGGGGAAAGAGGGGGCATCTATGAGGGTGGGGGGAAGGAGGGGGGCATCTATGAGGGTGGGGGGAAGGAGGGGGGCATCTATGAGGGTGGGGGAAGGAGGGGGCCATCTATGAGGGTGGGGGGGAGGAGGGGGCATCTATGAGGGTGGGGGAAGGAGGGGGGCATCTATGCGGGTGGGGGGAAGCAGGGGGCATCTATGAGGGTGGGGGGAAGGAGGGGGGCATCTATGAGGGTGGGGGGGAGAGGGGGCATCTATGAGGGTGGGGGGGAAGAGGGGGCATCTATGAGGGTGGGGGGGAAGAGGGGGCATCTATGAGGGTGGGGGGGAAGAGGGGGCTTCTATGAGGGTGGGAGGAAAGGGGACCATCTATGAGGGTGGGGGGGGGGAAGAGGGGGCATCTATATGGAGGGGGGGAAGAGGGGGCATCTATGAGGGTGGGGGGGAAGAGGGGGCATCTATGAGGGTGGGGGGGGAGAGGGGGCATCTATGAGGGTGGGGGGAAGAGGGGGCATCTATGAGGGTGGGGGGGAGAGGAGGCCATCTATAAGGGAGGGTGGGGGGAGAGGGGGCCATCTATAAGGAGGGCAACATGGGGGGAGAGGGGCCATCTATTTGGGGGGGGCAACATAGGGAGAGAGGGAATTCACAGAGGGGGCATATATTATTAGGGGGTCACATAGAGTCAAGGCTACCCACTAAATGAGGGTGTAAAGGGGACAGTACAGATGTGCAGTGTGTATAGAGATAAGGATGGTGCCAGAGTGAGGAGACTAATATGTCTGTCTGGCAGATTCTGTGGATTCGTGGCTCGGAGAAGTTCTCATAATGGCCCAGGACGGATGGAGAAGATGAAAAGGAAAGAACTCCGATCAGAAAAGACGTCTCCTGTGAGTCACCTGATATAACTGCACTGTAATGTATATGGTGTATAGAGCCTGTGTAGAGCTGGGGCCACCTCTATATGACTGGATGAGGTGATTTAGTGTACTGGATTTGGTCAGTAACAATATGGTGGTGATGGTTGTGGTGTGGCAGAAATGTTTCCTTCCTATATACTGGTATTACTGGTAATATTGGTCTCAGTATACAGGATTTGGTCGGTAACAGTATGGCAGTAATATGTATGGTGATAATACTTTCTCTTCCAATATGCTGGTGTTATTGGTAATATCTGTCTTGGTGTGTATATATATATATATATATATATATATATATATAATATTTATACACACACACACCAATAGCATCACTTGGTCGTGAAAGGAGGGGGGGGGGCAAAGTTGGCCTCTCGCACCAGGGCCCAGGAGACATTAGCTACGCCCCTGGGTCCAGGGGTGTCCCGGTTATTCCCAGGCAGCACAGGTGACAGGCTCGGAGTGGCTTGGCGTCCGCCGGGGGTCAGGGTAAGTACTTCTGGCGCAGGGTCTTCAAGCACTAACAAGCGTTCCTGTGTACAGGCTAGGGGCGGACTCTGAGCTCACTGGTACCGGTGCTTCCGGGGATGCTGTGCCCCCCTTGCTACCGTATTGCTGTCCCGGCAGCACAGGTACCGGTGAGCTCAGCGTCCGCCCCCAGCCTGTACCTCCGGCACAGGAGCACTTGTTAGAGATGCACCCTGCGCCGGAAGTACTTGCCCCGGCGGACACTGAGCCACTCTGAGCCCGACACCTGTGCTGCCTGGCAATCCCCAGGAGGCCCCCCCGGGAGAAGAGGAGAAGACAGCCGACGGGGGAGTTAGGTGAGTTGTTTTTTTTTGTTTTTTTTCTATCTGCTTTGCAAAGGGGGATAATACAGGGTGGGGCCATCTATGGGGTATATACAGGGGGGCATCTATGAGGGATATACAGGGGGGCCATCTATGGGGGATATACAGGGGTGCCATCTATGGGGGATATACAGGGGGCCCATCTATGGGGGATATACAGGGGGGACATCTATGGGGGATATACAGGGGGCCATCTATGGGGGATATACAGGGGGCCATCTATGGGGAATATACAGGGAGGACATCTATGGGGGATATACAGGGGGCCATCTATGGGGGATATACAGGGGGCCATCTATGGGGAATATACAGGGGGGACATCTATGGGGGATATACAGGGGGGCCATCTATGGGGGATATACAGGGGGGACATCAATGGGGGATATACAGGGGGCCATCTATGGGGGATATACAGGGGGGATATACAGGGGGGACATCTATGGGGGATATACAGGGGGGCCATCTATGGGGGATATACAGGGGGGTATATATAGGGGGATAATACAGGGGGCCATCTATGGGGGATATACAGGGGGGACATCTATGGGGGATATACAGGGGGGCCATCTATGGGGGATAATACAGGGGGGACATCTATTGGGAATATACAGGGGGCCATCTATGGGGATATACAGGGGGGGCATCTATGGGGGATATACAGGGGGCCATCTATGGGGGATATACAGGGGGCCATCTATGGGGGATATAGAGGGGGCCATCTATAGGGGATATACAGGGGGCCATCTATGGGGGATATACAGGGGGCCATCTATGGGGGATAATACAGGGGTGCCAATCTATGGTGGATTATACAGGGAGGTATACATAGGGGGATAATACAGGGGGCCATCTATAGGGCAACACCATGAGGGGGCATTTATAAGGGGACCAAATGAGAGTTCATCTATAGGGGGACAACATGGGGGACCATCTTTAAGGGGGATGGACAACACGGGGGGTAATTTATAAGGGGCCAACAAGGATGGCATCGGTAAGGGGGAATACACAGAGGGGCATATACTATAAGGGGATCACATAGTGTCAGGGCTATCCACTAAACAAGGGGGTAAAGGGGCCAATACAGATGTGCAGTTTGTATAGAGATGAGGATGGTGCCATAGTGAGGAGCCTAATATGTTTCTCTGGCAGATTCTGTGGATTCATGGCTCGGAGAAGTTCTAATGGCCCAGGAAGGATGAAGAAGAAAATGAAGGAAACAACTCCGATCAGAGAAGACGTCCCCTGTGAGTCACTTAATATAACTGTACTGTAATTTATATGGTGTACAGAACCTGTGTAGAGCTGAGTGTGTTGATGGCGTAGTGGTCGATTGAGGGGGTGGGGGCCCCAATCAAAAGTTTGCTATGGGGCCCAGCCATTTCTAGTTACGCCCCTGACACCAAGTATGTTGGCCCCACACACCCTATTACACGGAGTGATGTGTGGCTGGTGGCTGATGATTTTAAAACATTTTGAAAGACAAAGATCAGCTGACGATCAGCTCCTTTAGTGAGCATTGTCCTTAATACATGGAATGATATCTGCCCAAATCCGCCTAATTCTGCAGATAATTGCCCCATGTTATAGATCCCTTAGGCTATGTTCACACACTGGTGAAATGACGGATGTTTTTAATGGACAGCCATCATTGAAAGGAAAATACTGGCCCTTTTTTGACGTCTAAAAAAAACAACCATCATTTTGATGATGTGTAAAAAATTACTGATCTGCAAAAATTGACTTTTAGGGACATAGGGGGATATTTACTAACAAATCTAAAAACACGATTTTGTCAAAGATGTTTTGGCATAATTTCCAATCTAATGTGTTTAGTCAAATTTATGTAAATTGTCTAATAGCATAGTAAATGTGTCTTAAAAATAATGGTCTTTTAATTAGTCTAATAAATTCACCTGGTTCGGAGCGGACGTAGCGATGCGCCAATATATGCGACTTTTTAGAATTGCGCAGTTAATAAATTTAGCTAAAAAAGAATTCTGGCGCACTTTCGATCTAATTAACAACATAAAATCTAATTCAAAAAGTCGCATCTAATTTGGATAGTCTTGTCTAAAAAAGCTTCATAAATTCATATTAGATTTATTTTGAGCGCAAACTAGATATATCAGACTAAAACAGGCGCAATTAGTTTGATAAATGTCCCCCATAGACTTTATATGACAATCTGTGCTGCAGTTATGGTCCATACTAGAGCTTGTCAGTAATTTTTACAGATGCAATTTCTGCAGATTACGGATCCATAAATATACAGACAGTGTGAACAGCCAAATTGAATTCAATGGGCTCCAAATTTGTCCAGAATTGCGGATCCGCAATTACGGAGAAAACTACGAAATGTGTAATTTAGCCTTTTTCAGCACAATAATTCTGACATTAGTCAGGCAATAAAACATAGAAACTGAGGCCTTATTGACATGTCTTTAGTTCTGTCCACAGTTGCAAACATAGGACAAATGTTATTCAATGGCCCTCCTCACACGTCCACAAATAAATAGCACATGTTGTAGTGCAGACCAGGATTTGCGTCATGGGTCATTATGTTCATGTAGTGCCATTATAAAACTCTGTGAAGCACGAAGCACTACTGATGCTTATTCATAGTTCCGGGGCGGCACTATGGACATGTGAATGTGGCCTCAGTCTCATTCTGCTCTGATTATAATAGCAAAAAATGTAAGACAGAGATTTTAATGCAGGCTGTGCCTGAGCATTTCAAAAGGTTAAATCCAATGTGAATATCCAACAAGCCCTAAAAGCTGTGCAGATTTGTACTATTTTTTTTTTTTAATTCATAATTGCAAGAAAATCTGGAATTACATTGTCAAAAAACATAACAAACAAGTCTGACAAAAGTACGTACATCTGGATCACATAAATTATATTGCTTACATACAGTATGTCTCCTCTAAAATCATACTCCAGTTACTAAAACTGCAAAAAAAAAAAGCAGTAGATTCAATAGTACATATAGTAATACCCAGTGGTAGTAGATGTTCCATTGGTACAATATAAACACTAATCTCTTCTTCTCGAATGGGTTTGTCTTAGATCAGGTTTGTAAGAAGTTCATTCCTCTGTGTCAATCACGTATTGACATGTATTACCCCCCTTGCTCTCTCTATTCTTTTCTTTCTGTTAAAAAGAAGTTGTTTAGCAGCTGCAGTGTGAACAACATGTGTTTCTGCTGCTGCGGAACATCAAAGCATATTCCTTACATACTGCTGAACAGTATAATACACACCTTAGATGCTGCACAAAACAATAATACACACCTCAGATGCCGCACAGTGCCATAATACACACGTCAGATGCTGCACAACCCCATAATACACACCTCAGATGCTGCACAACCCCATAATACACACCTCAGATGCTGCACAACCCCATAATACACACCTCAGATGCTGCACAACCCCATAATACACACCTCAGATGCTGCACAACCCCATAATACACACCTCAGATGCTGTGCAACCCCATAATACACACCACAGATGCTGTGCAACACTGTAATACACACCTCAGATGCTGTGCAACACTGTAATACACACCTCAGATGCTACGCAACCCCATAATACACACCTCAGATGCTGTGCAACACTGTAATACACACCTCAGATGCTACGCAACCCCATAATACACACCATAGATGCTGTGCAAAACTGTAATACACACCTCAGATGCTGTGCAACCCCTTAATACACACCACAGATGCTGTGCAACCCCATAATACACACCTCAGATGCTGTGCAACACTGTAATACACACCTCAGATGCTACGCAACCCCATAATACACACCATAGATGCTGTGCAAAACTGTAATACACACCTCAGATGCTGTGCAACCCCTTAATACACACCACAGATGCTGTGCAACCCCATAATACACACCTCAGATGCTGTGCAACACTGTAATACACACCTCAGATGCTACGCAACCCCATAATTCACACCATAGATGCTGTGCAAAACTGTAATACACCTCAGATGCTGTGCAACCCCATAATACACACCACAGATGCTGTGCAACCCCATAATACACACCACAGATGCTGTGCAACCCCATACACACCTCAGATGCTGTGCAACCCCATAATACACACCACAGATGCTGTGCAACACTGTAATCCACACCTCAAATGCTGTGCAACACTGTAATCCACACCTCATATGCTGTGCAACACTGTAATACCCACCTCAAATGCTATGCTACACTGTAATACACACCTCAGATGCTGTGCAACACTGTAATACACGCCTCAGATGCTGTGCAACACTGTAATACACACCTCAGATGCTGTGCAACACTGTAATACACACCTCAGATGCTGTGCAACCCCATAATACACACCATAGATGCTGTGCAACACTGTAATACACACCACAGATGCTGTGCAACACTGTAATACACACCTCAGATGCTATGCAACACTGTAATACACACCTCAGATGCTGTGCAACACTGTAATACACACCTCAGATGCTGTGCAACACTGTAATACACACCTCAGATGCTGTGCAACCCTTTAATACACACCTCAGATGCTGTGCAACACTGTAATACACACCTCAGATGCTATGCAACACTGTAATACACACCTCAGATGCTGTGCAACACTGTAATACACACCTCAGATGCTGTGCAACACTGTAATACACACCTCAGATGCTGTACAACCCCATAGTACATAGAGCCTTAGATGCTGCACAACCCCATAATACATACTGTCTAAGATCTGCAGTATCTAAGGCAGTGGTCTCCAATCTTTGGCTCTCCAGCTGTTGCAAAACTACAACTTCCAGCATGTACTGACAGACTGCAAGCATTATTGCATACTGGGTTGTAGTTTTGCAGTACCTGGAGAGCCACAGGTTGGAGGCCTGTGGTATATATATGATGGAATTTTGCCTTTGTACTCCCATGGTGACTAATATTCTTATAATTTACAGTAGAAGGAACATATTCTAATATCTATTTTTATATATATACTGATGCTAGTATTTATGTTACCCCATACACAAGCTTCCACTTTTCCTATACCAGAGGTGAATAAACTTGAACTTATCAAGCAAAACAAGATGTTGTAAAAAAGCCGACAAGATGCTGCCTCATCACACAGACGGACATCTGCCGCTGACACTGGTTTCAGTCGTCATATGTATTTTTATTACAGACACATGAGCTAAACTTAGGTTTGTAGAAATAAGACACTGGAATTTTCTTTGCAATACATCTTGGTGCCTCCAGCCAGCAGACACCATGATATATGGGAAAAAACACTGTTTAACCCCTACGGTGGGCATTGGACGTCAATGTAATTGTATACCATGTCTGCATAATACCAGTGGCATTATTAAAGGGAAACTACGTGGAACACTAGAGGTTCCCATTCTAGTTATTCATTCTTATGTTTCTCATGACCCAGTTCCCAACATCAGATTGACAGGTGGATTATTTCAGAAATGGTGGCAATATTTTGTGTATTAAGCTCAGAATCAGGAGTCTTATATAACATTGTATCCCATAATACATTGGCATAGTGTATAATAGTTCTTCCCAAAAGTTCATTATAAACTTGATACCTATGGCCTATGGCTGTATATATGCTTTCCCAGACTCCCTAGAGCTGCATCCAACTTCTTCAGCCAATGGTAATCTAATACTGAATGATCCGCGTCTAGCATGCTCAAGTTGCGCTCATCTCTAATTATAACACATAATAGTTTTGCAGCAAGATTATTTTACTATGGGCCAGATCCAGCTGTGGACACGCACAGGTAAAACATTGTGTGGGAGCTTAATTTGCTTCATTTATTTATGGCCATTTTTCTCTATGGCATATTTATTATTATAAATTTTAATTATTTATAAATTGTTTGTTTATTTATTAATATGTATTAATATTTATTTATAAATTGTTTATTTAAAAATATTTATTATTTATATTTATTTATAATATATTTTGGCTCGATCTAATGATCAGTAAACAAACACAGACCCTGATGTTCCTAGGACGTGTTAATTGTTTTTAATAGTGCCTATTTATTTTTTTATTTATTTATTTAAATAAGAGTATACAAATAAAAGTACCATGCAGTGTCCGCATACTGCCATACAGTGACTAGATAATAAACATAATAGTAATAATCATCCTGAGGAGGATGGTAGAGGCTCTGAAATGCTGGAAGCCCTCCATGTAATCCAGGCCCTGATTACTAAAAGATTTTGTATAAATCTATACCTAGATATATTGTAGCTTTAGATGTCACCATGATTTGAATACTATCTCTTTCTTTTAGTAGCTATGAGGTTGAACAGGCTTTCTGAATAGCGGAAGAACCTTGGGGTAACAGAGGTAATGCAGTATGGGTATATGGGCCCAGGGAATTGCAGTACTTGAACTTTATGAATTGTAAGTCTTCATGGTTTAGTTATAGTATTTCCCAGTATACAGAAGCTTCTGGCTCTAAATCTGGTAACCTGAGGTATCCCCATCTTAGCCCCAGAGCATATCCTCTGAGCTATTAAGAAGACCAGAGCTGTGAAGCCAATGCTAAATATTTTCACAGATGCAGTTTCTTGAGCCAAAGCCAGAGGTGTATCCAGAAGGAGGGAGACGTTTAAGTCTATTCTTCATATTTACAGTTTCTATTGAATCTACTTTTGGTTTTGGCTGGAAAACTACAGAGGCTTTTCTCCAAAAACTTGTGTGAAATCACCCCTTAACCCCTCAGTGACCAAGCCTATTTGGGCCTTAAAGTGTCACTCGTCTTTTTTGCAGAAATAAATAGTACAGGCGATTTTAATAAACATTGTAATTGGGTTTGTTAGGCAAATATGCCATTATCTGCATTCAAAAAGACTTTCCCCAGGCCTCCCCCCTCTCTCATTTACTGCTCATTATCAGGAAATCACAACTCTTTTACATCAGTTGAGTCCTGTCTGTTCTATGGAGAGGGGAGGGGGAGGGGGGAGGAGGGAGGAGGGAGATTAGTCTGCAGCAGAGAGCAGAGAACAAAGGATTACACAGCGGGACCTGTGTGAAAGCCATATTCAGAGGTCAGAGAGGTCACTGCTGACTTCAGATGAGATAGCCCGGTGATGTAGCTGTAAATTAACTCTTTGTTTGTTGTCCTGTTTTGGTGCCTCATCTCCATCCAGGGTCGGACTGGGCCACCGGAGGACCTATAGGCCCCGGCCCCGGCCCCCCACGGACGCAGCACACTTACTGTAGGGCGGCAGGGCCCTACAGTATGTATATATATATATATATATATATATATATATATTTATATATATACCAATAGCATGCACTTGATTGAGGAAGGGGAGGGCCAAGTTGACAGTGTGCAGCCTTGAGGATATGCTGGGACTTGTAGTATAGTAGTACAATCCTCTGATAACTGCCTCTGTAGACAGATGTATTGCTGGACCTTCAAGCGACTCTGTACCCACAATCTGACCCCCCCAAACCCCCTTGTACCTTCAGATAGCTGCTTTTAATCCAAGACCTGTCCTGTGGTCCGTTCTGCAGGTGATGCAGCTATTGTCCTAAAAAGCAACTTTTAAACTGGCAGCCCCGTGCCCAAAGGTCCCCAGGACAGATCTTGGATTAAAAGCAGCTATCCGAAGGTACAAGTGCTTTGGGGGGGTCAGATTGTGGGTACAGAGTCGCTTTCAGGGCTGTTGGTTGCACCCACAGATTGCAGCCACCAGGAGCCTCTGCACATAGTGATGTTGTCCACTCAGAAACTACAACTCCCAGCATACCCTGAGAGCTGTATAAATGTACGGTGTTCTGAGAGTTTTAGTTTGACTGAAAATGTTATTCAGAAAGGATTTGTCATAGATACAGATGAATTCAGAAAAGGACGGGGTGGGCCCCAAGGATCATTTCCTCTGGTGGGCCCCAGTTACCCCAGTCCCACACTGTCTCTATCAACCCCTCCCCTCTCCATTAGAGAACCATGAAGAGAGGAGGGAGAGCTTCAAACTGCTTTTTCATGATAAAAATGCATTTTTCGGCTAATAAACCCATTTACAAAGTTTCTTAAAATCGCCTGTACTTTTTCTGCAAAAAAAATTAAACAACAGTGATACTTTAACCCCTAGACGACCCAGGGTGTATAGTTACGCCATGGAAGTCTGTCCCCAGACGACCTAGGGCGTAACTGTACGCCCTGGGTGTTTCTCCCGCTATGAAGCGTGCTCCGGAGCGGAGCGCGCTACACAGCAGGTGGGGGCCGGCTGCAATCAGCAGCCGGGACCTCACCGGCAATGACACGCTGCAGCGATCGTGCTGCCGCGTGTCATTAACTCCGCGGGACCGCGGCGTTTAAGTGTAAGTGACAGGGGGAGTCCCCTGTCACTTACCGATCGGAACCCCCGCAGTGTGACTGCGGGGGTCCCGATCGGTAAAACGGACTGCCGGAGGTCTCTCACCTGCCTCCGTGCGGTCCGATCGGCGATCTGCTACACTGAGCCTGCACAGGCTGGCTCAATGAGCAGATCGCCGATAACACTGATCAATGCTATGCCTATGGCATAGCATTCATCAGTGTACAAATCAAACTAATCTATGTAAAAGTCCCCCAAAGGGACTTCAAATGTGTAAAAAAAAAAAGTAAAAAACACTATTACACTACCCCAAAACCCCTCCCCCAATAAAAGTTGAAATCACCCCCCTTTCCCATTATATAAATAAAACATATAAAAATAAATAAACAAATAAACATATAATATACCGTAGCGTGCGTAATTGTCCGATCTATTAAAATATAACAAGCGTCATTGCGAACGGTAAATGGCGAACACGAAAAGAGGGAAAAAAGTGCGCGGATTACCGATTTTATGTTACATTATATATAAAAAAAAAATAATAAAAAGTGATCAAAACGTCCGATCTTCACAAATATGGTATTAATAAAAACTAGAGATCATGGCGGAAAAAATTACACCCCATACAGCCCTGTAGGTGAAAAAATAAAACCGTTAGAAGCGTCACAATAGTCCCATTTAATTTATAATTAATTGCCAAAAAAAAGGATTTCATTTAAAAAAAATATATAACATTAGAGAATCTGCGTAAACCTGCATATGGTTGTGTTCGGGCTGACCTATAGAATAATTGTATCATGTCGCTTTTACCATATAGTGCATTACGTAGACACAGGAACCCCCCAAACGTTACCATATTGCATTCTTTTTTGCGATTTCACCAATTTATATCTTCATAAATAATATATTTGGAATTCCATCATACATGGAATGGTAAAATGAATGACGCCATTACACAGTACAACTATTCCTGTAACAAATAAGCCCTTACATGGCTTGTAGATAGAAAACTGAGAGTGCTGGAGCTCTTAGAAGGGGAGGAGGGAAAAACGGAAACACTAAGATCAAAATTTGCGCGGTCCACTGGGTCATTTTGGGCCTGGTCCTCAAAGGGTTAATGACCAGGCTCATTTTTCAAAATCTGACCTGTCTCACTTTATGCGCTTATAGCTCAGTGATGCTTTAACGTATGCTAGCGATTCTGAGATTGTTTTTTCGTAACATATGGCACTTTATGTTGGTGGATTTGGTAGATTTAGGAGGCGTGTATACTGGAAACCCCCATGAGTGACCTTATTTTGGAAACTACACACCTATTTATCTAGGGGTATAATGAGCATTTTGACCCTACAGGTGCTTGAGGAAAGTATTCACCATTAGGCTGGGTTCACACTACGTATATTTCAGGCGTGGATTGAAAACACAGAAAGGATCTGTTCACACAATGTTGAAACTGAGTGGATGGCCGTCATATAATGGTAAATAACTGCCATTATTTCAATATAACAGCCGTTGTTTTAAAATAACAGCAAATATTTGCCATTAAATGGCGGCCATCCACTCAATTACAACATTATGTAAACAGATCCTTTCTGTGTTTTCAATCAACTCCTAGTTTTGGTTGCTCAAATATACGTAGTGTGAACCCAGCCGTAGGCCGTAAAAAATGGAAAATAGAAATTTTCCAATAATATATTTATTTAGATAAAAGTATCTCATTTTCACAAGCAACATGAGAGAAAATGCACCCCAAAATTTGTAATGCAGGTTCTCCTGAGTACAACAGTACCCCATGTGGGGGCATAAACCACTGTATGGGCTCACAGCAGGACTCAGAAAGGAAGGAGCGCTAACTAGCATTTTCAGGGCAGATTTTTCTGAAGAAGTTTCTGAGCGCCAGGTGCATTTGCAGCGCCCCTCTAGTGTCAGCAGAATAGAACCCCCAAAAAAGTATTTTGGAAAGTACACTCCTTAAAGAAGACCATTGGGGGACCGGACGGCGCCGCGGGAAATCACGATCACGTGAGTATGCCCCGCGGCCACCGGAACCCATTAGATGCCGCTGTCATGATTTGACAGCGGCATTTAACGGGTTGAACTACCCAGCGCAGAGGATCCTCTGCTCTGGGTAGTTACAGGGGGAGATCAGCTGTCACACTGACAGCTGATCCCCCGCTCTGCCGCTGCAGAAAAAGGCGTATATATCAGAATAAAGCCCATTAGTTACCGCCGTTAAAAAACGTATGGGCGGTCACTGAGGGGTTAAAGACGAGTTCAGTTATTTTATCTTATGCTTTGTCATTTTTATACTGCAAACATAGTCTGCAGCGCTGTACAGAGATTGTCATCAAATTTACAGTTTGTATTTGGAATCAACACAGAAAGACAAAAAGTTGTGCACCCACAATCATATACCTAACAAATAAATGTCTTTGCTAACAAAAAATACAGCAATTTACACAACAAATGGACACACATTTAAAAACACCTAAAAACCCAATAAGGGTGAACCATAACAGGCAAAACGCATGAAAATATATGTCGCTCCCACCGCAGCCCCTACACAAAAATCCTTCCAGGCCCTGTACACTGTATAACTAAATGACCCTCAGACACTGTCACTCATGAAAAATACCTCCTAAAGTGCACGTCTTCACACAAATACAAGAATAAACAAATAATCAATGGAAAAAATTCATAAATACATCCTGAAAGGTGACCACGTGCTGCAACACCCTACTCCCATGGAGTCAGTACTGAGGAGAAGTGTTATTGCATAGAATATCCCCAAGGGCTCTGGAATGGGGCTCTGGACTGCAGACCCTACGCGTATCGTCACATCACATGACTTCATCAGGGGTAATGGTTCAACACTACATACATCCTTATATATCCATTTGTCCAGAAATTAAATATACTAAACAGAAAACAGGTGTTCGTACCTTGTAAGCTGATTTACAGTTTGGACAATTTTAAAAACATAAATTAAGGTAAACAGACACAAAAAAAGAAAAGAGGGATATATTAACATTAAAAGCCACAAAAATGGGTGGGAAGGAGGGGGTCAAAGTAGTGGGTGGCTACATGATATCTGTAGAATGTCACTGAGGGTGTAGTGTAGTATGTTCATTGTCCAAATTGTCATGTGAACTATAGGCAATGGCGTATGTAAAATTCTACTTTGCCTTAGGTAATTCATTGCGTAGAGTGCCTATTATGGAGTCAGTTTAGTAGAAAACAGACCCTTATAGCTATAACTAATAACAAAGTAGGAGTACTTTTCACTTTCATTTACTTATTTGGTGTTGGTTATTCCCTTTTCTCTCTATCTGCGTAAAAAGTGATAGCTTTGTAAAGTAAAAGAACCATGACTAAATTGAGTACATGTCTGTTATACAACATAATTTTGCAGTCAGCATAAAAAGCGGAGCCAAAATTATATTCCATTGCATTACAAATGATGTACTGATCTTATGTTACAGGCTGTATCACAGATGAGAGCTGCAGTCATAATTTTTTTGACTTCAGAGTTGAAATCTTAGGGTCCTATTACACAGAGAGATTTTTAACGATCACAAACATTTCTAGGACTGGGCGGGACGGGCTACCGCACGGGGCGCTGACAGCAAGGGGGCGCCCCAGTGGCGCCGACAGCGCCCATCCCTCCCGCACTCACCCAGCGCCGTCCTCCCGCACTCACGCAGCGCTACTAATTGGAGTCTAAGGGCTGCTGATTGTCCGGCAGCTCCCTTAGTCCGGTGGCGGCCCTTAGCCACCAATTAGCAGCGCGGTCGCGGCACTACAATCTTATGCCCAGGACCGTGTTTTTTTTTTTTTTTACCAGGGTAACTCACCTGTCCCGCTCCCCAGCAGTTCCTCTTCTGTATAACAGGGCATTATGGGAGGGGGGAGCAGCTACTATATGGGGCACTATGGGGGGGAGACAGGCTACTATATGGGCCACTATGGGGGGGGCAGGCTACTGTATAGGCCACTATGGGGGGGGGACAGGCTACTGTATGGGCACTATGGAGGACTGGCTACTATATGGAGCATAATGGGGGGGAATGGTTACTTTATGAGCCACTATTAAGGGTGATTGGCTTCTATGTGGGGCAGGTCCGGGGGAAGGAGTACGGTGGCTTCAGACGTGGCTGGGAAGATGGGAGGGGTCACAATGTTGGGGGTGTTTGGTCAGTGGAGGGGTGGGCAACAGTTCACAGCTCTGCCCAGGGGCGCATAATGCTCTGCCCCTTTCCCCCAGACCTCACTGAGCTCTGGGCTAAATGTCTGAACCAGCCAGCACCCACCAAACCCTCCTTCCCTGCAAACCCTATTGATCTCCCCATCACTTTCCCAAGCATCACCCCCTAATCTCTCTAGCAGAAGGATCCTCCAGCTGACGGGCTGAAAAGGAGGGCAGAGAGCCAGACAAGAGTAAGACCAGCTCCATACCAGGATTAGGTGAGAATTTTGGTTTGTTTTTGTGTTGGGGGAAAGCCAGGGGAACATCATCAGTATGGGGTCAGAGCAAAGTGAAACATTATTGCAATGGGGAAGAGCGAAGGGAGACATTATTTCTATATGGATGCACAGCAGGAGACATTATTACTATATGGATGCACAGCAGGAGACATTATTACTATATGGATGCACAGCAGGAGACATTATTACTACATGGATGCACAGCAGGAGACATTATTACTATATGGATGCACAGCAGGAGACATTATTACTACATGGATGCACAGCAGGAGACATTATTACTATATGGATGCACAGCAGGAGACATTATTACTATATGGGGAACAGTAGGGGATCCTACATACAGGGGGCAACCCACATACCTACTGACTTTACTGCACCAAACAGCAGAATTACCACAGTTTGGGACCTTCCCCTGGGCTGAACTAAGTGAGGTCCGGGAGGGGGGGGGGTACTTTTATCAAGATTCGCCCTGTTGCCTAAATTACCTAGAAACGATTAACAACTAACGATAAATGATCGCAAATGAAATTGTTTATCATTAACCTGAAATCGTTCACCATATTACAAAGAACGATGATCTTTATCGTTATTGTGAT
Organism: Dendropsophus ebraccatus; assembly: GCF_027789765.1. Taxonomy (NCBI): domain Eukaryota; kingdom Metazoa; phylum Chordata; class Amphibia; order Anura; family Hylidae; genus Dendropsophus; species Dendropsophus ebraccatus. The sequence continues at coordinate 48,094,215 of NC_091466.1, forward strand.
CCTTACAATGATCATTTACTCCTTCTGATTACTTCTGATCCGCTACAATGAAAAGTCCTGGAAAGTCTTTCAGACCACTGCGAGTACGTAGGGCTGTCTGTGCTGGAGAGTCGTAAGATGTCAGTGTGGTAGCTAGTGCTCACCCCCTTCCTTTCTGTGTTTGGCTATATTCCTTCTGTCTATAATTTGGGCTTGTACTTATTGTTTGCTGGGCAGATTAGTGGGTTTACTTTGTTCCACTATACACACTTGTGTTTGCCCTGTGTGTTGGCCCTGCACATACAGGAGGTCATCTAATCTATATATATAGCTGTGCCTTACACGGGATGTTCCCCTTTATACTGTTTATTTATCATTTGTCCTTAGTCACATATACCCCACTGAAATCTATTCCTCTCTCCAGTTTTGTACTTCTGTGTATCTCATGGTGATAATTATGTAATTTATTATTGATTTAAATAAAGAAATATGTTTTATTCATGTATTAGTTCTGCAATTTTTTCTTTGGTTGATATTTAATATTTGAATTGCAAACATATTAATTTTGTGGCATACTTTTTTTGGGTTTCTAGGTAGTGTATACAGCTGGGGCCGATGTATACAGTGGACCTACCAGGACTTTACATCGTTGACCTTACCGGTCATCACCCCCCCCCCTTTCCCCAGTGGCAGCCAGATAACAGGCCGGATCCCTACCCCATGAGCTTGCTACATCAGCATCCCAATCCTCATTTTGAATTTGCAGTCTCAGTATTTATACCATTCCTGGGAATGCTGCTATATGTTTGTCATGTTTGACTTCACACACACCTATACAGATGAATGTATAGTAAAGTAGGTGGATGAGTTGGATATATATATATATATACTATATACTGTGTATATATATATATATATATATATATATATATATATATATACAGTGGTACCTTGGTTTAAGAGTAACTTGGTTTAAGAGCGTTTTGGTTTAAGAGCTCACAGTTTTTCAAAATTGTGACTTGGTGTAAGAGCATTGCTTTGTTGTAAGAGCTCCCTGTACTGGGTGGGAGGGGGAGTGAGGGAGGGACATGGTCTGCATATCGGGGTCTACAGCATTGTACTCTGACCCAGGAAGTCTCCCTCGCCTTCCAAATCATAGCAGATCCACTTCAGGCTGGGGCTTACATCAGGGGACAGGACTCTCCATAGCTGTAACCCCTCTTTCCCCAGACAGAGAGTGCTGCTATACTGCACCCACATCTGTCCTGCTCATTCCTTCATGCTCCCTGCAGTCTCTGTCCGCCCTTGTGTTTCCCATCCTCTCCATTACTGTACAGTAACTTATAATATCACATATTCTGCTTTTTCTGAATGTTTGTTTCATTTGTTTTACATGTCATTCAGAATAATAAAACATTATTTTTGGGGTGTGGAACCAATTGTCTGCATATCAATGATTTCTTATGGGAAAATTTGCTTTGGTTTAAGAGTGGATTTGGATTACAAGCACAGTCCTGGAACGAATCATGCTCGTAATCCAAGGCACCACTGTATATATATATATATATATATATACAAACATGCCACTGACTACAGCATCCTATCCAGCAATCACTTCAAGGGGATTAAAGTGGAAACAAAGTATACTGCAAAGTGTTTTAGTGTTTAATTATGATGAGAACTCTCTACAGAAATAACAGGTAACAATAATAAGTCCTTATACTTGTAGAACTGCAGATTTAAATTCTCCGTCATGTATAAATGGCAAAGATATCCTATTAAAGTATAGAGTGAGAGTAATAACTGGCAGCTGTACAGCAGGTAAGAAGGATTTAATCCCTGTGTAGGAGGAAAAAGACTCTGTAGGCTCTTGCAGTCATGGAAACATGTTCCCTCTGCCCCTCAAACGCATTTCAATATATTTGACTGTAAACTGAACTGCTTTGCTATGATAGAACTGAACACATTTTATCCTCTTCACACAGTTGTGCTCAAAAGTTTAAATACCCTGGCAGAATTTTTTCTTTCTTGTCCTTTTTTCAGAGAATATAAATAATAACACAAACACTTTTTTTCCACTCATGGTTAGTAGTTGGGTGAAGACATTTATTGTCAAACTACTGTTTCTATTTTTAAATCATAATGACAACCAAAAACATCCAAATGACCGTGATCAAAAGTTTACATACCCCAGTTCTTAATACCCTGTACTTTACTGGTAGTTGTGGATGAGGCAAAAAGCCTCCAGTTGCTGTCAATTTCTGGGCTGTCTTGCATAAACTACTTGAGATCTCCCCAGAGTGGCTTAATGACATTGAGGTCGGGAGGCTGAGATGGCCACTCCAGAACCTTCACTTTGTTCTGCTGTAGCTAATGACTGGTTGACTTAGCCTTGTGTTTGGGATCATTGTCATGCTGGAACGTCCATGTACGTCCCATGCGCAGCCTCCAGGCTGATGAGTACAAATTTGATAACGTGCTGCATTCATCTTTTCTTCAACTTTGACCAAGTTTCCTGTGCTTTTGTAGCTCACACATCCCCAAAACATCAGCGATCCACCCCTGTACTTTACAGTACGAATGACTTTCTTCTGGTATCACGACCATGCAGGGCATTTTTCTTCAAATGCCTCTTGAAACAGCCACACCACTAGTTCTCAGAGAGTCCTTTATTTCAGCTGATGTTATTTGTGGGTTATTCTTTGCATCCGTAACAATTTTCCTGGCAGTTGTGGCAAAAATTTTTTGGGGTCTACCTGACTGTGCTTTGGTTTTTACAGAGCCTCTGATTTTTTTAACCACAGTTTGAACACTGCTTACTGGCATTATCAATTGCTTAGATATCAGAACAAAGTGAAGGTACTGGAGTGGCCATCTCAGTCTCCTGACCTAAATATCATTGAACCACTCTGAGGAAATCCCAAGCACGCTGTTCATGCAAGACAGACCAGGAATTTAGAGGAATTGGAGGCTTTTTGTAAAGAAGAATAGGCAGCTTTATCATCTGAGAAAATAAAGAGCCTCATCCACAACTACCACAGAAGACTTCAAGCTGTGATTGAGGTTAGAGGGGGCAATACATCGTATTAAGAACTGGGGTGTGGAAACTTTTGATCAGGGTCATTTGGAGGTTGTCATTATGATTTAAAGCAGAAGTCTGGGGGGTAACTAAATAACCATTAAGGGCAGATAGTGTGTGTGTGTGTGTGTGGTTAATAAAAAACAACTTATAGTCACCTGACCAGGTGCCCGCGCAGAGCATAAAAAAATTAATTAAATATGAGTTACATTTTACATATCATTGTAAAGTAAAATACACATAATAAAATCCAGACACAAATGTAACGCCTGGAGTCGTGGATCCACTGAACCGTCACTAGCGTTGGCACTAACCGCACCAGGGAGCGGAGTCTAAGGGGCCGCTGGTTTTCACCAGAGCCCGCCGCAAGGCGGGATGGGCTTGCTGCGGCAGGCGACCCCCAGGTCGCTACCCCTGACTTGGTTGCTAGTGACAGGAGGTGAGGCGTGGCAGGGGAAGTAGGCAGAAGATAGTGCAGGCAGAGGTCTGTAGGCGTAACCGCAGGTGGCAGACAGAACTCAGGAAACAATGGGTTAAGCAGCGGACAGGAGCTAGGGACCGGGACAGCAGACAGGAACTAAGAACAAGGACTGAGATCAGGAACAACAGGGAGCTGGGCCAAACTCTATGGGAAGCATATAGAGGCTCCAACACCTGTGGTGGGGCAGGGCTGGAATTTATAGGAGAGTGTGTGAGCAGGAACCAATTAGGGATGGACTGCCCCTTTAACTCTGAGACAGCTGGCGTGCGCGCGCCGGCCAGCACAGCGACGGACAGGAGCGGGGCGAGGTGAGGCGCCCCCAGGGGCCGGAGTGGCAGCAGCGCCGGGTCCCTGCATGTGGACACTGGCGGCTGCAGGACAAGGTGAGGGGGTGCAGCGGTGGTCCGGAGCCGCCGCAGCCCTGTCAGTACCCCCCCTTTGGCCTCCCCCTCTTTCTAGCCTGCAAGAATCCCTTGAGAAGGTCCCAATCCAGGATATTAGACTCGGGTTCCCAGGATCTCTCCTCAGGACCAAAACCTCTCCAGTCCACTAGGAAGAAACGTGTTCCTCTGACAGTTTTCATCACCAGAAAGTCTTTAACAATGTACACGTCATCTGAGCCGGCTTGTGGAGCAGAGAACGAAGATTTATTGGAGAATCGGTTGAGGACCACTGGCTTTAAGAGAGAAACATGGACGGTGTTCGGGATCCGCATAGTAGGGGGTAGATGGAGTTTGTAGGTGACTGGGTTGATGTGTTTTAGCACTGAGAAAGGACCGAGGAATCGAGGACCCAACTTGTAGCTGGGAATCTTGAGTCGGATATATTTGCCCGAGAGCCAGACTTTGTCACCAGGGAGAAAGTTTGTGGCAGGTCTCCTTTTCTTATCCGCCTGGTCCTTCATGCGGTCAGATGCCTTGCGTATCTTGTTCCCAGATCGACTGCAGGTCAGACAACAATTCCTCCACGGCTGGGACCTCGGAGGATGGAGAGAGAGGCAGAGGAAGACTCGGGTGACGCCCATAGGCCACATAGAAGGGTGACTTGCCTGTGGAACTCGAGTCCAGATGGTTGTAGGAAAACTCTGCCCATGGAAGTAGGCTGGACCAGTTGTCTAGGCGAGCTGAGACAAAATGACGTAGATACTTGCCCAGGATCTGGTTGACCCTCTCCACTTGCCCATTGGTCTGGGGGTGATAGGCAGATGAGAAGTCCAACTTCACTTGGAGCTGTGAGCAGAGGGCACGCCAAAACTTTGAGACGAATTGTGAGCCTCTGTCGGACACGATGTGAAGGGGAAGACCATGGAGGCGGAAGATGTGTTGAAAGAACAACTGGGCCAGACGGGGAGCAGATGGAAGTCCAGGAAGAGCCACAAAGTGAGACATCTTTGAGAAGAGGTCAGTAACCACTGAAATAACTGTGTTGCCCGCAGATGTAGGCAAATCAGTGATGAAGTCCATCCCTATGTGGCGTCAGGGGCGGTCTGGAACTGGCAAGGGCTGAAGTAGGCCGGCAGGTCTTTGACGGGATGACTTGTTTTTGGCACAAACGGCACAAGAAGCCACAAATTCCTTGACATCCTGGAGGAGATTGGGCCACCAGTAGTGGCGGGAGATCAATTGCCCGGTCTTTTGAGCTCCCGGTTGCCCGGCCACCAAAGAGGAATGACCCCACTTTAAAATTCGTCTTCGAAGTGCAGGGCGCACATAGGTCTTTCCGGGAGGCACTCTCTGAAGAGTACAGGTGGCGACTGGCACTAGGCGATCAGGAGGTATAATGGGGCGAGGGGATTCCTCTTGCCCCATAACATCAGATGCTCGGGAAAGTGCATCTGCTTTCACGTTCTTCTCAGCTGGACGGAAATGAATGATGAAATTGAATCATGAGAAGAAGAGCTACCACCTGGCCTGCCAGGGATTGAGGCGTTGGGCCCATTGGAGGTAGAGAAGGTTCTTGTGGTCCGTGTAGATGTTGACCGGATGTCTAGCCCCCTCTAGGACATGACGCCACTCCTCCAGTGCCAACTTAATCGCCAAGAGTTCTCGGTCACCAATAGTATAGTTCCTCTCGGCAGGGGAGAAAGTCTTTGAGAAGAACCCACAGGTTCTGGTCTTGCCTGATGTATCCCTTTGCGATAGGAGGGCTCCAGCGCCCACTGAAGATGCGTCGACCTCAAGTGAAAACGGCTTGGTGGCATCCGGGCAGACTAGAGCAGGAGCAGAGGCAAAGGCAGACTTTAGGCTAGTGAAGGCTTTTTCGGCCTCAGGTGGCCAATGCCTGGGATCCGCCTTCTTCTTAGTGAGAGCCAAGATGGGTGCGACCAGGGTAAAGAAATGTGGGATGAACTGCCGATAGTAGTTGGCAAATCCTAGGAGGCGTTGGATAGCTCTGAGTCCCACAGGACGTGGCCACTGGAGAACAGCTGAGAGTTTGGCTGGATCCATCTGTAGACCCCGATCGGAGACAATATACCCAAGAAACGGAAGGCTGCGCTGATGGAAAACGTACTTCTCCAGCTTGGCGTACAAATAATTGGCCCGTAGTCTTCGTAGGACCTGAAGTACTTGGGTCACGTGAGTCTGATGGTCAGGGGAGAAGACCAGAATGTCGTCAAGATAGATGATGACGCAGACATAGAGGAGGTCACGGAATATGTCGTTGACGAATTCCTGGAAGACCGCTGGGGCATTGCATAGATTGCATAGATTTGCGGATTAAACCCTTCTGTAAATTCTCCCGGATGTAGGAAGACATGTCTTCAGTCTCGGGTACAGAGAGAGGGTACACCCGTCCTCGTGGAGGAGAAGTTCCAGAAAGGAGGTCTATGGGACAATCGTACGCCTGGTGAGGTGGTAGAGAGTCCGCCTCCTTGGCAGAGAAGACATCAGCCACGTCTTGGTATTCCGCCAGTAGGCCGGATAGAGGCTTGGCGGAGTCAGGTGACGACATAGAGTACTTGGGCTGAGGTGACTTCAGACACCGGTTGGAATAGTCCTGACCCCAACTGAGAATCTCTCTGGTTCTCCAGTCCAGCTTAGGGGCATGTAATTGCAGCCAAGGGAATCCCAGGAGGATGGTGGAAGAAGAATGGGTCAGGACGTAGAAGAAGATCTTTTCCTGATGTAAAGCGCCCACCTGGAGAACCAGAGGTGCGGTCTGGTAGTGCACATGGTCGGTAAGAATCTCGCCCGTGACCGAGGAGATAGTCAGGGGTCTGGCTAGTTAGGGCCGGGTAGCTGCCATCTTTGGACCAATGTTGCTGCAATAAAACTGCCTGCTGACCCAGAATCGAGAAAGGCAGTAGTCTGGTGATTTTGTCCCGTGGGTGTCTGGATGGTGACTGGCATAAACAACCTTGGAGAGGTGGCATTCACACCTAGGGAGGCCTCTCCCACCGGACCTAGGAGCGAGCGTTTCCCTGACGCTTGAGGACGCAGGGCCACCGCAGTAGAGGCGTGATTCAGCTCCAGACAACGAGTTCTCTCATCAGGCGTCAGGCGAGCTTGTTCCACCTGCATAGGAACCTCAGGAGTCGGCTGGGACACCGGAACAACAGGATTGTGTAAGACCGGCGCCAGCTGGTGATGGCGACGGGACAGGCTTAGTCGCTGTTCATGTTCTTGCAGGACCTCCTCCTCTCTCTCAGAAAAACGAATATGGATCCTGGTGGCCAGTAGGATGAGTTCGTTCAGGGAGGTAGGAAGGCGGATGGAAAGCACGTCTTTCAGCCGACTGGACAGGCCCTTCTTGAAGGTGGCTACTAGAGCGGCCTCATTCCAGTTTAGCTCTGCTGCCAGCGTGCGGAATTGGATGGCATAGTCGCCAATGGAGGAACTCCTTTGTGAGAGATTGAGTAGAGCAGTCTCTGCTGAAGACGCACGGGCAGGTTCCTCAAAGACAGAGCAAAACTCTGCCAGGAAAGTTCGGAGATTGGCAGTAATCGGGTCATCTCGGTCCCACAGTGGTGTGGCCCAGGCCAGGGCCCTCTCCTCCAAGAAGCTGATGATGAAAGCCACTTTAGAGCGTTCAGTGGAGAACTGGCTGCTTAAAAGTTCAATGTGCATGGCGCATTGAGTCAGGAATCTTCTGCACAACTTGGGGTCACCACCGTATTTGCTCGGGAGAGCCAGTCGAAGTTTCGAAGAGGCAGCAGGAGGTGGTGTACACTGGTCTGTAGTACGCTGCTGTAAGGCGGCAGTCAATTGCTGGATCTGCTGCGATTGCTGCTGGATCTGCTGAGCCTGTTGGACGACCACTCTGGCTACGTCACGGATGTCAGGCACCTCGCTGGGATCCATGGTTGGAGCCTACTGGATCGACTGAACCGTCACTAGTGATGGCACTAACCGCACCAGGGAGCGGAGTCTAAGGGGCCGCTGGCTTTCACCAGAGCCCGCCGCAAGGCGGAATGGGCTTGCTGCGGCAGGTGACCCCCAGGTCGCTACCCCTGGCTTGGTTGCTAGTGACAGCAGGCGAGGCGTGGCAGGGGAAGTAGGCAGAAGATAGTGCAGGCAGAGGTCTGTAGGCGTAACCGCAAGTGGCAGACAGAACTCAGGAAACAATGGGTTAAGTAGCGGACAGGAGCTAGGGACCGGGACAGCAGACAGGAACTAGGAACAGGAAAGGATACCCACAGCATCCGATGCAAAATAAAGTGTGTTTATTCACACATCAGGGTACAGAAGTGCAACGTTTCGGCCAATCCGGCCTTTGTCAAGCATGGATTGGCCGAAACGTTGCACTTCTGTACCCTGATGTGTGAATAAACACACTTTATTTTGCATCGGATGCTGTGGGTATCCTTTCCTACTACAGTCTAGTGCTCACACCAAGGATTGTGAGCCCTCCTGCGTGCATCCTATTCTTCTACCTGCGATCAAATTTGGAGTATCTCCGAGGTGCTGTTGGAACCTTCTTTTATTTTAGGAACTAGGAACAAGGACTGAGGTCAGGAACAACAGGGAGCTGGGCCAAACGCTATGGGAAGCATGTAGAGGCTCCAACACCGGTGGTGGGGCAGAGCTGGAATTTATAGGAGAGTGTGTGAGCAGGAACCAATTAGGGCCGGACTGCGTCTTTAACTCTGAGACAGCTGGCGTGCGCTAGGAGGCGGGGGCACGCGCGCCAGCTGGCACAGCGACTGACAGGGCGAGGTGAGGCGCCCCCAGGGGCCGAAGTGGCAGCAGCGCCGGGTCCCTGCATGTGGACACTGGCGGCTGCAGGACAAGGTGAGGGGGTGTGGCGGCGGTCCGGAGCGCGGAACGCCGCCGCAGCCCTGACAACAAAGCACACAATTATTTAAATGGGAACTCTGGACATAAGATAAAAAAAAAAAAACATGCACTATACCAGTCCTAAAACCACCAAAAATCTTTTTTTTTGGAGGTCTTAGTCTCATATTTTGTGATTTTACTTCCTGGTTGAGCAGTTGCTTGGTACTACTATTCCAGGATTGCTTTTGCTAAGCTTTTAACCACAGTCTCCGGCCAGTTCCCCACCCCAAGTTGTTGCAGAACATCTCATTTCACTGCAAACTATTGTACAGTAAGGTTGCAGCGCTCCCTGCTTTCACTCTATGTCTGCTCTTTCTGTAGCAGCCCAAAGCAGCATGCTGTAAACACACCTCATTCTCCTTAAATGTAACAATAAAGGTATATATGTCGTGATTTATAAGAGTGATAATACATGCAGCAGGGGAGCAACAGATAACCATGGGGCTACATATTAGACCTGCAATGGAGACCTACCCAAGTTTTCCAGGGTATAAGATGACCCCCAACTTTTCCAGTTAAAATATAGAGTTTGAGAGATATTCGCTGTATAAGACTACCCCTCTTCCAATGCACAACAAATAAAAATTAATAAAAGACATCAGACAGCAGCGAGATCTGAGAGGCAGAGAAGGAGGTACAGTAATACCAGTACGAGTTCCTGACTTTGGAGAAGATTTTCCTGGGTTAAAAAGTATTCTTATACACAGAAAAATACAGTATATTATATATCCAAGTCCCCTTTAGATTATCTGTAGCCAAGACTAAACATCATTTCTGTTTGGCAGATACAACCTATAGCAGCTCCTCTGCTTTCTACCCTGATAATTTGCTTTCCTTGCTTCCTATACTAAGTACAGAGGTGGACAAAAGATAACAAAGAAAATGAATTGTGCCTTGTTTCTATATTTCAGGACAAGGAGGTAAATTAAACTTCTCACTGGTCTAGCATTTCATTAAAAATCATTGTATAAGGGCTTCTTGTAATTTGACATTATAACTGCAAAAAAAAAAAAAAAAAAATTAGCCAGAATGTAATCTTTTATTAGATCTACAAATAGTTGTCTCTACTTCATGCCTTACAAGACCACTTATAGTCTTACATACTTACACCGTGGTGGGTAGAGCTGCTTAGGCCATTTGGCTCTGTATGTCTATAACGCCAATTGCTCAGGCCCTTCCCCTCAGCAGCTGCAGTAGGAGAGGGACTAGTCCTGTAGTGCAGACAACTGTTTTATGAATATCTTTCTGGTCTCAGTTGGCAGCTCTTAAACCTTCCACATGTCTGTAACACGCTCTCTTAAGAAGCAACTGCAAGGCTTTACAGCCAGTAGGTGGTACTTGGAATAGGGGCAGATTACTATCTGTCTTCTTGGAAGACTGAAGTTAACCATTCAGGATGATAAGTTACTATGTTACAAGTTATGTGTCTAACTGGTTAACTTGTGTTATAGGTGATATAGGTAAATATACCTAAAGCAGATCAGAGAAAAAAGGAGCCTAATGGTCTTGTACTGCCTCTTTATAGGAGATATACATTATACTATACTTTACACTGAGCAGCCATGGTAGTTTCATATGGTAGAACGTCAAGATGGAATGATCATTTATGGGGCAGAAATTTCTCACACTTAAAGGTAATGTGTCACCTAGTTTTTTCTTTTTTACTGAAACAAGTCCTTTTTTTCTAATCTGTTTCTGTTTGTATTTTTTTTTTTCTATTTTATACATTGTATTGCCTGAGCTATTTTAACAGCATTTAGAGATATGCTTTACAGGATGCCTCATGGACCATAGGACACAATAGACAGGCCCTGTCCCATTTAGATGAATGAGAAAATGAGAAAGGTTTTTGGACATGCTCACTGGTCTTTACAGGGAGAGGTGGGATGCTGTGTTTTGAGCAGCAGCTATTGTGTGCACCTCTGTTATCTATATTCTGGTGTCACCTATATATGTACTCCTGTCTGTGCTGATAAGGAGGAGACTGCTAGGAAAGGATCTGTACAGAAAAATAAAGTCTTAGCTTAAGGTGGCCATGCACCTTTAATAACTGTTAGCTGTCCTCCCCATACACAGCATGTTCGGCCCAGCCAAGAGTTCCTGTGTTCTCTAGTTCGAGCTGCTGCTTATCCCTCTGAAAACAAAGGGGCCGGACAGTGATTTACCGTCATGCTCGACACCTATCTGCCCAGCCCAACAGATGATGTTGGTGGAGCATGCACCGTTTACTTACATCGAAACCATCAACAAGCAGCAGGTTAAACTGACAAAAGTGTATTAGGACCTTTAGTTTAAAGGGGAACTATCAGCCTTACCAGACCAAGGAGTGAAAGTCTAACTTTATGGGAATGGCACCGAGGATGAAGCTAAGAGACTTACCTTAATCCTCGACGCCTCCCGCACAATAGAGGGCTGTTCTGACTTGCTGATAGTTCCTTCTTAAGGCCTAGTGACCAGAATGGAAACTGCAAGATGTCAGGGTAATTTTAAAATATAGATAGTAAAATGGAAAATTAGAAGAAAAAAATATTAAAAAAATATGTTTAACATATATATTAAACAGTAGGTCATTTTCTGAACAGAATAGGACTGGAACCTCCCCTGTTTTCTGCTGAAGACACAATAAAACTATGTATGAGCTTTTCTCTCCTTCTCCCGCTCCTCCCTGCAGTCTTCGGCTGTCTGACGGCTGATGTAAAAAGGTCCCTGGCAGGCTTTATCTGCAACTTCTTTGGAATGCTGGAAGGGTTAATGTGAAGCAGGGGCGTAACTACCACTATAGCAGCCATAGCGGCTGCTATGGGGCCCGCCGCATCAGGGGGCCCCATGGCCTGCTCCTGCAATACACTGGGCCCCCTGAGCCGTCATCATTTGCAGCACGGGTGGCCCTGCTGGTCTTTTGGGTTTTGCAAATGTCCCTTTAACTGCAAGCACTCCTGACCAGAGCTAGCAGTTATGTAGTTATGACTTCACTTGAGCTTTTAGTGGTCAGTCGGGGGGGGGGGGGGGGTGCCCAATGAAAAGTTTGCTATGGGGCCCAGCCATTTCTAGTTACGCCCCTGATGTGAAGTCAAGTTGCTGATGAACTCACTAAGATAACTCCTCCACAAAGGTACTACAAAGTTGCAGAAAGGGACTTGTTTACGTCAGAAGGGAGGGGGGAGGAGGCGGAGACAGGGAGAAAAGCTCACACAGTTTTTTTGTGTCTTCAGCAGAAAGCAGCAGCTGAGAACTGGGGGAAGGAGACTGAATAGATAATAACAAGTATGGAAGGAATTGTTAGTCTGAATATGGGCGTGTCTTGTTAGTCTCTTAATGTTTTATTTTTCTAAAACACCTCCATAGTTATATCTAGTTTACTCATTAGAGTCGAAAGAGCGTCAGTCACTGCATAAAATGTATTTCTAATGTATATCTATATCATTAGATATAGATATTTTTTAGAGCAGGAAATCTGTTTGGAATTCCTGTAAAATAATGACTGACACTATGAGAAGGCAAGAGGCAGCAGAGGAAAACTCCTAAATTGTTGAAAGATTGATGACGTTTGTGGTTCAAGCATAAGATTGCCAGTTTTCCAAGAGGATCGACTTACTACTGGGTATTTGCCAGAGTTGTATCTTGGCTTCCTTTCAACCAGGGCAAAGATTCTGATCACTGCCCTAGCCCTGTATCAAGATACCCTGGCCAAGATAAAGTAACTTGTTGGCCCAACTTCTGGAGGACCTTTCCTGCCCAGCCTGCAGAAGCTGTGCCCATGGTATGTGCCATTGATATGGCTACCTATGGACAGCACTGGAACAGAGGCATGGGAAAGCAATATGGCAGCCCAGGGCACAAAGCCAAGTGATAAAGAGACACAATTCTTATTAGCACACCATAAACATGATTTATGATTAATGGTAACAATGATAACTTCTGTCAGTTTTGGGCACACCACAATAATGACATTCTTGATGAAACTTTGCAAGGAACAGTATGTGCAAATGCCTAAACTTCTCTATGTTTGATAGTAGAAACATACCTACAGGGCTTTAAATCATGTATCATGTGCTATTTGTCTATGTCTACACTGACAAGAAGTACATTAGAGAAGAGGCTAAGCAGGACAAGCAAATCATCTTGATATTTTCACTGCACTGTAATACTTCCAACTGGCACAATGAAGCTTTGGCCATGAGTTTTACTTATTACGTACTTAATTGAGAAGGAGAACACTGCTTATAATAGGACAATCAGAATTCCTCAGTATAAATATAAATGGATTACGAGCATAATTCGTTCCGGGACCCCGCTTGTAATCCAAATCCACTCTTAAACCAAAGCAAATTTTTCCATAAGAAATCATAGAAATGCAGACAATTGGTTCCACACCCCAAAAATAAAATATGTATTATTCTGAACAACATGTAGAACTAATGAAACAAACATTCAGAAACAACAGAATATGTGATATTAAAAGTTACTGTACAGTAATGCAGAGGATGGGAAATACAAGGGCTGACAGAGACTGCAGGGAGCATGAAGGAATGAGCAGGGCAGATGTGGGCACAGTATAGCAGCACTCTCTGTACAGGGAGAGAGGGGTTACAGCTATGAAGAGATTACCTTCACAGTCCTGTCCCCTGATGTTAGCCCCAGCCTGAAGTGGATCTGCTATGATTTAGAAGGTGAGGGAGACTTCCTGGGTCAGAGTTCAGGGCTGTAGACCCCGCTATGCAGACCATGCCCCTTCCCCTCTTGTGCTTCCACCCAGTACAGGGAGCTCTTAAACCAAAGCAATGCTCTTAAACCAAGTCACAATTTTGAAAAACTGTGAGCTCTTAAACCAAAACGCTCTTAAACCAAGTTACTCTTAAACCAACGTACCACTGTATATATATCATGTCAGGTAGATAGCTGAGTAAGTGTATCAGCACCAGGATGCACTAGGTGAAGAAGACAAGCTGACGTACAGTAAGCAGTATCATGTCATGCTCTAGGCAATGTTCTGCTGGGAATCGTGGCTCCTGGCATCTTTGTCTTTGTTACTTTGACACATTATTAGTCAAAGTACACCCTTATATATCAATCTGATCACACATCTGTAGGGTATACCGTAAAAACAAGTCCAATCCATTGAGGCCGCACCTCACATATGATATTCATATAATCATAACAAAAAAAAGCAAAACTGAAAAAAAAACCATACAATTCTAACATGAGGATCTGAACAATTGTGTTACAAAGTATTTATATGAAACAGTAAACAACATTCTTTGGTGCACCAATTGTTGTACTAAAAAAATTCTAATAGTCAAATGCACTTTGACTAATTGGGGTACTGCAAAAAGAATTTCTGTAACATTAATTAGAAAAGGGTGGGGGGTGCAGTGAACAAATGGAGTTTAGTTTCAGATAACTGAATCTCTGCTCAAGGTTAAGGAAAGCCTAGCTAAGCCTTCAGTCCCAGGTGATCCCTTTCCTATCCTGCTGGGTCCTAAATAGTTTTGAAAGTCAGGAGGACCACCAACACATGCGACATGCTTGTTATCGCTGAATGATTACTAGTGTGTCATCCAAAACATTACTATCCAAAACAAAGTGAAGCTTGACGTGAAAAGACAAATTATCCATATAGAAGTATCCATGTAGCGTTTATAACAACATTTGCCATTAGGCACTTGTGGCCCTGTGCCTAGGTCAGCAGTGTTAAGCGCAGCAACAGCAATTCAGAAAATAATTATATATATATATATATATATATATATATATATATATATATATATATATAAAATATATATATACATTTGCAGTAAATGCTGCTGCCATGCTGTGGGCTGTAGAATTAGTAATTTATTTTACTTTATGTGTATGGAGGTAAGATCCATGGTACATCTGCAACAAAATCCACGTCTAAGTTATTGTGGCATTGCATTAATAGAGTTTATATACTCTTAATGCTTAGGGCAGCATGACCTGTTAATACGGCCCTGGGATATGGTATGAGCCAACAATGCTATGCTATATGGGCATTTTGGCTATGTTACTGGCAGCTATAATGTCACTTTTATTAGCCATCGCTAGAGATGAGCGAATCGCTCATTTAAATGAAGCAAAGCTCTTTGTTTGATCTGGGCTCTGCTCATCAAGGAGGCCAGGAAAAGCTGAATCCAATCCTGGAAAACTTCTCCCATGTCTCTGTCATGTGCTCAGTGTGAACCTGCTCTCATCTGTGAAGCGCACAGGGCTCAAATGTTGAATCTGCCAATCTTGGTGTTCTCTGGTAAATACCAATGGCCCTGTACAGTGTCGGGCGGCCAGGCTGCGGGAGGTGTTAAAGGGGCTGCGGGCGGGCGGCTGGGGGGTTAATGGGGTGGGCTGCAGACAAACTCGTAGCAGGGATGTACATCCCTGCTGCGTGTTTGTCTGCCATTAAAAGTATAGGGCCGGGATCTGCAGCGAGTCTCGCTGCAAATACGCAGCGAGGGAACTCGCTGCAGACCCGCCAAGTGGGTTTTTAGCCTAAAGCAGACACATGGATATTAGTGGCTTGCTGAAGGTCATTTTACAGGGCTCTGGCACTTCTCCCCCTTGCACATAGGAGGAGGTAGCGGTCCTGCTGCTGCTGCGTTTTTTCCCTCCTACAGCATCATCTTCTGGTGCAGGGGCGTAGCTAATGTCTCCTGGGCCCTGGTGTGAGAGATCAACTTAGGCCCCCCTTCACGACCAGGTAATGCTATTGTTATATATATATATATATATACACACACACACACACACCAAGACAGATATTACCAATAACACCAACATTTAGGAAGATAAAATATTTTCACCATACAAATTACCGCCATACTAAAACTGTCCAAATCCTGTATACTGAGACCAATATTACCAGTATATAGGAAGGAAATATTACCGCCACACCACAACCACTACCATCACCACCATATTGTTACTGACCAAATCCAGTATACTAGATCCAATAAAACACAGTAAAAGATAGTAACAAATAATTCCACCACATACTGACTAACACCTCCGCTGCTACTGACTAACACTACCACATACTGAATAACACTACCACATACTAACACCGCCACATACTGACTAACACCAACACTGCTACTAATACCACCACCACATACTAACACTACCGCTGCTACTGACTAACACCACAACATACTGACTAACACTACCACATACTGACTAACACTACCACATACTGACTAATACCACCACATACTGACTAACACCACCGCTGCTACTGAATAACATCCATTGTACACAGATCACTATCACCTCATCCAGTCATATAGTGGCTGACGCAGCTGTACACAGGTTCTGTTCTCCATATACATTACAGTACAGTTATATCAGGTGACTCACAGGGGACGTCTTCTCTGATCAGAGTTATTCCCTTTTCATCTTCTTCTCCATCTGCCCTGGGCCGTTATGAGAACTTCTCCGAGCCACGAATCCACAGAATCTGCCAGACAGACATATTAGTCTCCTCACACTGGCACCATCCTCATCTCTATACACACTGCACATCTGTATTGGCCCCTGTATGCCCTCAGTATAGTATACGCCCGCCACTGTGTAGCCTCCTTATAGATGCCCCCTCTGTGCATCCCCTCTTATAGATGCCTCCCAATGTTGCCCCCCTTATAGATGGCCCCCTCTCTCCCTATGTTGCCCCCCTTATAGATGCCCCCCCTTATAGATAGCCCCCTCTCCCCCCTTATAGATTCCCCCCCTATAGATAGCCCCCTCTCCCCCTTATAGATGCCCCCCCTTATACATGGCACCCTCTCTCCCACCCCCTATAGATGGCCCTCTCTCCCCTTCCCTCCTATAGATGGCCCCCTTTCTTCCCTCCTTATAGATGGCCCCCCTCTCTTCCCCCCTCCTTATAGATGGCCCCCTCTCTCCCCCCCCTCCTTATAGATGGCCCCCTCTCTCCCCCCTCCTTATAGATGGCCCCCTCTCTTCCCCCCTCCTTATAGATGGCCCCCTCTCTCCCCCCTCCTTATAGATGGCCCCCCTCTCCCTTTCCTCCTATAGTTGCCCCCCTCTCTTCCCCCCTCCTTATAGATGGCCCCCTCTCTACCTATGTTGCCCCCCTTATAGATGCCCCCCCTTATAGATAGCCCCCTCTCCCCCCTTATAGATTCCCCCCCTTATAGATAGCCCCCTCTCCCCCTTATAGATGCCCCCCCCTTATAGATGGCCCCCTCTTCTCCCCCCCCTTATACATGGCACCCTCTCTCCCACCCCCTATAGATGGCCCTCTCTCCCCCTCCCTCCTATAGATGGCCCCCTTTCTTCCCTCCTTATAGATGGCCCCCTCTCTTCCCCCCTCCTTATAGATGGCCCCCCTCTCTCCCCCCTCCTTATAGATGGCCCCCTCTCTCCCCCCTCCTTATAGATGGCCCCCTCTCTTCCCCACTCCTTATAGATGGCCCCCTCTCTCCCCCCTCCTTATAGATGGCCCCCTCTCCCTTTCCTCCTATAGTTGCCCCCCTCTCTTCCCCCCTCCTTATAGATGGCCCCCTCTCCCTTTCCTCCTATAGATGGCCCCCTCTCCTTTTCCTCCTATAGATGCCCCTCTCAACCCCCCCCCCTCCTTTAGATGGCCCCCTCAAACCCCCCCTCCTCCTATAGATGGCCCCCCTCAAACGCCCCCCCCGATTGATGCCCCCCCTCAAACCACGCCTCCTCCTATAGATGGCCCCCCTCAAACCATCCCTCCTCCTATAGATGGCCCCCTCAAACCCCCCCTCCCCCCTCCTCCTATAGGTGGTCCCCCTTAAACCCCCCCCCTCCCCTCCTCCTATAGATGGCCCCATGTAGGCAAATTAAAAAAAACCACACACACACAACTCACCTGCCCCCGGCTGATGCGCGGCTGCCGGGGGTGTCGCATCCTATCCCCGGCAGCGCGCGCATCATAGAGATCCCTGTGGCTGTGACTTCCTGCACAGGGAGCGTCTCTAACGTGCGCTCCCTGTGTAGGAAGTCACAGCCTCAGGGATCTTTATGATGCGCGCGCTGCAGGGGATAGGACGTGACACCCCCGGCAGCTGCGCATCAGCCGGGGGCAGACAGAGTCGGCCTCTTGTTACCGCAAGCAAAACAATGCTTGCGGTCACAAGAGTGGTTGATGGGGGGGCCTCGAGGGCCCCCCTTGTGACGGGCTGGGTCGCAGCGTCGACCGCTGCGACCCTGGTAGTTATGCCACTGTTCTGGTGTACTGGCCTGTCTCCTAGTATCTGCTCCATGCTCTGACAGACACAGCAAAAATTCATGCCACAGCTCGCATTGATTTGCAATCCTGGATGAGCTGCAGTACCTAAGCACCTTCTGTGGGTTGTAGACACTGCCTCATGTTACCTCTATGAGTGAGAGCAATGACAAAATGCAAAAGTGATTTAAAAAAAACAGCCAAATAGAATGAGAACAGAGAAATGGTCTGTGGTCACCACCTGCAGAATCTCTCCTTTATAGGGGTTGTCCTGCTATTTGCTACCTGCTATCATTTCTACCTGGTAACTGTTCCATTTGCACAAAAGCAGGAGAAATTGATTCACCATCAGTGTAGCTACATAACTGGACATGGTGATTTCATAAAGGTGTGATTGACTTGGAGTTCTATTGTGTTGTTTAAGTGTTCCCTTTATTTTTTTGAGCAGTGTATTTGCTCTTCTATTTAACCCCTTAACGACATCGGGCGTAAACTTACGCCCTCGCGCCCTGGTACTTGGCGCATCAGGGCGTAAATTTACGCCCGATGTTTCCCCGATCGCTGCGTGTTCACACACAGCGGTCGGGGAAGATGGCCTGCTATAAATCATAGCAGGCCATCTTAGCTTCACGGCACGGGGGGTGGTTAACACCCCCCGTGCTTACGATCGCCGCTATAGGCTGATCAATTCAGATCAGCCAATAGCGGCGATCGGAACCTTTCCGGGTCATCGGCGACCCGATGACCCGGAAAAAAATGGCGGTCGGTGCTGTCCGAGGACGGCACCGACCGCCATTACTGTAAAAAGTAATGGTGATCGCCGTGCCACCGGCCCGATCGCCGTGAACGGCCGGCCGGCCGTTCACGGCGATCGGGCCGGTGGCACGGCGATCAGAGTCCCACAAAATAGTAAATACCTGCCCTGGACCCCTCAGCTAGGCAGCCGAGGGGTCCAGAGCAGGTATTTGTACATTACTCACCTGTCCCGGGCTCCTGATCGGCGTCTTCCGGGTTCGCGGCATCCTCGTCTTCGTTCGGGTCTTCGGCTTCTTCCGTGACGTCACGTTCGGCTTCTCTCGGCTATTTTCGGCTCCAGCGTCGGCTATTTCCGTATTTTGCGCTCTGCTGCCCTCTAGCGGCTGATAATGTGTAATACACGTATCAGCCACTATAGGGATGTTCAGAATGTAGAAATTTTTATTTATTTTTTTTTTTCAAATTTTTTTTTTTCTATTTTCCGCACCCTATCGCCGCTGAGTGTTGATCAGCATCGCACGAAAGTGCGCTGCTAATCAGCAACTCCTCCTTTTTGGCGTAGGGTGTTTTTTTTCTATATTCTACTGCCACGGTCTGCTTATAAGTGCAGACCGTGGCAGTAGAATATATCACCAACTCCTTTGTTGGCGTAGGTTTTTTTTTTATACTTACTGTAAAAAAACACGTAAAAAACACTACATTACACCACACTACATTGAATAAAGTTTGACACTACACCACTACATACCCCATATACCAATCCCCGTATAAAGATGGCCCCCAGGGTGTTTTCGGCGTCAGAGGGATACGTTATTATTACCTCCGACACCGAAACAGCCAGTGAGGATGAATGGGGGGGATCGTTCTTTCCTCCATTCATCCTCATCCTCCAATGACATGTCTGGGGGGTAGCGTAGCGTACGCTGCCCCCCAGACACGTCTTTTCCGCCAGTACCGTCCCAATAAGAGATGACGGTATGGAGTGAAATTCTACAAACTCTGTGAGCGTACCTCTGGGTACACTTACAGATTTAGGGTACGTGCACACTGCGGAATGGAGAAGAATAACCCTTTGTGCATTCCGCAGCTGGCACCCGCCGGCGGACTGATGCGGGCGCATGTCTCTACCCGTGTCATAGACTCCATTCTATGCACGGGCGGATTCCATCGTCCATCCAAAGAATGAATACGTTGGACGGAGAGCGGAATCCGCCCGTGCATAGAATGGAGTCTACGACACGGACGGAGACGTGCGCCTGCATCAGTCCGCCGGTGGGTGCCAGCTGTGGAATGCACAAAGGGTTATCTGTCGCGATTCCGCAGTGTGCACGTACCCTTAGAGTGTATGTAGGAAGGGACACCCGAATCCAGCCCCCAGATGCCCCCCCCCCCCCCATCCTCGGAGTTAGTGGGAAGATCGTTCGGGAACTGATCTTCCCACTGCTGGATAAAGGTCACCACCTGTACGGGGATAACTTTTATACCAGCACCCCCTCTTCCGGTCCCTCGCTGCCCGAGCTACTGTAGCTTGCGGCACGATCCGAAAATATCAGAAGTAGTAATAGAGCCCTAATATTTAGCAGCCATGGAGCGGACCCAGCGCTTCTGGATGTGAGGGACCCCGTATCGCACCAGGACAACATTTTCCAGGTGACGTCCCCCACACTGGAGAACAGGAGACCCCAGAAGAAGTGCAGAGTGTGGCGTAACAGGGGGATCAGGAAGGACACCATTTTCCCGTGTGACACCCGTCCTGATCACCCCGGCCTCTGCATACTGGATCGCTCCAAGGCGTACCACACGTCACTGGGGTTCTACATTATCTAAATTCTGTCCCTTATTCCTATTTCAGGGGTCACGTTGATCCAGGGATTATTCTGATCGCCAATATGGAGTCGGGAAGGAATTTTCCCCTGTGATGAGGCTACTGTCGTCTGCCTTACGAGGGTTTTTTTTTTGCCTTCCTCTGGATCAACACAGGTTGAGTTTGATGGACACCTGTCATTTCCAACCTTATAAACTAATAATTGGCCTAATACCCCCAAATAAATTAGAATTGTCCCTTTTCCCCAGCTAAGTAGGTATGGCTGCCATTCCCATTAGAGGATGCCATGATGCAATTACAAAGCCTCTGTGCGGCCAGGACAGTAGAAACCCCCCACAAGTGACCCCATTCTGGAAACTACACCCCATAAGGAATCTAAGAAGGGGGGCAGCGGGGATATGGCCCCCTGGTGACGGCCACATTTGGGACGTGAAAATGAAAAAAATTGTATTTTTTATTTTCTCGGCACATGTTCTACGTAAGTGCCCGTCACCAGTGGGGTCCATATGCTCACTGCACCCCTTGTTAGATTCCTTATGGGGTGTAGTTTCCAGAATGGGGTCACTTGTCGGGGGTTTTTACTGTCCTGGCAGCACAGGAGCTTTGTAATTGCGACATGGCCTCCATCCCCCATTCCAGCCTCTAAATGGCGCTCTGTCCCTTTGGTGACTTGCCCTGTGCCCATATGGCACATTATGCCCACATGTGGGGTATTTTCGTACTCAGGGGACACTACCCTACACGTTTTGTGTTCATTTTCTTTTTTAACCCCTTGTGGAAATGGAAAAAAATCAAGGCTAGACCAACATTTAGTGTAATTTTTGTAAAATTTTTACTCTAAATCATTAATCTTGTCATGTTTTTTCATTTTCACAAGGGGTTAAAAGATAAAAAAAACATTTAATGTGTAGAGCAATTTCCCCTGAGTACGGAAATACCCCACATGTGGACATAAAGCGCCATGCGGGTGCAGGGTAAGCCTCCGAAGGGAAGAAGCGCCATTTGGTTTTTGAAGGCTGGATTTGGATGGAATGGATTTCGAGGGGCCATGTTGCATTCAAAAGGCCCCTGTGTTGCCAAGACAGTTGAAACCCCCCACAAGTGACCCCATTATGGAAACTGCACCCCTCAAGGAATGTAACAAGGGGTGTAGTGAGCATATGGACCCCACTGGTGACGGACACAAATGTGGAACAATGTGGCGTGAAAATGAAATATTACATTTTTTACACTATAATGTTGGTTTAGCCTTGAATATATCATTTTCACAAGGGGTTAAAAGAGGAGAAAAAAAACAAAATGTGTAGCGCAATTTCCCCCGAGTCCGTAAATACCCCACATGTGGACATAAAGCGCCATGTGGGCGCAGGGCAAGCCTCCGAAGGGAAGGAGCACCATTTCGTTTTTGAAGGCTGGATTTGGATGGAATGGATTTTGAGGGGCCATGTTGCATTCAAAAGGCCTCTGTGTTGCCAAGACAGTTGAAACCCCCCACAAGTGACCCCATTATGGAAACTACACCCCTCAGGGAATGTAACAAGGGGTGTAGTGAGCATATGGACCCCACTGGTGACGGGCACAAATGTGGAACAATGTGGCGTGAAAATGAAATATTACATTTTTTACACTATAATGTTGGTTTAGCCTTGAATTTATCATTTTCACAAGGGGTTAAAAGAGAAAAAAACACACAATATGTGTAGAGCAATTTCCCCCGAGTCCGTAAATACCCCACATGTGGACATAAAGCGCCATGTGGGTGCAGGGCAAGCCTTCGAAGGGAAGGAGCACCATTTGGATTTTGGAGGTTGGATTTGGCTAGAATGGATGATGAACGCCATGTCGCATTTACAGAGCCCTCGTGCTGCCAAAACACTGGAAACTCCCCACAAGTGACCCCATTCTGGAAACTGCACCCCTCAAGGAATCTAACAAGGGGTGCAGTGAGGATATGGACCCCTTGATGATGGGCACATTTGTGCCATGAAAGTGAAAAAATGAAAATTTTCCCTTTCACGTCACATTGTTCCACATTTGTGCCCGTCACCAGTGGGGTCCATATGCTCACTGCACCCCTTGTTAGATTCCTTGAGGGGTGTAGTTTCCAGAATGGAATCACTTGTGGGGGGTTTCCAGTGTCTTGGCAGCACGAGAGCTCTGTAAATGCGACATGGCCCTTGAAATCCTTTTCAGTAAAATTCGGCTTCCAAAAGCCAATTGGCGCTCCTTCCCTTTGGAGGCTCGTCCTGCGCCCCCTTGGCACTCTATCGCCACATGTGGGGTATTTCTGTACTCGGGAGAAACTGCGCTACACATTTTTTGTCTTTTTTTGCCTCTTATCCCTTTAAGAAAATGAAAAATTGAAGGCTAGAACAACGTTTTAGTGTAAAAAAT
Organism: Dendropsophus ebraccatus; assembly: GCF_027789765.1. NCBI lineage: Eukaryota > Metazoa > Chordata > Amphibia > Anura > Hylidae > Dendropsophus > Dendropsophus ebraccatus. The sequence goes on from NC_091466.1 coordinate 48,117,231, forward strand.
AAATTTTTCTTTTTTCACGCCATATTGTTCAGAAAATCTGTGAAGCACCTGTGGGGTCCAGATGCTCACCGCACCCCTTGTTACATTCCTTGAGGGGTGTAGTTTTCTAAATGGTGTCCCTTTAGGGGTGTTTTTTTAGGTTTTGGCACCCCAGAGCCTCTGCCAACCTGAAGTGGTACAGTCAAAAATGACCAAATATAACGGAGGCGTTGAAATTCACTAGGCGCTCCCTTATATCTGAGGCTTGTGGTTGCGTCAAATAGCGCAATACGGCCACATATGGGGTATTTCTATAAACTGCAGAAACGGGGCAATAATTATTGGGGTGCATTTCTCTGGTAATAGGTTTATAATTATGAAAAATATTGGATTACAATAAAATCTCTGCACAGAAAATTAAAATTTTCAAATTCCTTACACACTTAGCTTTTATTTCTGTGACTCCCCTAAAGGGTTAAAACACTTTCTGGATATGCTTTTGCAGAGTTTGGGGGGTGCAGTTTCTGAAATGGGGTGCTTTGTGGGGCTTTCTAACATACAGGCTCCTCAAATACACTTTAAACCTGAACAGGTCCCTAAAAATATCTGATTTTGAAATTTTACTGAAAATTTGGAAATTTGCTGCTAATGTTTTAAGCTTCCTATCGTCTAAAAAAAATGAAAGATAGTTTAATAAATGCCGCCAACATAAAGTAGACATGTTGCTAATGCTATTTAATATATAATTTATGTGGTATAACCACTTTCTGTATACGCAAAGAAGTTTCAAAGTTGGAAAAATGAATTTTTTCACATTTTTTCACATTATTTGGGTTTTTTTCATAAAGATTTGTTATGAGTATCGACTCCAATTTACCAGAAATGTAAAGTACAATATGTCACGAGAAAACAATCTCAGAATCAGCCGGATAGGTAAAAGCATCCCGAAGTTATTAATGACTAAAGTGACACTGGTCATATTCATAAAATTTGTCTCTGTCATTAAGGCCATTTCAGGCTCTGTCCTTAAGGGGTTAACAGGGCTGTAGCTGTATTAGAGATATACTTTAGCTGTGTTATTGGGCACCACAGCTGTCACAGTTACGAAGGACAGTAAGATTTTATGCTGAGCACCATAGCTGATACTAAAACCACAATTCCAATAAAAGTTGAGGAGCCTTGTAAAATGTAAATAAAAGGCAGTGCAATAATAAGCAAATAGCATATCTCGTATTTTAAGAGAAAACATAGGACAAAAATAAGATATTGTAAGTGAGACATTTACCATGTAATGAACAAAAAAAATATTCAGAACTGGAAAGCAGAAACGCAGCCCAAAAAGTTTAGGTTAGGTTAGGTTAGGACAGGTACTTACCTGTCCCCATCCTGTCACTTGGACAGTTGATGGATTTAATTTTTGGTCAGCTTCCTGGTACATCATGGTCCGGCTCCTGCTGCTGCAACTAGTGTGGGCGTAAGGAGTAGAGATGAGCGAGTAGTGAAATATTCGACTTTCGAGAATTCGAATCAAATAGGCACCAAAATTCAAGGCACTTGGAAATCCTAATTCGACCACTTGGAGGTCACCAAGTCCCCCATGAAAAGTCCCTAAACGATGCCAGCACCTCCGGAGTGACAATGTGACATCAGGGGGAGCATGCCTGGGTGCACCCAACACCCCAAAATCGCAGTATAATGTCACTCTCCGCAGTTGCGAAGGAAAAATATTTGCAAACGCTTTACGAATGTTTACGGCAATGTTCACACATTTCCTTCGTATTTTGTGCGCAGCGTTACATACATGATCCCAATGTGCGTCCATAGAGCGTCATGTTATTCGCGCGTATCACGCATTACACTGTACAAACGCTAGGCCGGAGCAGAGATTAGGCAACTGGCACTATAGGTATCACTTGCCTTTTACTGGGCAACTGGCACAATAGGTATCACTTGCCTTTTACTGGGCAACTGGCACAATAAGGTATTACGTGCCTTTTACTCGACAACTGGCACAATATGTATAACGTTTACGTGCCCTTAGTGGGCTAAACCAGGGACACTATAAGTCACTTGTACACACAGGGTACTGGAATGAATACAGCTGCTGCTGTTATATCATCTATTTCTTAGCACTGAGAAGTGCTTTGGATTCAAAGATGACCTTTTTTGCTGGATCTTAGCCCTGAAAAGGACTTTTGGGTTCAGCAGTAATCCTGCCTAACTAAAACGCTACTAAAACCTATCTCTCCCTGCTCGAAGTTCTCTCCCTGTATAGGTTGAAAGCGCTTCTGCCGTTGAGAGGCAGAAGTCAATTATTAAATATTTGAGGTCATGTGGTTCAGCCATCCAATGAGGGTAGACGCCGTTTTCACACTGCATGCATACTCCAAGGGTCCCTCACGGCCTCCCTGCATGGTGATTGGATTAAAAAAAGCGCCAAGTGCGATGGGAGGGCTTTCGAATGTTTCCCGCGTATTTGTCACACTACTTGATTGAATTCGAATCTTTCGAATACCGCAATATTTGATCGAATACCATCTGAATCTAATTGTATTTGCTCATCTCTAGTAAGGAGTAACCCTCAGTTTAGTATTCCAGGTGGAAAGGTAAGGTATTCTTTATCAGAAGATAATCCACTGGGTAAACAATAATCACAGAAGAATTGCTCGTAGTATTGGATGCAAGTGCTCTTTTATTTTATTTAGGGTTAAGTGTAATTGCAGACATAAATTCCGACGTTTTGGTGGTGACAACTTTATCAGGAGTCTGTGTCGGTAGATACAGTGTATGTCCAGCGGGGCAGTGTAGGTCTGCTAGTTGGTAACAGGAGGTCCGGGAGGGGCTGGAGCCCGAGGGGGATCAGGAGAAGTGAGCACCGGACAGTGTAACCACAGCAGGACCAGGCGGCAGACGGAATCCAGCAAAGCTGTGTCGCGCAGTGACACATAAACTGGGTATAAAAAGAGCAGGTACAGGAGGCAGAGTCTTTCAGAAGCAAAGGTGGAGAGAGGTTCAACAATCTGCAGATTGTGAAACAATCTCAGAAACATATTCATCACTGAAAATTTGTGAAGACCTTGAATATCCCACCACATACAGTACAAGATATCATCAACAGCTTCAGAGAATATGGAGAGATCCATGTGTACAAGGGACAAGGCTGATGATACTAGATGCCAATGATCTATACATTACACTACACTACACTACATTACTAACAGGCATGATTCTGTACTGGGAATCACTGCACAGGCTCAGGTACACTTCCAGAAATCACTGTCTGTGAACAATATTCACCATCACCATGCAATATACAAAATTTAAAGCTGTAGCATACAAAGAAGAAACCATATATTGATGCAATCCAGATTTTTTTTATCTTCTCTGGGCAAAAGCTCATTGAAAAAAAAAAAAATTGAAATATGTTCTGTGATCAGATGAGTTAAAATATGATTTAAACAAAAAAACACAGACACCATGTCCAGTTGAAGAAAAGAGGGACCATTCAGTATATCAGTGCACATTCAAAAGCCTGCATCTCTGATGATATAGGGTTGCATTACTGCCTATAACAATGGCAGCTTGCAGATCTATAGTATAGAGAGGCTTAAGAACAGAGATTTTCCATCTGCCTTCCAGTTGTTGCAAAACTACAATTTCCATCATGCCTGGACAATGAAAGCTAAAGCTTTAGCTGTTCGGACATAATGGGAATCATAGTTTTGCAACAGCTGGAGGGCTAAAGGTTCCCCATCCCTGGTTTGGAACAGCATATGCTCCTATCTAGACAATGTCCCTTTGAGGGAAGGCCTTGCATATTGCAGCAATGCTAAACCACATATTGCATCCATGATAACATCATGTCTTCACAAAAAAGTCCAGGTGCTGAACTGACCTGCCTGCAGACCAGGCCTTTTACCAATAGAAAACCTTTATTGTACCATGAAATTAAATATCCAGAAGGCCCAGGACTATTGATCAGCTCGAATCCTACTGTATGTCAGACAAGATAGGACAAGATTCTTCTCCCAAAACGTCATGTTTAGAGTGTTGTTCAAAGAGATGCAATGCTGCTATATAGTTTTAAATGGGTAAAATGCCATAGTAATATTTAAAATTTTTGCGCAGTTTTTTGTTCAACTGTTACCCAGGTGTAGTTTCTTTTTTAGCTAAACTGTTTTAGGCAAAAACTGCGCAAATTTTTTTTGCAGGAATAATCAATGCATGTGTGCCTAATAGTAAAGCAATAAAAATAGAAAAGCAAGAATATGCACAGTGTGTGTGTAATAAATAACACCTGTGCAAAAAGAGTTTGTGCAGATGATACATGCCCCTTTGTAGAATATCATATACAAGCATAATTTGTTCTGAAACCGTGCTTGTTATCCAAATAACTCTTAAAGCAAAGCAAGTTTTCCCATAAGAAATAATTGAACTGCAGACAATTGGTTTCACACCCCAAAAATAATATTTTTTATTCTGATTAACAGGTAAAACAAATGAAACAAACATTTAGAGACAGCTAAATATGTCATATTATAAGTTACTGTACAGTAATAGAGAAGATGGGAAACACAAGGGCTGACAGAGACTGCAGGGAGCATGAAGGAATGAGCAGGACATATGTGGGCACATACATGCAGCGCTCTCTGTCCGGGGAGAGAGGGGTTACAGCTATGGAGACATTACCCCCACAGTCCTGTCCCCTGATATAAGCCCCAGCCTGAAGTGGATCTGCTATGATTTGAAAAGTGAGGGAGACTTCCTGGGTCAGAGTCCAAAGCTGTAGACTCCGCTATGCAGACCATGCCCCTCCTCCACTCGCCCTCCCTCCCAGTACAGGGAGCTTTTAAACCAAAGCAATGCTCTTAAACCAAGTCACATTTTTTAAAAACTGTGAGCTCTTCTTGCAAAACACTCTTAAACCAAGTTACTCTTAAACCAAGGTACCACTATATATATATATATATATATATATATATATATATATATATATATATATAATATTAGTTGATAAACCAGGGCCAGTATCATGTCTTTTGCTGTTTTGGCGTGTTTCTTTACACCACTACCTTTCTCCAGGTGTAATTTGCACCAAAAATGTGCTGCAGGAATTAGTAAATAAATGCAATATTACAGCTTTGTCACACCCTTTTTCATAAAAGTAAACAATAAAAAACAAACACGAGAACACAATAAAATGCTAGCAATTTTGGCATCTAAATGTACACCAAATTTTGCTGTGTTAATAAATCTAGCAAAAAAAATACAAAAAGAGAGAAATACAGCTCTGTAACGCCTGGAGTAGTGGATCCACTGGACCGACACTAGCGATGGCACAAAACCGCACCAGGGAGCGGAGTCTAAGGGGCCGCTGGTTTTCACCAGAGCCCGCCGCAAGGCGGGATGGGCTTGCTGCGGCAGGCGACCCCCAGGTCGCTACCCCTGGCTTGGTTGCTAGTGACGGCAGGCGAGGCGTGGCAGGAGCAGTAGGCAGGAGATGGTTCTGGCAGAGGTCTGTAGGCGTAGCCGCAGGTGACAGGCTGAACACAGGACCAGGAACCAGGAACAAGGACTCGGGACCAGGTAGCGGACAGGAATCAGGAACAAGGACTAGGGACCAGGTAGCGGACAGGAATCAGGAACAACAGGGAGCTGGGCCAAACGCTATGGGAAGCATGTAGAGGCTCCAACCTCTGTAGTGGGGCAGGGCTGGAATTTATAGGAAGTGATTAGTGCACCTTCCAATAAGGGGCGGACTGGCCCTTTAAATCTGAGACAGCCGGCGTGCGCGCGCCCTAAGAGGCGGGGACGCTCGCGCCGCCCGGCACAGCGGGTGACAGGAGCGGGGCGAGGTAAGGCGCCCCCCGGGGCCGAACTAGTAGCAGCGCAGGGGTCCCTGTACATGGACCCCGGCAGCTGCATGGAGAGGTTGCGGCGGCGGTCCGGAGCACGGGACGCCGCCGCAGCCGTGACAGTACCCCCCCCTTTGGCCTCCCCCTCTTTCTTGCCTGCAGATGGAGGCAAATCAGTGATGAAGCCCATCCCTATGTGGCGAAGGGATGTGGATTTGCGGATGAAACCCTTCTGTAAGTTCTCCCGGATGTAAGAGGACATGGCCTCAGTCTCGGGTACGGACCTTGTGGAGGAGAAGTTCCAGGAAGGAGGTCTATGGGATAATCGTATGCCCGAGGTGGTAGAGAGTCCGCCTCCGTGGCAGAGAAGGCATCAGGCAAGTCTTGGTATTCCGCCGGGAGGCCGGATAGAGGCTTGGCGGGGTCGGGTGACAACATAGAGTACTTGGGCTGAGGTGACCTCAGACACTGGTTGGAACAGTCCTGACCCCAACTAAGGATCTCCCCGGTTCTCCAGTCCAGCTTAGGGGCATGTAATCGCAGCCAAGGGAGTCCCAGGAGGATGGTGGAAGAAGAATGGGACAGGACGTTGAAGGAGATCTTTTCCTGATGTGAAGTGCCCACCTGGAGGACTAGAGGTGCGGTCTGGTAGTGCACATGGTCGGTAAGAATCTCGCCCGTGACCAAGGAGATAGTCAGGGGTCTGGCTAGTGGGGTCACGGGTAGCCGCCATCTTTGGACCAATGTAGCTGCAATAAAACTGCCTGCTGACCCAGAATCGAGAAAGGCAGTAGTCTGGTGAGTTTGTCCTGAGGGTGTCTGGATGGAGACTGGCACAGACAACCTTGGAGAGGTGGCATTCACACTTAGGGAGACCTCTCCCACCGGACCTAGGTGCTGGCGTTTCCCAGACGCTTGAGGACGTTGGGGACATCTCAGCCGAAAGTGATCCGAACCACCGCAGTAGAGGCGTAGAGAGATTCAGCTCCAGACGACGAATTCTTTCATCAGGCGTCAGGTGAGCCCGTTCCACCTGCATAGGAATCTCAGGAGTCGACTGGGACACCGGAACGTCAGGATTCTGGAAGACCGGCGCCAGCTGGTGATGGCGACGGGACAGGCTTAGTCGCCGTTCATGCCAGACCTCCTCCTCTCTCTCAGAAAAACGAGTATCGACCCTGGTGGCCAGTAGGATGAGTTCGTTCAGGGAGGTAGGTAGGTCTCGGGCGGAAAGCACGTCTCTCACCCGACTGGACAGGCCCTTCTTGAAGGTGGCTATTAGAGCGGCCTCATTCCAGTCTAATTCTGCCGCCAGGGTGCGGAACTGGATGGCGTAGTCACCAACAGAGGAGCTCCCTTGAGAGAGGTTGAGGAGAACAGTCTCAGCTGAAGAGGCACAGGCAGGTTCCTCAAAGACGGAGTGAAACTCGGCCAGGAAGGTACGGAGATTGACAGCAGCAGGGTCATCTCGGTCCCACAGCGGCGTGGCCCAAGCCAGAGCTCTACCCTCCGATAGGCTGATGATAAACGCCTCTTTAGAGCGCTCTGTGGGAAACTGAGTACTTAAGAGTTCAATATGCATGGTGCATTGAGTCAGGAATCCTCTGCACAACTTGGAGTCACCAGCGTATTTGCTTGGGAGAGCCAGTCGAAGTGTCGAAGAAGCAGCAGGAGGTGGTGTGCGCTGGGCTGTAGTATGCTGCTGTAAGGCGGCAGTGAGTTGCTGGATCTGCTGCGACTGTTGCTGGATTTGTAGAGCCTGTTGGGCGACCACTCGGGCTATGTCGCGGATATCAGGCACCTCGCCGGGATCCATGGTTGGAGCCTACTGTAACGCCTGGAGTAGTGGATCCACTGGACCGACACTAGCGATGGCACAAAACCGCACCAGGGCGCGGAGTCTAAGGGGCCGCTGGTTTTCACCAGAGCCCGCCGCAGGTGACAGGCTGAACACAGGAGCAATAGTGTAACAGAGGAGCAGGAACCAGGAACAAGGACTAGGGACCAGGTAGCGGACAGGAATCAGGAACAAGGACTAGGGACCAGGTAGCGGACAGGAATCAGGAACAACAGGGAGCTGGGCCAAACGCTATGGGAAGCATGTAGAGGCTCCAACCTCTGTAGTGGGGCAGGGCTGGAATTTATAGGAAGTGATTAGTGCACCTTCCAATAAGGGGCGGACTGGCCCTTTAAATCTGAGACAGCCGGCGCGTGCGCGCCCTAGGAGGCGGGGACGCATGCGCCGGCCGGCACAGCGGCTGACAGGAGCAGGGCGAGGTAAGGCGCCCCCCCGGGGCCGAACTAGTAGCAGCGCCGGGTCCCTGTACATGGACCCCGGCAGCTGCATGGAGAGGTCGCGGCGGCGGTCTGGAGCACGGGACGCCGCTGCGGCCGTGACAAGCTCACCCTGAGTTGTGTTTTCACTGCAGCGGTCAAATAGTTGATAGAGGTGCACGAGCTCCTGGGCATGGGCTAGGTGCCTTGATGCAAGGAGTAGCTGAAGATTATAGGTGGTGGAGCCAGCACCATAGGACGTGAACTATAAAATATAACTTTTATTCATACATTAAAAGCGATGCTCCATGACAGGACCTACGTGTTTCGCGCCAATGCGCTTAAAAGTTATATTTTATAGTTCACGTCCTACGGTGCTGGCTCCACCACCTATAATCTTTAATAAATATAGGCCTTTAGTCTAAAATTTTAGAAAAAAAAGCCCTGCCAAAATACTTAATCTGTGGAATTTTACTACTGGTATTACTGGTATTATAGAAACCTTTGTTTTATTCACTTTAAGCTCTGTGCAGATGGCATGTGTACCAATTACTCTACTTAACAATTGTAAGGAAAATATGGCATGCATGAGTGCTCACTCAAATCTCCACCATCCTGCACAAGGTTTCGGTCATGTATAAAAACCTGGATGTGCCTACTAACATTAGCAAAAATCTGGAGCTCCCACTACTGGCAAGATGTAATAACTACAAGTCATTCTAGAAGTCAGAAAAGCTATGGGGGGAATGTACCATCTGCACAATTTTTTGCGCAGGTGTTATTACACATTGTGCATAAATATGCTTTCCTTGCGCAAAATTTACTAGAAGGTAATTACATTATATCTACCTTAGAGACAATTTAATAAAAAAATTACTTAATTACTTAAATCAAAATATCCTTCAGTAAAAGTCTCCTACCGTTTTGTGACTGTAGCTTCTATGCAAAACTAAAGGTCAGTATTATGGCAGGAGAAAATAAAATAAGACATCTATCCATAAGAGAGGGGGGGAAGCTGAAGGAAGGTGTCCAAAACAGAAATATTATTCTAGAGCTACAGCGCCATCTGCTGTTGTATGTATGCGTAGTAACTACTTGGCATGTCCTGATATAAATGCATGCATAAACTATAAGAAACAACGAAAAATCAAGCAATTTTTATATCTTCACTTGTGTGTGTGGTTTTTTTTTTTTTTAAGAGGCTCTAGGTTTACCTTTTTTGGGGTTTTTAAGCAGTTTGTGGTTTTTGTCTTAAAAACCTTCATAAATTTTTCAGATATTTTGCATGTGTACAAAATTTTTTGCAAATTGTATGATTTAAAGAGAGATTATGAATTCACTATAATGTGGGTGGTTTGGGTTGCCACCCGGGACCCGAGGCTTCGGGGGGGGGGGCATGCTGTCCAAACCGCCCACATCACCATTGTGCATGCAACACAGCAGCACATCACTCTCCTGGCCTTGAGTGATGTTCTGCTGCAGCAGCGCTGTTCCGGGAGTTCAGACCCTAAGGGTCCATTTACACAGAAAGATTATCTGACAGATTATCTGCCAAAGATTTGAAGCCAAAGCCAGGAGTGGATTTGAAAAGAGGAGAAATCTCAAGCTTTCCTTTATTACCTGCAGGGGCGGTCTTGCCATTTCTGGGGCCCCAAGCGAAGTTATGTCTGGGGCCCCCCTCGACACGCGTTCCAACACAATAGACCGCTGTGTGTTGCTCCCAGTAGTATATACCCCTTGTGCGCTACCGCCAGTAATATATACTCCTTGTGTGCTGCCCCCAATAGTATATACCCCTTGTGTCCTGCCCCCAGTAGTATATACCCCTTGTTTGCTTGCCCCAGTAGTATATAGACCCCTGTGTGTTCCCCCAGTTATATATAGCCCCCCCGTGTGCTGCCCAAGAAGTATATAGACCTCCTGTATACTGCCCCAGTTGTATATAGACCCCCTGTGTGCTGCCCCAGTTGTATATACCCCCTGTGTGCTCCCCCACTAGTATATAGGCCCCCTGTGTGCTTCTCCAGTAGTATATAAACCCCCTGTGTGCTCCTCCAGTATTATATAGACCCCTTGTGTGCTGCCCCAGTAGTATACAGACCCCTGTGTGCTCCCCCAGTTATATATAGACCACCTGTGTGCCTCACAAGTAGTATATAGACCCCCTGTATGTTACCCCAGTAGTATATAGACCCCCTGTGTGCCCCACCAGTAGTATATAGACCCCTGTGTGCTCCCCCAGTAGTATATAGACCCCCTGTGTGCTGACCCAAGTAGTATATAGACCCCTCTGTGAAGTCCCAGTAGTCTATAGCCCCTGTGTGCCTGTGTGCTCCCTGGAGCATCGACACCACAAGGACAGAGCAGCCACTTGTGACCGCAGGGAAAACACTTCCTGTGGCCACAAGAGTGACTGACAGGAAGGGAGCCAATGGCTCCTGCCCTGTCAGTGCTGCTGCTGCATGTAACTGTGTGCGCTCATTACGAGTGCTCATAGTTACAGTTCAGATCACAGCAGCGAGCGGGGCAGCGGCCCTGTCCAGCCGTCTTGAGCACAAGAGCAGGGAGTGGGGGCCCCCCTGGATGTTGGGGGCCCCAAGCGATCGCTTGGGGTGCTTGGTGCCAAAGACCACCACTGATTACCTGATCTGTGTTTATAGTCCATTCATGGCTTTGGCTTCAAATCTTTGTCAGATAATCTGTCAGATAATCTTTCTGTGTAAATAGACACTAATGGTACGTTTACACAGGCAGATTTATCTGACAGATTTTTAAAGCCAAAGCCAGGAACAGACCATAAACAGGGAACGCGTCATAAAGGAAAGACTGAGATTTCTCCTTTTTTCAAATCCATTCCTGGTTTTGGCTTCCAGATAAATCTGCCTGTGTAAACGCACGGAGCGATAATTGGCCCGATCGTACGATTAACGATGTCGGAGTAACAATTTTTTTTCATAACGATCAGCATTTAGGCGGTACGATATATCGTACGGAAAAAATCGTTTTGCGATTATTTTTTTTTTAAGATCGCGCGCCCACAGCCCGGCCCTCCGCTCATCTGCAGCGCAGCCCCACGGTCAACGGCAACCCCCTGCGCCGCCCTGATCGCCACCCCCACCGTTCCGATCGCCACCCCCGCCGCCAGCGCCGCTCCGCTAGCCCCCCCGCCGCCGTCGCTCCTGCTCTGATCGCCCCCGCCGCCCCGGCCACGAGCATACCTTACCTGCTCCGCGTAGCAGGTGTTCGAAATCTCCGGCTCCCCTCTTCAGTGCATTGATTGGCTGAAGAGGGGAGCCGGGAAATTCAAACGGCTCCTCTTCAGCAGCACTGATTGGCCGAAGAGGAGAGCCAGGAATTTCAAAGGGCTCCTCTTCAGCCAATCAGTGCTGTCGTGCATTGATTGGCTGAAGAGGGGAGCCAGGAATTTCAAACGGCTCCTCTTCAGCCAATCAGTGATGAAGAGGAGCACTGATTGGCTGAAGAGGAGCTGTTTGAAATTCCCGTCTCCCCTCTTCAGCCAATCAATGCACTGAAGAGGGGAGCCGGGGATTTCGAAAACCTGCTACGCGGAGCAGGTAAGGTATGCTCGTGGCCGGGGCGGCGATCGGAGCAGCGTCGGGGGTGGCGATCGAGCCGGCGCAGAGGGCTGCGCATGAGCGGGGGGCCGGGCTACAGGTGAGCGGGGGGCCGGGCTGCGGCCGGGGGGCGGCCGGACTTTCGCGACGACTGTTTACACGGAACGATCGCCAAATTTTTTGCAAAAGACAAACAACGATTTAAGAACAAGATAAAAGATCAAAATGAACGATTTCTCGCTCGTTGTTCGATCGTTCGCTGCGTTTACAGGTACAATTATCGTTCGAATTCGATCGTTATCGTGCATATTCGCACGATAATCGTTCTGTGTAAACCCAGCATTAGTCTAAGATTCCCAGGTAGCCAGAATTTTAAATCTACCTTTTCCCACCCCTCCCTCCTGGCACTCAGCTTAACTTCCTGCTCGTTTGGCTTTCTTGTTTCCTCTGTTAATGTCGGAACGCTCCAGGTAGTTGGGACACACTGCTGCATGAAGGAGAGAGCCAAGCTGACTGAGTGCCTCAACGCAGAGGAGGAGCCAAGGACAGTAAACAGCAGCAGCTGCCTCCAGTCCGGCCCAGAGGATGTGACAGGTAATTTAGCTTTTTTATTTTAATTTATTCAAAATCAAGAAAGAACACATCAGACAATTTCATCAGAAAAACACCACAGAAAAAACAACCGAAAAAAAATGTACTTAAATATGAATCATTTTATAAATAGCTGCTACAAAAATACATTAAAATAACACATGATACACTTAAAGTGACACTGTTACCCCTTTTATTCTTTCTGACTTCTCTACACAGATGTAATAGGTAAACTTAGCAGTTTTCATACCTTATTTTATATCATACGTCATGGTGCTTGTTCAAGTAAAAAGCGATCTTTTATCAACTGCAGATTGTGCTAAGTGGGAGGGGCTTCATGGAAACAGCACCACTTAGCACCGCCCACAGTGCCCCCATTGTCCCCGCACCCACGACATCATAGGCACATAGGCCTCTCCCCGACCATTGGAACAGGCTGGTCTAAATGTCTAGGCCCCACCCCTCTAGGTTGGCCCATACCAATCGGCATCAAGTGGGCGGGGCCTATGTGCCAATGATGTAACGGAGGCACCATCTGCATTTGATAAATGATCACTTTTTTACTTGAACAAGCACCATGGCGTATGATATAAAATAACGTATGAAAACTGCTAAATTTACCCATTACACCTGTGTAGAGAAGTCAGAATGCAAAAAGGGGGTGACAGTGTCACCTTAAGGGGGAACTCCCGATAGAGGTAAAAATTTACCTGCTGCAGAAGCGTATAGCATTGCTTACCTGTCTAACCCAGTTTTCAAAAATCCATTTGGTTTGAGGGTCTTCATTTTGTATTTTTTGGCTCTTTGAGCAGTTGTGCACAGTATTACAGGTTTTAGAATGCAATGCTTTCCCTCAGCTGTTCATCACAGTATCCCCCCCTGCACATTCCCCACCCAAATCTGTTGCAGAACATCTAGGCTGTGTTCACACATTGCAGTTTCATTGTGTTACTGAATTAGCAGTACTTTATCATTTCATTGTAGTCCCACCCACACAGCACACTGTATTCTCTACCTGTAACACCACACAGCACGCTGTATTCTCTACCTGTAACACCACACAGCACACTGTATACTCTACCTGTAACACCACACAGCACACTGTATTCTCTACCTGTAACACCACACAGCACGCTGTATTCTCTACCTGTAACGCCGATATTGGAATAAAGTAAAGAACTTTTTGAATTAATTTATTTTTTATTCTCACTTCCACACACTTATTATGATCCAGCATTTTTTTTATCTTTGAGGTTGAGCCCCACAATAAGAACTTTATCCGATATTATCTTACATGGGATATACTGTGTATGCTTTGTTTTTGTCCAGGTGGGATTGGCATTGCCAGCTCTGATCCTCTCTGCCGTTTAGCATCATTTACTTGTGTAACTGCATCATTTTTGTGCAGATGCTGCAGCACTGCAATGAGACTCCAACATGTGTAAACATAGCCATAATTTCACTCCAGAATTTTGCCCAATCAGTGAAGTTGCAGCAACCCCTTCTGTCTCTCCTTGCCTGCTCAGGTGTAGGCTGGAGGGGCAGGTGAGAGATGATGAATCACTCAGGGGATTGGGGGATCCAGTCAAGCCTCCTGTGACATCACACCCTGCCCCCTGTCTGCATCATCAGCCTGTGCTCAGCAAACACACACAATGTGAAACAGAAGCATGAAATATTTGTCTCCTAGACAAAGCAGTGGGAGCAGGAGACAATGTGGATTGGTGCAGAGGCCAGTTTTCTTTACTTTCTGGATGTCAATGAGCTACCAGTTTGGAAGAACCGCACAGATACGCTAACACATTATATAGACATATAACTTTTAATGTACTTTTATTAGAAAAAAAAATGTCCCTATCCGGAGTTCCCCTTTAACAGCTCAGACAGAATAATAAGCCTCCATTAAAATATGGCCCCTAAGGTCCTGATGAAGACAACCCTATCTGCAGCTGACTTTGTATTCCTGTATTCCAAATATCCTATTAATCTATAATGATGATTTTTTCCTTAATCTAGTAGAGATTGGCATCAACTCTGCATCAGCTGTATGTTACTGCGATGTCAGAGTGGACCAGAATATTTCTGACAGTACGTTGTACCCTATAAGTGGCTACTACATGCTTGTATTCAAACGACAGATTTGTTAATTATATGTTGCTTTTTCCCTCCCATTATTGACAGCTCGTCATTTAGCAGCTGAGAGTGGAAAGGTACAGAGAGAGCTCTCATTGAGTGGGCCCTCTCTGTACTTCTCGACGGCGCCATGATGTACCAAGTATGTTATGGGTCGCCAGGGCCGGCATCAGCACAGGGCTAAACCGGGCAACTGCCGGGGCCCATAACGCCTCTAGGGGCCTAGAGAGGGACAGGGGCCCAGTGTTCTGATGTTCACCCCTTCAGAAAACAGGGAAAGAACAGGAAGAGAGAGAAGACTGAACTGTAAGTGCTCTGTGTGTGTGTGTGTGTGTGTGTGTGTCAGTCAGTGTATGAGTGAGTGTGTGTGTGCAGGGCCGATTCTAGGTTTTCTGCTGCATGAGGCGAGAATTGAAAAGGCGCCCCCCCCCCCCTCCCAAATTTATGAATAGTAGTTAAGAAATCTAGGTAGCCAACTGCATAAACAGATATATACATATATAGATATGTACTAGTAGCAATATACAGCACATATATACCAATAATGAATACATTGCATGGATATATTCTTTTTATGGCGTTCACCATGCAGAGAAGTAATGCTGTTTTTGTTTATATAGTTTCTATAGTTTACACTATGGAATACGCTCAAAAATTTCAGAGTCAATGGGACAGGGGGAACTTTAACCCTTAGACGACCCAGGGCGTATAGTTACGCCATGGAAGTCTGTCCCCAGATGACCTAGGGCGTAACTGTACGCCCTGGGTGTTTCTCCAGCTATGAAGCGTGCTCCGGAGCGGAGCGCGCTTCATAGCAGGTGGGGGCCGGCTGCAGTCAGCAGCCGGGACCTCACCGGTAATGACACGCTGCAGCGATCGCGCTGCCGCGTGTCATTAACTCTTTAAGCGACCGCGGCGTTTAAGTGTAAGTGACAGGGGGAGTCCCCCGTCACTTACTGATCGGGACCCCCGCAGTGTGACTGCGGGGGTCCCGATCGGGAAAACGGACTGCCGGAGGTCTCTCACCTGCCTCCCTGCGGTCCGATCGGCCCCCCTTTCCCATTATATAAATAAAACATATAAAAATAAATAAACAAATAAACATATAATATACCGTAGCGTGCGTAATTGTCCAATCTATTAAAATATAACAAGCGGCATTGCGAACGGTAAACGGCATACACGAAAAGAGGGAAAAAAGTGCGCGGATTACCGATTTTATGTTACATTATATATATATATATAAAAAAATTAATAAAAAGTGATCAAAACGTCCGATCTTCACAAATATGGTAGTAATAAAAACTAGAGATCATGGCGGAAAAAATTACACCCCATACAGCCCCGTAGGTGAAAAAATAAAACTGTTATAAGCGTCACAATAGGACCATTTTATTTATAATTAATTGCCAAAAATACATAACATTTAAAAAAAATACATAACATTAGAGAATCTGCGTAAACCTGCATATGGTTGTGTTCGGGCTGACCTATAGAATAATTGTATCATGTCGCTTTTACCATATAGTGCATTACGTAGACACAGGAACCCCCCAAACGTTACCATATTGCATTCTTTTTTACGATTTCACCTATTTATATCTTCATAAATAATATATTTGGAATTCCATCATACATGTAATGGTAAAATGAAAGACGCCATTACAAAGTACAACTATTCCTGTAAAAAACAAGCACTTACATGGCTTGTAGATAGAAAACTGAAAGTGCTAGAGCTCTTAGAAAGGAAGGAGGGAAAAATGAAAACACTAAGATCAAAATTTGCGCTGTCCACTGGGTCATTTTGGGCCTGGTCCTCAAAGGGTTAAGTGGAGTCTGCCGCACTGTCTCCGCTTAAAATTTCCATGCGTATTCCATAGTGTGAACATACACTCATAGTTATATATATTCTTGTTTAGATTTTTTTATTTGAAAAATAGGGAAAAGTAGCGATTTGCATTTTTTATACAGTGGATTCATTTTTACAGTACACTGCACTAATAATGTAAGTAGTGTATACTAATTCTTATGGTATTATTACAGTGTGCTGCTATAACTATGGATTCTAGGGGTTTTCTATTGCTTCCCCAGCAAGGTGAATGTGTGTACAGGCAGGCTGTGGGGGCGTTAATAACACAACAGAATGCCAGTCACTGGTGACAGATAGCAGCTGGCAACCCTGGGCATAGACTGGGCTCAGCTACTAACATCCCTCCATACTTATACAGGGCACATGTGCTGTTACTGTACACACAGGGCAGATTAGATACAAACACATACATACATATCTATCTATCTATCTATCTATATATATACACACAGACAGACACACATATATACATGCATATATATATGTATATATGTATATATATACACACCCATATATATATTCACACACATATACTGGATACACACATACACACACACACACATATATACTGTATACACAGACACACACATACACACACACACATACACACACACACACACACACACACACACTAACCTCCTGTGTCTGTCTCCTCTCTAGTAGATGTCACATCCCAGGCCAGCAGTGAAGGGGTCAGGAGATCAGGCTGTATGAGAGGGGACAGGGCACACTGCTGTGGTGCTGGGCCTTCCTCCCCTTCCTCTCTGCTCCAACACAGACAGCCAGCAGCTAGGAGACAGCCTCCCCCAGTGACTGGGCTGTCCATCTCTGAGGGAGAGAGGGCCTGAGGAGGAGGCAGAGGGGTATGAAGAGGCAGAGGGGTATGAAGAGGCATAGGTGCCCGGAGCTGTGCTTGCAGACCGGATGCAAGCTGATTGTGCCGCCCCCTAGTGGAGTAAAGAATCTGCCGCCTGAGGAAGAAAGCTCACTCTGCCCCGTGGCAGAAACGGCCCTGTGTGTGTGTGTGTGTGTCAGTCAATAATGTGAGTCAGTCAGTGTGTGTGTGTGTGTGTCAGTCACTTATATGTGTGTCAGTCAGTAATGTGTGTGTGCCAGTCAGTAGTGTATGTCAACGGTCAGCAGTGTCAGAGAGGCGGGGCCTAGAACATCTGTGCCCAAGGCCTGCCGGAACATAGTGGCTGTAAATCTATAGTTTGGAGCAAAATTAGCTGCACGGATTTATATATCTATATGTGGTAAAATATTTAATAGAGCTCGGAAATTGTTCATTTACACCTCCTATTCTGGGTTTAGGGGTTCAGTGGATTTAGTCATTGGCAGTCATCTCTGTATGCACATTCATACAGACATAGCTGTCACTCACTAAGTTTGACCACCCACTGGACTCCTAAACCCAGAAGGTGTAGAGGTGTATATGAATAATTAGTCCTTCTGCACTAAGAAATGCAGAAACTGCCATTTCAAGGTGACAGGTTAGATTTAATAGTTGTTAGTATATACCTTTAATGGGAGTTACTGTAAACTCATGTACTTCTACATATACTCAGTGGCGTAGCTACCGCGGTCGCCCACGAGGCCCTCCCGATCAATCACTCTTGTGACCGCAAGCATTGTTTTGCTTGCGGTCACAAGAGTCTGGCTCTGTCTTCCCCCGGCTGCTGCGCGGCTGCCGGGGGTGTCGCGTCTTACCCCCAGCACCGCGCGCATCCCAGAGCTCCCTGCGCTTCTGGTTCCGGCGCGCAGGGAGCTCTGGGATGCGCGTGCTGCCGGGGATAACAAGCGACACCCCCTGGCAGCCGTGCAGCAGCAGGGGACAGGTCAGGAGGAGTGAGGATCAACGTGGGAGCGCGTTGTCAGGTGAGTTAAGTTTTGTTTTGTTTTTTTATCAGCCTGCACGGGTAGGGGAAAAGAGGGGGGCATCTATGAGGGTGGGGGGAAAGAGGGGGGCATCTATGAGGGTGGGGGGAAAGAGGGGGGCATCTATGAGGGTGGGGGGAAAGAGGGGGGCATCTATGAGGGTGGGGGAAAAGAGGGGGCCATCTATGAGGGTGGGGGAAAGAGGGGGGCATCTATGAGGGTGGGGGGAAAGAGGGGGGCATCTATGAGGGTGGGGGGAAAGAGGGGGCATCTATGAGGGTGGGGGAAAAGAGGGGGGCATCTATGAGGGTGGGGGGAAAGAGGGGGCATCTATGAGGGTGGGGGAAAAGGGGGGGCATCTATGAGGGTGGGGGAAAGGGGACCATCTGAGGGTGGGGGGAAGAGGGGGGCATCTATGAGGGTGGGGGGAAGGAGGGGGCATCTATGAGGGTGGGGGAAGGAGGGGGGGCATCTATGAGGGTGGGGGGAAAGAGGAGCCATCTATGAGGGGGGGGAAGAGGGGCCATCTATGGGGGTGGGGGGAAAGATGGGGCCATCTATGAGGGTGGGGGGGGAAGGGGACCATCTATGAGGGTGGGGAGAAAGAGGGGGCCATTTATGAGGGTGGGGGGAATGAGGGACCATCTATAAGGGAGGGGGGAAGGGGACCATCTATAAAGGGGGTGAAAGGGGACCATCTATAAGGGAGGGGGGAAAGGGGACCATCTATAAGGGAGGGTGGGGGGAGAGGGGGCCATCTATAAGGGAGGGTGGGGGGAGAGGGGGCCATCTATAAGGGAGGGTGGGGGGAGAGGGGGCCATCTATAAGGGAGGGTGGGGGGAGAGGGGACCATCCATAAGGGAGGGTGAGGAGAGAGGGGGCCATCTATAAGGGAGGGGGTAGAGGGGGCCATCTATAAGGGAGGGGGTAGAGGGGGCAATCTATAAGGGAGGGGGTAGAGGGGGCCATCTATTTGGGGGGGGGCAACATAGGGGGAGAGGGGATACACAGAGGGGGGCATATATTATTAGGGGGTCACATAGAGTCAGGGCTACCCACTAAATGAGGGTGTAAAGGGGCCAATACAGATGTGCAGTGTGTATAGAGATGAGGATGGTGTCAGTGTGAGGAGCCTAATATGTCTGTCTGGCAGATTCTGTGGATTCGTGGCTCGGAGAAGTTCTCATAATGGCCCAGGGCAGATGAAGAAGATGGAAAGGAAAGAACTCTGATCAGAAAAGACGTCTCTTGTGAGTCACCTGATATAACTGCACTGTAATGTATATGGTGTATAGAGCCTGTGTAGAGCTGGGGCCACCTCTATATGACTGGATGAGGTGATTTAGTATACTGGATTTGGTCAGTAACAATATGGTGGTGATGGTAGTGGTTGTGGTGTGGAGGTAATGTTTCCTTCCTATATACTGGTATTACTGGTAATATTGGTCTCAGTATACAGGATTTGGTCGGTAACAGTATGGCGGTAATAGGTAATATCTGTCTTGGGGTGTGTGTGTGTATATATATATATATATATATATATATATATATACTGTATATACACACTAATAGCATCACTTGGTCGTGAAAGGAGGGGGGGGCCCAAGTTGGCCTCTCGCACCAGGGCCCAGGAGACATTAGCTACGCCCCTGCATATACTATATATATCTACATATATCTCATGTTGCTATGGATTCTGGTGAGACTGAGGCTAAGTTCACACAGCATTATTTGGGGCAAAAATTGGCTGCATTTTGATAATTATGGCCGTAAATAATGATCATGATCATGGCTTGGTGGTCGCTGGGTTTGCGGCACCTGCAGGGTTTGCGGGGGCCCTTGGGATTTGGTCCTGTGACATTGGGGTTGCAGGGCCGTTCCGTGGCCTCCCTTCCCTGCTTTGCGCTTACTTTGCGGGGTTGCCGGTCGCTGTCCGACACAGCGTTGATTTAGTGTAGGGACTCATGTGAGCCAGAGGACCTGCACGTGGTACATGAGGCAATATGGTTTGATCAAATCCTATTCTAACATCCTGGCGTTGGTTTTTAAATGTAGCCGAGAGGCATTATTGTCAGCCATAGGTGTGAGGTGCAGCAGCTCCTTTCTCTCCATGTCCATATCATTATTTACAGCTGCAAGTATCAAAATGCGTCTGTATTTTTACGTAAAAAAACATTGTGTGAATATAGCCTTACAGTACAGAGAGTGTTATTCCAGAAAAAAAGCTACTTATTGCACATAGAAAATCTAACAATTTTTAATACAGTTTTAATACAGTTTTTAATAATTTTGATATATCTGTTTAGCCAGTCTTTTTCTTTTTTTTTTACTCTTACAGTGCACTCTAAGTTAAGGTTAAACCTCAGTGTGCTGCCAACTAAGATTACTCAGATTTCACCCACATGGGATGCTTGAAGGCAAAGAAAATATAAGATTGAGTGACCCCAAAATTGTCCTCTAAAACTAAATCTGGGATAGAGGATATCTGTTGCCATAGGCAGTCATTGCATCTTTTGTGTAAAGATAGGTGAAGCACTGTGTGGGGTGAGAACAGAACATCTCCTGGACTTAGTCTTGCATTACAAGCGTTAAACTTTCTATTTGCTTACAGGAAAACGATCAGCAGGTTAGAAGTCTCTAACCGGCCATGTCCCTATAGCGCATGGGGCACTGAGAATGAAGGTAATTTTCTTACCTTAATCCTCTGTGCTGTTTCTGTGCCTATCAGCAGTTTAATACTGGGGGGAAAGACTACTGCCCCCAGTGCAATGATCTGCTACGGCTGCCCCGTCCCAGCCCCCGGATGGCCCGCTCTGATGTTATTCATTAGAAGCAGCCGCGGACAGATTAATGCACTGGACCAGTAGTTCCACCCCTAGTGCACCAAAACGCCTAATTAGCAAGGATTTAACTGCTAATAGCACGGAAATGGCACCAAGGATTAAGGTAAGAAACTTACCTTCATCTTCAGCGCCCCGTGCACTATAGGGGCATGTTAGCAGGTTAGATCCTGCCTTTAAGTACTAGTGATTCATGAAATAGTTTAGAGACATAGATGATGCAACTAGGTTCATAACTGCAGCAAAAGCAAGGGGAAGCAGTTGTATCTGAGCTCCGGTGACTGGGGGTACCTAAAGGTTCCTCTTCCACTTTAGGATATATGCACACTAGGGAATTAAGCACAGAATTTCAAGTGGAGTTTGTACCGCAGACTCCACTTGAAGTTTCGCCTGTCCCATTGACTCAGTGTTATTTCTCAATCTGCGACCTTCCCAAACAATGGACATGTCAGTTCCTTCCTTGGGCAGATCGTGGATTGCAGTCGCGACTTCAAGTGGAGTCCGTAGCGTGAACTCCGCTTGAAATTTGGTGTTTAATTCTGTAGTGTGAACATATCTAAGGAAGCACAAGTATTATACTCAGCACATGGTAAGTGGCAGCACTTTTATAAACTTT
Organism: Dendropsophus ebraccatus; assembly: GCF_027789765.1. Taxonomy (NCBI): domain Eukaryota; kingdom Metazoa; phylum Chordata; class Amphibia; order Anura; family Hylidae; genus Dendropsophus; species Dendropsophus ebraccatus. Next base: position 48,138,843 of record NC_091466.1, read on the forward strand.
ATATGGGGACCCAGGAGATTTGCATGCTCAAGAGAAATATTATTTTTATGATAAATGCCAATGAGTTAAAGGAAGGTCCAGCGAAATTTTTTATTAAAGTATTGTATTGCCCCCCTCCACCAAAGTTATACAAATTACCAATATACATTTATTACAGGGAATGCACATAAAGTGCTTTTGCCCTGAACTCACTACTGCATCAAGGCTTCACTTTCTGGATAAAATGGTGACGTCACGACCCAACTCCCAGAGCTTTGCGGGCTGTGGCTGCTGGAAAGGATGATGGCAGAGGGACACTGAGGGACACAGGACACTGAAGGGACACTGAGCATCCCTCTGCCATCATCCTCTCCAGCAGCCACAGCCCGCACAGCTCTGGGAGTCGGGTCGTGACATCACCATTTTATCCAGGAAGTGAAACCTTGGTGCAGTAGTAAGTGCAGGGAAAAAACATGCATCTCCCCTAGTGTATATTGGTGATTTGTATAACTTTTTGAGGACTATACAATACCTTAATAAAAAATTTCGCCGGAATTCTCCTTTGAGTATGCTTTCAGTCCTGAAAACAAAACCTAAGCTATTTACATTTGCATAACAGGGCGTTTCCTTTCTCTACTGCAGAGACATTTAGGATTGAACTATTGTTAAGTTTGCCTATTTTATGCCTTACTACTTATGTGACTAGCCAGGAAGTATGACTCTGAATAAGAGTTCTGTGTGAACAGGGCATAGGCTCGGGATGTGTGGTGGTGGTGGCAGGTACATCAAGACCCTACTGCTTGAGTGAGTCTTAAGGCTCCTATACCACAAAAGCCAGACACCAGTTATTTATCACTCCTGCACTGCTGCTAGTGTTATGGAGCTCCAGTCCCTTCTGGGTGGCACTCACACCAATGGAAGCTTGCTCCCTGTAGCATAAAGGGGTGGTTGGAGCAGGCCCAGGGGTTGTCTTCTTCTTCTGAGTTAGTCAGTTAGTCTTGCTCCAGTGTTCCTGTGTGGTGTCTGACCATGGGTGTTGCTTATTGTTACACCCTTCACAAAAGTCTGTACTCCGCCGCACCCCCTCACCCTGTCCTGCAGCCGCCGGTGTCCACATGCAGGGACCCGGCGCTGCTGCCACTTCGGCCCCTGGGGGCGCCTTACCTTGCCCCGCTCCTGTCCGTCACTGTGCCGGCCGGCGCACGTGTCCCCACCTCCTAGGGCGCGTGCGCTGGCTGTCTCAGAGTTAAAGGGGCAGTCCGCCTCTAATTGGTTCTTGCACATCACACTCTCCTATAAATTCCAGGTGTTGGAGCCTCTACATGCTTCCTGTAGCGTTTGGCCGAGCTCCCTGTTGTTCCTGACCTCAGTCCTTGTTCCTAGTTCCTGTCCGCTGTCCCGGTCCCTAGCCCCTGTCCGCTGCTTACCCATTGTTCCTGAGCACTGCCTGCCACCTGCGGTTACACCTACAGACCTCTGCCTGCACTATCCCCTGCCTACTGCTCCTGCCACGCTTTGCCTGCTGTCACTAGCAACCAAGCCAGGGGTAGCGACCTGGGGGTCGCCTGCCGCAGCAAGTCCATCCTGCCTTGCGGCAGGCTCTGGTGAAAACCAGCGGCCCCTTAGACTCCGCTCCCTGGTGCGGATGCTGCCATCGCTAGTGACGGCTTAGTGGATCCACGACTCCAGGCGTTACAGTAGGCTCCAACCATGGATCCCGGCGAGGTGCCTGATATCCGTGACGTAGCCAGAGTTGTCGCCCAACAGGCGCAACAGATCCAGCAACAGTCGCAGCAGATCCAGCCGCCTTACAGCAGCGTACTACAGCCCAGCACTCACCACCTCCTGCAGCCCCTTCGAGACTTCGACTGGCTCTCCCGAGTAAATACGGAGGCGATCCCAAGATGTGCAGAGGATTCCTGACTTAATGCACCATGCATATTGAACTTTTAAGTAGTCAGTTTTCCACCGAGCGCTCTAAAGTGGCTTTCATCATCAGCCTACTGGAGGGTAGAGCTCTGGCTTGGGCCACGCCTCTCTGGGACCGAGATGACCCTGCTGCTGCCAATCTCCAAACCTTCCTGGCCGAGTTTCGCTCCATCTTTGAGGAACCTGCCCGTGCGTCTTCGGCTGAGACTGCTCTCCTCAATCTCTCTCAAGGGAGTTCCTCCGTTGGCGACTACGCCATCCAGTTCCGTACCCTGGCTGCAGAATTAGACTGGATTGAGGCCGCTCTAATAGCCACCTTCAAGAAGGGCCTGTCCAGTCGGGTGAAAGACATGCTCTCTGCCCGAGACCTTCCTACCTCCTTGAACGATCTCATTCTACTGGCTACCAGAGTCGACAAACGGTTTTCCGAGAGAGAGGAGGAGGTCCGGCAGGAACGGCAACTAAGCCTGCCCCTTCGTCATCACCGGCTGGCACCGGTTTTCCAGAATCCTGCCGCTCCAGTACCCCAGTCGACTCCTGAAGTTCCCATGCAGGTAGAACGAGCTCGCCTGACGTCAGATGAGAGAGCTCGTCGACTGGAGCTGAATCTCTGCCTCTATTGCGGTGGCTCTGATCATTTCCGGCAGAGATGTCCCCAATGTCCTCAGCGTCTGGGAAACGCTCGCACCTAGGTCCGGTGGGAGAGGCCTCCCTAGGTGTGAATGCCACCTTTCCAGGGTTGTCTATGCCAGTGTCCATCCAGACACCCTCAGGACAAACTCACCAGTCTACTGCCTTCATCGACTCTGGGTCTGCAGGCAGTTTCATTGCAGCCACTTTGGTCCAAAGATGGCGGCTACCCTTACCGAAGCTGTACACTACCAGACTGCACCTCTAAACTTCCAGGTGGGCGCTTTACATCAGGAGAAGATCTCCTTCTACGTCTTGCGCCATTCCTCTTCCGACATCCTGCTGGGCCTCCCTTGGCTGCAATTACATACCCCTAAACTAGACTGGAGAACCGGGGAGATTCTCAGTTGGGGTCTGGACTGTCCAAACCGGTGTCTGAAGCCTCCTCAGCCCAAGTGCTCTATGACGTCACCTGACTCCGTCAAGCCTCTACCCGGCCTACCGGCGGAATACCAAGACTTGGCTGACGTCTTTTCTGCCAAAGAGGCGGACTCTCTACCCCCTCACTGGACGTACGATTGTCCCATAGACCTCCTTCCTGGAACTTTTCCTCCACGAGGTGTACCCTCTTTCCGTACCCGAGACTGAGGCCATGTCGAGAACTTACAGAAGGGTTTAATCCGCAAATCCACGTCCTCTGCTGGCGCAGGATTCTTCTTTGTGCAGAAGAAGGACGGTTCTCTCCGCCCATGCATAGACTACCGGGGCCTAAATAAGGTGACTGTCATGAACCGATATCCTCTTCTGCTTATCCCCGAACTATTTGACCATCTCCGTGGAGCCAGGATCTTCTCCAAGCTGGATCTCAGGGGAGCATACAATTTGATCCGTATTCGTGAAGGAGACGAATGGAAGACCGCTTTTAACACCAGAGATGGGCACTACGAATACCTGGTCATGCCATTCGGCCTATGCAATGCCCCAGCGGTCTTCCAGGAATTCGTCAACGACATATTCCGTAACCTCCTCTATGTCTGCATCATCGTCTATCTTGATGACATTCTGGTCTTCTCCCCTGACCAACAGACTCACGTGACACAAGTACGTCAGGTCCTACGAAGACTACGGACCAATCATTTGTACGCCAAGCTGGAGGAGTGCGTTTTCCATCAGCGCAGCCTTCCGTTTCTTGGGTATATTGTCTCCGATCAGGGTCTACAGATGGATCCAGCCAAACTCTCAGCTGTTCTCCAGTGGCCACGTCCTGTGGGACTCAGAGCTATCCAACGCCTCCTAGGATTTGCCAACTACTATCGGCAGTTCATCCCACATTTCTCTACCCTGGTCGCACCCATTGTGGCTCTCACTAAGAAGAAGGCGGATCCCAGGCATTGGCCACCTGAGGCCGAGCAAGCCTTCACTAGCCTAAAGTCTGCCTTTGCCTCTGCTCCTGCTCTAGTCCGCCCGGATGCCACCAAGCCGTTTTCACTTGAGGAGCCGTCCTATCGCAAAGGGACACATCAGGCAAGACCAGAACCTGCGGGTTCTTCTCAAAGACTTTCTCCCCTGCCGAGAGGAACTATACTATTGGTGACCGAGAACTCTTGGCGATTAAGTTGGCACTGGAGGAGTGGCGTCATCTCCTAGAGGGGGCTAGACATCCGGTCAACATCTACACGGACCACAAGAACCTTCTCTACCTCCAATCGGCCCAACGCCTCAATCCCCGGCAGGCCAGGTGGTCGCTTTTCTTCTCACGATTCAATTTCATCATTCATTTCCGTCCAGCTGAGAAGAACGTGAAAGCCGATGCACTTTCCCGAGCATCTGATGTTATGGGGCAAGAGGAATCCCCTCGCCACATTATACCTCCGGATCGTCTAGTGCCAGTCGCCACTTCTACTCTTTAGAGAGTGCCTCCCGGAAAGACCTATGTGCGCCCTGCACTTCGAAGACAAATTTTGAAGTTGGATCATTCCTCTTTGGTGGAGTTCAAAAGACCGGGCAATTAATCTCCCGCCACTACTGGTGGCCCAATCTCCTCCAGGATGTCAAGGACTTTGTGGCTTCCTGTGCCGTTTGTGCCAAAAACAAGTCGTCCCGTCAAAGACCTGCCGGCCTACTTCAGCCCTTGCCAGTTCCAGACTGTCCCTGGCGCCACATAGGGATGGACTTCATCACTGATTTGCCTCCATCTGCGGGCAACACAGTTATTTGGGTGGTTACCGACCGCTTTTCAAAAATGTCTCACTTTGTGGCTCTTCCTGGACTTCCATCTGCTCCCCGTCTGGCCCATTTGTTCTTTCTCACATCTTCCGCCTCCATGGTCTTCCCCTTCACATCGTGTCAGACAGAGGCTCACAATTCGTCTCAAAGTGTTGGCGTGCCCTCTGCTCACAGCTCCAAGTGAAGTTGGACTTCTCGTCTGCCTATCACCCCCAGACCAACGGGCAAGTGGAGAGGGTCAACCAGATCCTGGGCAACCATCTACGTCATTTTGTCTCAGCTCGCCAAGACAACTGGTCCAGCCTACTTCCATGGGCAGAGTTTTCCTACAACCATCTGGACTCGAGCTCCACAGGCAAGTCACCCTTCTATATTGTCTATGGGCGTCACCCTCGTCCTCCTCTGCCTCTCTCTCCATCCTCCGAGGTCCCAGCTGTGGAGGGATTGTTGTCTGACCTGCAGTCGATCTGGGAACAGACTCGACAGTCTTTGCTCAAGGCATCTGACCGCATGAAGGACCAGGCGGATAAGAAAAGGAGACCTGCCACAAACTTTCTCCCTGGTGACAAAGTCTGGCTCTCTGCCAAATATGTCCGACTCAAGATTCCCAGCTACAAGTTGGGTCCTCGATTCCTCGGTCCTTTCTCGGTGCTAAAACGCATCAACCCAGTCACCTACAAACTCCGTCTACCACCTACTATGCGGATCCCGAACTTCCATGTTTCCCTCTTAAAGCCAGTGGTCCTCAACCGATTCTCCAATAGATCTTCGTTCTCTGCTCCACAAGCCGCCTCAGACGATGTCTACATTGTTAAAGACATTCTGGCGATGAAAACTGTCAGAGGAAGACGTTTCTTCCTAGTGGACTGGCGAGGTTTTGGTCCTGAGGAAAGATCTTGGGAACCCGAGTCTTATATCCTGGATCGGGACCTTCTCAAGAGGTTCTTGCAGACTAGAAAGAGGGGGAGGCCAAGGGGGGGGTACTGTCAGGGCTGCGGCGGCGTCCCGCGCTCAGGACCGCTGCCGCACCCCCTCACCCTGTCCTGCAGCTGCCCGTGTCCACATGCAGGGATCCGGCACTGCTGCCACTTCGGCCCCTGGGGGCGCCTCACCTCGCCCTGCTTCTGTCCGTCGCTGTGCCGGCCGGCGCGCACGTCCCCGCCTCCTAGGGCACGCGCGCCGGCTGTCTCAGAGGTAAAGGGGCAGTACGCCCCGAATTGGTTCTTGCACATCACACTCTCCTATAAATTCCGGCCCTGCCCCACTACAGGTGTTGGAGCCTCTACATGCTTCCCATAGCGTTTGGCCCAGCTCCCTGTTGTTCCTGACCTCAGTCCTTGTTCCTAGTTCCTGTCCGCTGTCCCGGTCCCTAGCCCCTGTCCGCTGCTTACCCATTGTTCCTGAGCACTGCCTGCCACCTGCGGTTATGCCTACAGACCTCTGCCTGCACTATCTTCTGCCTACTGCTCCTGCCACGCCTCACCTGCTGTCACTAGCAACCAAGCCAAGTGTAGCGACCTGGGGGTCGTCTGCCGCAGCAAGTTCATCCCGGCGGGCTCTGGTGAAAACCAGCGGCCCCTTAGACTCTGCTCCCTGGTGCGGTTACTGCCATCGCTAGTGATGGCTCAGTGGATCCACGACTCCAGGCGTTACAGAAGCACATCTTTTTAAAAATGTAGAAAAATTTTATTGGGCGTCCAACATCAGACAGAAAAAAACACACGGTTAGAAAACACAGCAACGCGTTGCCGAGGTATACTCCTTAATCATGGCCATGGCCTCCGCAGTGCATCAGTGTGTTTTTTAACCGTGTGTGTTCTTTTCTGTCTGATGTTTGACTCCCAATAAAGTTTTTTCTACATTTTTAAGAAGCTGTGGATATCGTATTTATGGCTCGCAATATTCATCATTACACATGCCTCTCCTACTGGTAACTAGAGCTGCACTATGGACACTACAGCAAGATAGTGAGCTCACCCATGCTTTCCTTCATATTCTGTAATGAAGCAGTACCACAAGATGTCACTGTTGTATGTAACTGTACTTATGTTTTGCACAGCTGCAGGTAACCAAAGGGTTATTGTTTATTGTGATCTGTACACCAATGAGGACCTTCTCCTCTTCTCTACCTATCTCTGAGATCCATTTTTCTATGCTTTTCTTCTCCACCATTCACAGGGGATATTACACCACCTGTAGGAGGTTGTCACATGGGAAGAGGAAGCATACACCGACTTTAGTCAGTAGTTTTAGTTTGGTCGTTGAGTAGAGAGGATGCAAAACAAGTTGGTCCCTGTCATGGTCCAGCTGGGCCCTGACTTTGCCAGGTCCCCACTCCAGAGCTACACCCGGTAGTCTTAGTTTGGTTGTTGAGCAGAGCAGACTCACATTGGGAGACTTAGACACCTTCTTCTTGAAAGCAGCACTTCCAGACACTATGCAGTGTTAAGCTACGTGTCAGGGAGTCCTGGGGTCTGGGAAGATGGAAGTCCCTTGTCTAGACCCGCAACCCCTGTCCCTACCTGCTTGCCCCCCTAGGCTAACCCCTAGGGCAGCAACTGGGCGACAGTCCCTAACTTACCTAGGGATACGGGGAGGTAGACAGTACACACAGACAGGTATATACAAACAGGTCAGGCAGTCCGAGTCAGCAACAGGAGGTCACGTCAAAATCCGAATCAGCAAACAAGGGGTAAACAGGGTCCGGTCCTAGGTCAAATACGAGAGGTAACGCAGTACAGAGGATGAGGCAAAAGCGAAGTCCAAGTCCAAGTGTCAAAATATCTAGCAGAACAATAAGATACGCTGGTGTAGCTGGAGACCAAACATACACTGGCAACTACAAGGTGTAATTCACCAGCTTAAATGCTACCAGAGCTCGCGCCCCAGCCTCTGATAGGAGCAAGGAGTCTGACAGCAGCATGAGATACCAATAGCAGCCAGGGAGCCCTCCCCTGTACGCAGACAGGAGCAAGCCTCAGGAGAATGCAACACCTGAAGGCTTAACCCCACGAGCACCAGAGAGGAGTCAGGAGAAGCATGAAGCCGGGTGTCGGCTCCCTGGCAGCAGAGCAAGAAGTGTGAACAGGTCAGAGAGAAATCGGGCGTCGGCTGATTCTTCCAGCCGAGTTCACACACACAGACTGAACTCTAACACTACGCAAGGGAGAGGACAAGTCAGAGAAACCCCAAACCACGCCGAGAACAAGTCTTAAGGTGCAGGACAGTATCCTAATAACAAGAGGAACTGATCCAGATAGAGCAAAGTTGCTAGAAGCCTACGTATTTTATCTCGCAGCACAGGTGTAACCAGGAAATCTTGGCCACTATGCTCAACCCAGGTAACAAGGTCTGGGGTTTGTGTCACCCTCATAGGACGGGTCACCCAACACTGGTGAGCAAAAGGTGGTATAGCTACAAAAGGTCGAAACACAGGCACAAGTAAACATCTATTTTTTAAGTCTTCAGTATTCTACTTCTTTTTCTTCTTCTAAAAGTTCCGGTAGAGCACACTTCTACCATGGGTTGGAACTCTCACGACACACTCCTCATCTCTATTTTGAACCTGCAGTCTAAACTTCTCTCCGCTGTTCTGGACTCTCAGCACAAACTCCTTTCAACTGCTCACAACTCCTTTACACTAAAGGTCCTTAGTACAGCGCCTGTCTTATCAAATCTACTGTCTGCTATCAGCTATTGTACAAAGTATTTCTATAGTAAAGAAGATCCTATTATGCTAACAGGAATTATTCCTCAAGCACCTACACAGTTAACACCACATCCTTGGGTGATCTCCCATTTCTGTGAGTGGCGGTCCCGACAGTCCGGGTGGGTCACAACTCCGGACCACCATGATAAGTACCCAAAGGACCCCCTCACAGCCCGGAAGGTAACCGACCCCAGGGGAAAGGGTATAGCTCGCCACTCTAAAATAAAAGCAGGTGTGCGCTCTTACCTGTGTGACCACCTGGCACTGGCGTCATGACAGTATACCATCTGGCAGAGCTATATCTCGACCAACCACCACAGTAGTTGCGTCACACAGCACCATCTGGCAAGTGACCAGTCCAGCCTCACAGGAGTGCACCACACCTGTGAGATAGCCAGCTGTAACCAGAGCAAAAGAAAGGCTTCTAGGGGCCGGAGCTGCTGTACTGTTGTGATCCTGATTCCTGTTTTCTAAGTTCCAGAAATATGTGATGCTAAACACCTGAGGTGCGACTACCTCAGAGGAGCCTGCCTGTCTACACTGCAAGGTCCATCGTCTCATGTGAAGTCTTCAGACTCAATTCTCAAGTCAGGGGTTTGGAGAAATTGCTATTGCCAAAGTCCCCCCTACATGCCATGGATGTCTCCTACCAGTTTCAACGTAGGTGCAAGTATGCCTGCATGCGCCCCACAGGTGTCATACGACAGCAAGGTTGATTTCTCTGTGAGTACAGTTTTCTCTTTTTCTTTTAAAGAGAATGGTTCCCTGAACCGCTGTCCCTTACTGGCCTCTCTGCCTGTCAAACATCCCCTCCGAGCGCGCTGACAGGCAGAGAGCGGTGACTTGATACGGGCGGGGAGCCACCCAGATGACTACCTCCCTGCCGCTGCCTGTCACACACCCAGGGGATTAAACTGCTTTTTTTGGGTATACAGCTCCTGCTGCAACCGCGGCTAGTATGTGCCGCGGCTGCTGCAGGAGCTGTATACAGCAGTTCAGGGAACCATATCAGCCCAATGATTGGTTGCCTTTAAGTCTGCAGCCGAACCAAAGCTGCAGAGCCGTCTTTCCCATGGGGCAGGGTAGGCTGCTGCCCATGGGCCCATGATTCATAGGGGGCCCCTCTGAACTGACAATTCACTCTGGAAGGGGGGGGATCAGGGGCTCCTAATGCTGTTAATGCGGCTCTGCAAAGTTGTAGAGGCCGTTTACAGCTGTGTAATCCTTATTGGACAGGGCATCCTTAAGAAGGCATTCATATGACTGCTGCAAAAACGTAACAGCACGCTAACTCTGAGACTTCCTTTGTCTAGTATCCTTCCCACCCAGTCTTGCTATTTCTGAATTGTCCAGGCCATTCAGTTAACCTGTGTATAGCAGAAGTTTACCACTTAAAGGGGTAGTGCGGCGGTAAAGAATTATTCACAGAATAACACACATTACAAAGTTATACAACTTTGTACTGTATGTTATGTCTGTGAATGGCCCCCTTCCCCGTGTCCCACCACTCGGAAGTGTGGTGCGCTATACATACCTGTCACATGCCGACTCGTCTCCGATCTTCAGTCAGTGATGTCATCTTCGGACAGCCGGGCCGAATTCCTCAGACCGTCCTGAGTGCCGGCCCCCCTCTGCCGCGTCATCGGCTGCTCAGCCGCGATTGGCTGAGCACAGTTATGCTCAGCCAATCGTGGCTGAGTAGCCGATGACGCGGCAGAGGGGGGCCGGCATTCAGGACGATCGGAGGGATTCGGCCCGGCCGTCCGAAAATGACATCACTGACTGAAGATCGGAGACGAGTCGGCACGTGACAGGTATGTATAGCGCACCACACTTCCGGGTACACGGGTGGGGGTGGTGGGACACGGGGAAGGGGGCCATTCACAGACATAACATACATTACAAAGTTGTATAACTTTGTAATGTGTGTTATTCTGTGAATAATTCTTTACCGCCGCACTACCCCTTTAAGCTCTGTGACAAGAGTAGAGATGAGCGAACTTCGGATTTCTTCAGATTTCATAGTTCAAAAGCATCTATATGATACAGGGGTAGTGTATTTGGTTGAATTTAGGGCTCTACATGTCAGTAACATCATAATCTTTTCAATATCTCAAAGTCAAATTTTTTTTTTTTAGACTTCAATATTCACCATTACAGGGTCTATGCAGGAAATTCACCATTACAGGATCTATGCAGGAAAAAGGTCACAAATGCAATGAAGGAGCAGCAGTAGTCATTGGAGGCCAGTGGAGGTCCAGCAATAGTTTTTAGAGTTTTATTCTACACACATGCACAAGGTATATATTTGTGTTTCAGGAAAACACCTATGTCATATACACTCTTCCAAGGGTCCAACTATAGTACTTGTATATCTGTATAGCATGTTTTTGTTCTGTGCACCCTTTGCTCTCCTATGCCTAATCTCTATCTACCTATCTATCTTTCGCCCTCTCTATTTTTCTCTCTCAATTACTATATGTTTCTCCTCTCCACTTTCCTAATAATCTTTTTGTCTTTGCTTTTGTACAATATCTTCTCAGTGCAGCAGCAGCAGCGTTTTGTCACTAACGAGCTCTGTGCACTGCTAACAGTCTCTTCCTCTCTCTCTGCAGACTGCGTCATGCGGTCATGTGACTGCTCCTCTTAAAGCAATACCGACATCACACAGGGGGTGGGCTAGTGCTAGTCCAGACTCAGACTTTTGGAAAAATCCAAACTGGATCCCATACCGGCCGAACCAGTTCGCTCATCTTTAGACAAGAGCTGCAGTGGTACCAATAGCCTACATTATACAATCACCTGCAGACCCCCTGGTCAGCACACCAAAAAAAGAAAAAGAATGCCACCCCTTCAAGACCAAGCCCATTGATGCATGGATGTCCAGGTCAAATTAATGAAATGTTCAGACCTGGGGCCCACTGTCTTGTCGTGTCTGTATTGCCTGATCCTGACATATACATTTCTACTGCACGAGGTATGGGCAGTAGAAACGTATATCTACGTATTACTGACGTGATGGGGTTAAGATGAGCTGAGGCAGCAGGTCCTGCCCCTATCACTGGTCACAATGGTGTCCTGCCTCTCCCAGTAATTGGCTAAGGTGGCAGGTCCTGCCCCAGAGCGACCATGTCAGTAGCAAGAAGAAGAAAAAAGATCCAGGGACTGCATAGATATTAATATAAGCTGCATGGAGGTAAGTATGTTTTTTTATTTCCTCCCCACCTTAACAGCATATTAATTTTTTACCGTAGGGCCGTTATACTACTTTATTTCTCGGCAAACTGACCTGCGCTCTCTGTACTTTAGCTTGCAGCAATTCTACACAAAGACACTCCAAAAAAAAGATACTTAAGATTTATCTGTCAAGCTGTCCTTCCTCAAGGCCCAGTAAAAGTAAAAGACAGCCTTTGGGAGACAACAATGACAACTCAATAAAGAACAGCGAGGAAACAGACATATAGGACATGGATGAAGTTAGATAAGAAACATTTTCCAAAACAAGTTTTTGCAGGTAAATTGCTGGAGCCTAGATGGGTTAAATTAGACAGATAGTGGGAGATTTATCAACAGGGGATTTTTCTAGATGTGGTCTATTTCTGCTTTGGCAAGAATAGACTGGTCTATTTAAAGTGCAATATACTATCAGGGATAAGCCTGGTCTATTTTCTGTGGTGCTGATTTGTTTGGCTCAGAATTGTCTCTAAATAGTCTCAGAATTGTCTCTAAATCGTCTCATTGGCCCTGGTTCGCCTCCTAGGTAACGAGCATTTTCTTCTCCCTTTCTTTTCCAGATATCGGCATGCAGAGGATTATGTCGGATTCGTTTGGACTACGTCGATGACCGGCGGACTTTACTGTTCAATAAAATGGTCAACGAGGGGTGTGGGGGTGTTTTTATTTGAATAAAAACATTTTCTCGGTGTGTTGTGTTTTCTTTCATTTCTCTACAGGCTTAGTAGTGGAAGCTGTCTGATAGACGGAATCTACTACTAAGTCGGGGCCTAGTGTTAGCCGGTATAAAATGGCTAACACTAACTCCCCCATTATTACCCCAGTACCCAATGCCATCAGGGGTACTGGGAAAAGACGGGTGCCAGTGGTCCCTAGAGCGTCAAAATTGGCTGGGGAGGGCCTACACCAATGGCTCGTCCCACCCTGGTGTTACCAGGCTGCTGTTGCTTGGTTATTAACCTGGCTGGTTATGAAAATAGGGGGAACCCTATGCGTTTTTTTTTTTAAATTATTTATTTATTTATTTATTTTAAAAAAACCCGCATAGGGTCCCCCCTATTTTCATAACCAGCCGGGATAAAAACCAAGCAACAGCAGCCTGGTAACATCAGGGTGGGAAGAGCCATTGGTTTAGGCCCCCCCCCCAGCCTAAATATTACCAGCCTGCTGCCGCCCCAGTCCAGGAGCGCCAATTTTGACGCTCCGGGACCACTGGCACCCGGCTCTTCCCAGTACCCCTGGTGGCATTGGGTACTGGGATAATAATGGGGGGGGGGGTTAGTGTTAGCCATGTTATACCGGCTAACACTAAGCCCTGACTTAGTAATGGATTCCGTCTATCAGAAAGCTTCCACTACTAAGCCTGCAAAGTAATGAAAGAAAACACAACACACCTAGAATTTTTTTTTTATTCAAATAAAAACAACCCCACACCCCTTGTTAACCATTTTATTGAACAGTAAAGTCCGCCGGTCATCGACGTAGTCCAAACGAATCTGACGTAATGCATGCTGGTATCTGGAAAAGAAAAGACACAAGCAAAAACAAATAGCAAGTAAGGGGTTAAGTCCCAGGGAGCCAGACTGTAACTCCCATGCCTATGCTGGAGGTCACCCAGCTTTCCCAGCATCCTGTAAGGTTAACCCTTAAAGGATCCTGGGAAAGCTGGGTGACCTTCAGCATGGGCATGGGAGTTACAGTCTGGCTCCCAGGGACTTAACCCCCTGGGGACCAGATAGTTCTGGCACTGCACCTGCACCAGCAAGGAAGGGGGTTAAAGTGCCCCCTTCCTTGCTGGTGCAAATGCAGTGCCAAAACAGTCTGGTCCCCAGGGGGTTAAGTACCCTAGGAGCCAGACTGTAACGCCCATAGCTGGAGGTCACCCAACTTTCCCAGCATCCTGTAAGGGTTAACCTTACAGGATGCTGGGAAAGCTGGGTGACCTCCAGCATGGGCATGGCAGTTACAGTCTGGCTCCCAAGGGCTCAAGCCCCTGGGAGCCAGACTGTAACTTCTGTGCCAGGATTTTAAATTTCCCACCCAGAAGCAGACTGCTTTCTGCTTTTGGGTGGGAAACCCTGTAGGCAGGCAATCCCGGCTTAATTAAGGGGATTCCCTGCTCCTGTACTGTAAGGAGGGGTGCGCTAAGCAACCCTCCTTACTGTACAGCCCCAGGGGGTTAGTAGTGATGCTGCTGCATCACTACTTAACCCTTTACACTCCGTGGACCGGGTGCACTGCACCCGACCCACGGAGCAAACTTGCTCCACAGTATAGGTGGTGAAATAGACCACCTCTAGTGTGGAGTGAGTTTGCGACACATGTGAGACTATTTTAGATAGTCGCACATGATAAATCATGCTTACTTTCAGCTTAAGCTGAAGTAGGCATGATCAGTCTAAGTAGGTAAAATGTCGCAAAATTTTGCGGAGCTATGCGGGTGCGCAAAATTTTGTGACATTTTCACTCCAAAAAAATGGTCTACAATGATGATAAATCTCCCCAATAGGGTCTTTTTTGAGGCATCCATTTTTCACAGTGATTTTGTACTTTGAGTTTAATAAGGCACAAAACATGATTATTTTGATCAGTATTGTGGGTTATATATACTGAACAATAATAATAGTAATAGGGGATTGATGACTGAAAATTTTGAGAAGGCCAGTTACTAAATGGGGTCTTTATCTCTGAATATAGAAAGAGGAGCAGCTGATGCAGATGAAGCCAATACATTGTGTAATGTACTGAATTAGCTGAATGTAGTTATGGTAAAGCAAATGTTAGCAAGGCTCCAAGTCCAGATGGATTACACCCAAGAGCTCTTAAAGAACAGTTATTTCTTCACCACCCCAGTAATAAAATGGAGGATTGCAGGGAAAACGGCCTAAGGATGAAGGTAAGAAAACTTGTCGAACCAATTTAATATGTTTTTATTAGTGATGAGCGAGCATGCTCGTCCGAGCTTGGTACTCGTTCGAGCATTAGGGTACTCGATGGTACTGGTTACTCGGACAAGCATCTCGCGATACTCAAGAAAATCTCATCATCCGTTTCCTGTAAGTTTGGGTGCTATTTCTCAGCCAATAAACATGAAGGAGACTTTTTGGTACATCCTGCGATCACGTGGGGCCCATACATGTCGATAGCAGCGATGGGTTGGCCAGATCAGATGACCCTGCCATATAAAAAGTGCAGCCGACAGTGCTCGGCTCACATGCATGCTGAAAGAGATTAGGGACAGAGTTGCTGCTGGTCAGGGAGAGCGTCAGTGTAGGATTTAGCGTTCCAGTAGGCAGGGAATACTAGCAATACAAACAAATAGCCCTTTTAAGGGCTTTAACTCTTTTTTTAATAGTATTACTACAGACTGCTGGCTGGGACTTGCAGTGCTGCTACCACGATTTCACCAGCACACTGTGGTGATTGACTGCCGGCAGAAAGGGGACATTACTAAGGTCACATTAGGTGTTGCATACAGACCCCTAAGAGGTGCTCAGTGTACTCTTTTTTTTTATTTTGTGGCTGGTGGTGCTGCTGTACTACATTGTATTGCTGGGATTTGTAGTACACCTGCATAGAACTTCACTGCTCATTGTAAGGGTGTGTCACAGAGTGTGTATAGGTGCAGCCACTACCGGATTGTATCCCACAGCCCCCCAAAACTAGTGGGACCACAAGTATTTTTCCTGATTTCTGTATTTCATACGCAAGGCCTATCTAAGTTCACAACTGCTTGCACAGAGTAAAGGTGGTGTCACAGAGTGTGTTTAGGTGCAGCCACTACCAGATTGTATCCCACAGCCCCCCAAAAATAGTGGGACCACAAGTATTTTTCCTGATTTCTGTATTTCATACGCAAGGCATATATAAGTTCCATACTGTGCAGTGTCCATAAAATGGTGAACCCCAGGGGTAAGGGTTGAGGACGAGGGCGTGGGGTTCCAAGCGCTGCCGTTGGCAGAGGCCATGGTTCAGGGCATACCCAAACTATGCAGCTCAAGCAGTCAGTGGGTGATGAGAGTAGGGACTTGCAAGCGGGGTTGGAAGAGGTGTCTGATGATGACGATGAGACCCGGTTGTCAGACAGTGAGGTTGTTGTCATGTATGTAACTCAAAGGGAGGAGGAGAGTGAGGAATTGGAGGAAGAGCTGGTGGATGAGGACGAGGTGACTGACCCGAGCTGGGTGGATAAGCCTAGTGAAGACCGTGTTTCTGAGGGGGAGGCAAGTTCACCCGCAGGACAGGTTGGAAGAGGAAGAGGGTTGGGCAGAGGGAGAAGCAGGGGCAGAGCGAGTAGATCAGCAACTGTTTCACGGAGTCAAACTCCCGTAGCCAGGGCTAGATGTTCCCAAGTCTGGAGGTTTTTTAAACAAAGTGCGGATGACCGAGGGACTGTAGTGTGCAATGTGTGCCACGCCAGGATCAGCAGGGGAGCCACCACTACCAGCCTAACCACTACCAGCATGCGCAGGCATATGAGTGCTAAATACCCCACTCAGTGGAACGAAGGCCGTTCAGTGACTGCAAGTCTCACTCCTGCTCCTTCCCCTGTGTCACGTGCTGGCTCTGTCAGTCCCCCCGCCCAGGCCCCAGGCAGGAGCGCCTCCCGCCCTACACGCACCCCTTCACCTCCACTATGCTCCACACCCTCCAACAAGGTGTCCAAGTGCAGCGTTCAACTGTGTGCCGTCCCAGCCCTACACCAGCACGTTCTCTGTGTGCTCATTGCCATGCTGTGTCTGGTATAATTTTTGGAAGGCTCACTGGCTACCGCTTCTACCTTTTTCACTCTGTCCTCACCGTCATGCTGTGTCAGGCTAAATTTTGGGGTGGTACATCATATACTACCTTTGTTTTAATGGTTCCGTGTGTTCTCACTGCCATGCTGTGTCAGGCTGAGTTTTTGGATGGTTCATATGCCTACCTCTGTTGCACACAATTAGGCATAATGGTGCCATTAGGCAGCCTCAGAGGCATGCATATATGCTGCTCCTGCAGTTTCCTGTCCATTTCCGTTGTGTTTCCATCAATTTCTGAGGTTGACCGGTTTCCACACGACTTTCCCTCTCCCGAACCTGAGTCTCCTGCATAAATGCTCGAGTCTCCCATTGACTTCAATGGGGTTTGTTACTCGAAACGAGCACTCGAGTATCAGGAAATACTCATCTCAAGTAACGAGCACCCGAGCATTTTAGTACTCGCTCATCACTAGATTTTATAATGAGGTGAGTTGAACCCTGGATAGGAAGATAGCTGTGCATATAGTTTATTTGGACTGAGCAAAAGCGCTTGACACTGTCCCTCATGGCCATCCGATAGGTAAATTAAGGTCTAAAGGGTTTAGAAGGTTTAGTCTGTAACTGGATTGAAAACTAATTTAATGACTGTACCTGGAAAGTGGTGGTCAATAATTCCTACTCTGAAGGTCTCCGGTTATAAGTGGTGTACCCCAAGGGTCAGTACTGGGTCCCCTTCTGTATAACTTATTATTGATATAGAGAATGAAATTAACAGCTTTGTTTTTATCTTTGCAGATGACACAAATCTTTGCAGTACTATCCAGTCTATATACATGTATATACAAGTTTTTAGTTACAAGCTGACTTGGATATGAGTGTTTTATATGTCCTGAGTGGGGGGGGGGGGTATTCTGGAACTGGAAAAGGTACAAAGAGTGAAAGCTAAACTGATAAAGGGCATGGGGCATCTTAGTTATGAGAAAAAAATATCCCCTAGACCAGTGCTTCTCAAAGTTTTTCTACTGGAGCCTCACCCAAAAGACCAAGGCAATGCCTGGGCCTCACCAGACTGACCAAGAGGGTGCCTGGGCCTCACTATCTGTGGTGAAAGTCCTTTTAAAAGCTGAAAATAATGCTAGGGATGTCTTTCACCCGTCTCCCAAGCTCTGTACACTAATAAATTAAGTACAAATTAAATTATTATTGTTGCTAAAATGGTGATTTTTGCAAAGAGCAAAAGAACTGTGTAAATTATAGTTACTTTGTTAAAACTGGCTCCCCAGCTGGGCCTCACCAACAACTAGGGGGCGCCTCACTGGTGAGGCCCGCCTCACAGTTTGAGAAGCACTGCCCTAGACGACCCATGCCGTATCGACCCATGCCTATAGGATCCAGGGTTCAGGTGAAAGATTCAGTGAACATGATTGATGTGAGACTTTTTTACTATATAGTACTAACTATATAGATAAGTTTGAATGAAAACTGTAGCTGCAGAGTGTGAAGTAGCAACCAGCCATTACAGGGGTGGACACAGTATATATGCAACCTTCTTAGCCTGTGGCTAGCACCCTGCTGTCATGATTATCGATATATTGACAATATTTTGAAATGCTTGGGAAATAATAAAGCATTACTAAAGAGAAGAATTAACCAAGAACTTCATTTTGTAAGTAAAGATACCCAGATTATTAGCCATAATTGATGGTATATTGTATTCCTATCACTAGAGGGCAGTGTTGCACTTAAAATCTAATTTTCCCTGAGTGATCTGGTCAATAATTCTGCCTGGCTGACTCATTGAAAGAACATCAATGCTGGAGTCCTATATGGACTGTATTCTTACCTCAATGTTGCTCAACACCTTTGGCTCATAGCTGCAGGATTGATTTCTTAAAATCACATTATTTTAGATAAAATGTTTCACTATAAGTACAGTTATAAGCAATTCATTTCCTAGAATCCGGCAGAAAATTGTCAGTTTTGAAAAGCATAAACACTAATTCTGCAAAGTGAAGTGCAAAAGAACAAAATAATCATTTCTATCAGTGGGTGCAGTATATCTCATATATATCTCATACATGTTTTTGACTTCTCCTCATAAAGAAAAACTTTATTTTATGTATGATTGCAGGCTGTGTTCACAGGCTGCAATAATGCCTAGCTATATCGCACCCAAAAAATACAGCAACAAAAACAGTTGTTGTTGTTCTGCTGTAATTGCCGGTGTGGATTATCACTTGCTATAGTGATATGTTGACCACAGAGATGTAAGTGTACCTCGACTTTTACATGACAACCCTATAGATAGAGTTACATCCTGCAGAAGCATAATCAGAGATGTAGTCCGGGACCTAAACATTGTCAGCAAGAAAACTGAAAAATTCTATAACAAGAAGAAAGAAACTCTTTTAAAGGGATAGTCCCATGATTAAAGGGGTACTCTGGGCAATCATTTTTTAGATAACAGCATTGTTTGTCTTCAGTTAGTAATTGGCTGTCACTGATGAGACATAATAGCATCCAGAGCATTCAGCAGGCGGCCTCAAGATGTGACAGGAGGACCTCAGGGAACATGAGAATAGGCTGGTTAACCTCTGGCAGCTCCCATACAGAATGACTAGAGCATGGAATGCACACATAACCACCGCTCTATTCTGACAGGTGATGTGGGTATCCATTCTTTAGATCATTGGAGATCAAGCAGACAGATAACACACAATCATACTCCTAAGCTGGCCATACACCTTCACTCACTGATGGCCAAATAATTGTTCAGCTGTCGGTTATCTCTCCTGTCCTTCCCATACACTAGAATGTTTAGCATGGTCAAGAATTAATGTGTTCTTTAAAGGAGGGGTAAGCCAAAGTGAGAGAGCTCTGGCTGTGGCATATGTCTAAACATCATCTGTCAGTGGATGGTCATGAGAGCCACATACAGGGTATAATGACAGGTATGACCATCAACTGTCTAAAGTGCAATGGGACCTTTAACCTGTGGATAATGGATAATTCTTATAGTGTTAATGTAATTTTCATTGACTTTTGACATGTCAAAAGCTATTATCACACTGGGTCTCATTCCTGAGACCCATTGTGATCCAAAAATGCAACCGTTGAGAGTGCGCGGCAGTGTGCTCCATATTTTGGAGCAAAGGACACAGATTTTTTTTTTCTCAGAAATTTTTTTTATTAGGCCGGGTTTACATATGTCCGGCGGTGCGGCGGCGTTTCCCTCCGGCGCAGGAGAAAAGCGCCGGAGGGAAACGCATCTTTGAACTGATCCCATTGTTTTCAATGGGATCGTTCAAAATGTGCGGCGGTGAACTAGTGGCCGCCACATCGCCGGACCGTCGGTGCGTTAGGACGCATCTTGCAGCGTCCTGGCGGACCGCCGCTCCGGTGATGCGGCGCCGCACCAATTCAATCGAATAGAGCGCCGGATGCCTCGCCGGGCAGGACGCATGCCGTTCGGCTCTGGCATCCGGCATTCAGTCAAATAGTAGCACAAAATAAACATATATCTCCCCCTGTGTGCTCTCCCCCTCCCCTATAGTCCCCCCTTGGTCCCCCAGTAGTATATCACCCCCCCTGTTTCTCCTCCAGTAGTATATAGCCCCCCTGTTGCCCCCCCAGTAATATTTAGCTTCCCTGTGTGCTCTCCCCCAATTAGTATACAGCATTGCTGTGCGCTCTCCCCCAATAGTATATAGCCCCCCATGTGCGCTCTCCCCCTCCCATATAGCCCCCCTGTGCGCTCTCCCCCTCCCATATAGCCCCCCTGTGCGCTCTCCCCTTGTAGTATATAGTCCCCCTGTGAGCTCCCCCAATTAGTATATAGCCCCCGTGCGCTCCCCCGCAAATCCCATTGAAAATGACAGGAAAACATACTGGGGAAAAAAATGTCAACTGATGAGCGCAACTTGTGACAACTGATGGGAACTGATGACAACTGATGGCAACTGATGGTTTTTAATGAAAAGACGGATAGAAAAACTGATGACAACTGATGCATTTTTGGCATCAGTTGTGACATCAGTTGTGGTCAGTTTTTAGGCAAAAAACGCAACTGATGCCAACTTATATATGTAAACCCAGCCTTATACATTCCATCATAAGAAATCTTACAAAACAAACCGGTAGATTGTTACAATCAATCCAAAACATTTTTTTACATTTTCCACCCACTTATCCCTAACCCCTATCCCACCCAAAAAAGGATATAAAAGAATACTTTAACGTATACGCAGTTGCTTATATACATCTATCTACGTTCACCATTCCATATCCATTAAAAATCTGTTCCAGCCCTCTTAGTATGGTTACTCTGGCAGCAAGCACATGGATTTCTCTAAGTTTCACACAGATAAATGAGAACAAATCTGCGAGACATGAATTCACTCTTTTACCCTTTGCTGACATAAAACATTGAGCACTTGCAATTTTCCAGTGCAGAGAAGTGATTGGATGCTATATTTTTATTTGGGTTATAAGGTTGTGTTCACACATGTATTTTCATTGTATTACTGCAACATTTTTACTGCAGTAATTAATCATTTAATTGCTGGCCAGCTATCCTACATTGCGTTACAAGGTACATTGTGTGCAGCGGGAAATTCGTATGTGGGCGCACATGGATGTGCCTGCATCTCAATTCATCCGAAATGAAGATCATCCAGCCGGTACTGCAGTACGG
This sequence comes from Dendropsophus ebraccatus, assembly GCF_027789765.1. Classification (NCBI taxonomy): domain Eukaryota; kingdom Metazoa; phylum Chordata; class Amphibia; order Anura; family Hylidae; genus Dendropsophus; species Dendropsophus ebraccatus. The sequence continues at coordinate 48,159,982 of NC_091466.1, forward strand.
GCCGTCATGATCTTCTCTGACTCCCGCTGTTCTGTAACCCTGGCCGGTCAAAGAACGACCGGTGTCTTACACCTTGTAAACATGGTCTTACTGTGTGAACATATGTGAAAAGGACCTGCTAAATTTGTTTCATTTCTGATGATTTTACTACAAGGCTTCACCTTTATTTGCATTGTTTCTTCATATCGAAGACAAATCCACAAGAGGGAGTATTTTTACCACAAATGTACAATATTATTTTATTTGTCACACTATGGAGGGATTATTGCACCACCACAGCATAACCATCACATAATGTGAGGGTTAATGCACAATAGACAGATGTGCTGTGGATTTTCCACATGTAAATTTAAACAGAAAAAAAATTGCTAAATACATAAGATTTCTCACATCAGTGACCGATTGGTGCTGTCCGAGATAGCACCAATCGCCATAAGTGTCCCCACCAAAGATGGCGCCGATGCCACCCCCACGATCGCCGTGATAGGCCGGCCAGTACCGGCCGGCCCATCACGGCGATCATACTGTAAAAACACAGTTTTGCCGGGTTCTGCACCCCTCAGCTAGGTAGCTGAGGGGTGCAGAACAGGTGTGTGTGGTGCAGGTGTACCATACTCACCTGATCTGGGCGTCCGGAGCGACGATCTGCGGTCCGCGCCGTTCTCGCGTCTTCTTCACTTCACTTCTTGGTTCGGTCGTCCAGCGTCGGAAATCTTCGGAAACGCTTGGGTCCTCGGGTTCGGCGGGTCTCGGCAATCTCCGGCAGCGTCACTCTACTGCCCCCTAGCAGCTGATCAGTAAATATCATTAAATATCAGTAAATATGATCACTGGGTTAAAAAGATTTTATTTTATTTTTTTTTCAAAAAAAAAATTTTTTAATTTTTTTTTTGCGCCCTAACGCCGCTGAGTGCTGATCAGCATCGCACATAAGTGCGCCGCTGATCAGCAACTCCTCCATTTTGGCGTAGCGGCGTTTTTTCCCCCCTATATCCTACCGCCACTGTCTGCTGATAAGTGCCGCACATAAGTGCGGCATTTATCAGCAGCTCCTTTCTTGGCGTAGGGATATTTTTTCTTACTGTCAAAAAAACACGTAAAAAACACTACACTACACCACACTACATGGAATAAAGTTTTACACTACACCACTACACATTTACATACCCCATATACTAATCCCCATATAAAGATGGCCCCCAGGGTGTTTTCGGCGTCAGAGGCATACGCTATTATTGCCTCCGACACCGAAACAGCCAGTGAGGATGAATGGGGGAATCCTTTGTTCCTCCATTCATCCTCATCGTCCTCATCATCCAGTGACGTGTCTGGGGGTAGCGTAGCATACGCTGCCCCCCAGACACGTCTTTTCCGCCAGAACCATCCCAATAAGAGATCACGGTATGGCGTGAAATTCTACAAACTCTGTGAGCGTACCTCAGGGTGCACTTACAGATTTAGGGTACGTGCACACTGCAGAATGGCGAAGGACAACCCTTTGTGCATTCCGCAGCTGGCACCCACCAGCGGACTGATGGAGGCGCGCGTCTCCGCCCGTGTCATAGATTCCATTCTATGCACGGGCGGATTCCGTTGTCCGTCCAAAGAATGAACACGTTCATTCTTTGGACAGAGGGCGGAATCCGCCCGTGCATAAAATGGAGTGTGACACGAGAGGAGACGCGCGCCTCCATCAGTCCACCGGTGGGTGCCAGCTGCGGAATGCACAAAAGGTTATCCTTCTCCATTCCGCAGTGTGCAGGTACCATTACAGTGTATGAAGGAAGGGACACCCGAATCCTGCCCCCAGATGCCCCCCCATCCTCGGAGTTAGTGGGGAGATCATTTGGGAACTGATCTTCCCACTGCTGGATAAAGGTTACCACCAGGGCCGTCTTTCCCATTGGGCAGGGTAGGCGGCTGCCTGGGGGCCTATGACTCATGGGGGGCCCCAGTGGCAGTCGCCTACCCTGCAGAAAGGGAAAGACCAGGGGCGGGCTGGGCCGGGGGGCATGTGCCCCCTGGGCCGGTCTTCCTCACCATTGAGTGGTGCAGTAGTTGAGACTGAGAGAATAGTGGGCCGCCTGCCACGCTATTCCCTCAGTCTCTTCCGGGCCTCAGTGATCCCCCAGGAGCCGCAGATGTGCCGCGCGCAGGCACGTCTGCAGGCACCTACATCAGGTCCCCAGCGGTGACATCACTTCCCTGACGCGCCGCTGAGGACCTGAGAGTGGAGAGAGGAGCCGCCGTGCTGCAGCAGCAGGGAGAAGCTGCTGCGGACATGAAGATGAGGAGAGGTGAGTTGTATTTATTTATTTTTTTAAACCCTCCACATGTGGCCACACCGGGGGGGGGGGGGGGGGGGGGGGGGGTTGAGATGCACAGAGGGGCTATTTTAGATAGGAGGATGCACAGGGGGGGGGGGGGCTATTCTTTTTGGAGGATGCACAGGGGGGCTATTCTATAAGGGGGGGGGTGCATGGGGGGGGCTATTCTATAAGGGGGGTTTTCTATAGGGGGGATGCACGGGGGGCTATTCTATAAGGGGGAATGCACAGGGGGCTATTCTACATAGTGGGGATGCACAGGGGGCTATTCTATAAGGGGAGGATGCACAGGGGGGCTATTCTATATGGGGGGATGCACAGGGGGGCTATTCTATATGGGGAGATGCACAGGGGGGCTATTCTATATGAGGGGATGCACAGGGGGGCTATTCTATATGGGGAGATGCACAGGGGGGCTATTCTATATGAGGGGATTCACAGGGGGGGCTATTCTATATGGGGAGATGCACATGGGGGGCTATTCTATATGGGGGATGCACAGGGGGGCTATTCTATATGGGAAGATGCACAGGGGGGGGCTATTCTATATGGGGGATGCAGGGGGGGCTATTCTATATGGGGAGATGCACAGGGGGGCTATTCTATAATGGGGGGATGCACAGGGGGGCTATTCTATATGGGGGATGCACAGGGGGGCTATTCTATATGGGGAGATGCACAGGGGGGCTATTCTATATGGGGGGATGCACGGGGGGGGGCTATTCTATATGGGGGGAATTCACAGGGGGGGGCTATTCTATATGGGGGGATGCACAGGGGGGCTATTCTATATGGGGAGATGCACAGGGGGGGCTATTCTATATGAGGGGATGCACAGGGGGGCTATTCTATATGGGGAGATGCCCAGGGGGGCTATTCTATATGGGGGGATGCACAGGGGGGGCTATTCTATATGGGGGGGATGCACAGGGGGGGCTATTCTATATGGGGGGATGCACAGGGGGGGCTATTCTATATGGGGGGATGCACAGGGGGGGGGCTATTCTATATGGGGGGATGCAGGGGGGGCTATTCTATATGGGGAGATGCACAGGGGGGCTATTCTATATGGGGGGGATGCACAGGGGGGCTATTCTATATGGGGGGATGCACAGGGGGGGCTATTCTATATGGGGAGATGCACAGGGGGGCTATTCTATATGGGGGGATGCACAGGGGGGCTATTCTATATGGGGAGGATGCACAGGGGGGCTATTCTATATGGGGAGGATGCACAGGGGGGGCTATTCTATATGGGGGGATGCACAGGGGGGGGGCTATTCTATATGGGGGGATGCACAGGGGGGGCTATTCTATATGGGGAGATGCACAGGGAGGGCTATTCTATATGGGGGGATGCACAGGGGGGCTATTCTATATGGGGAGATGCACAGGGGGGCTATTCTATATGGGGAGATGCACAGGGGGGCTATTCTATATGGGGAGATGCATGGGGGCTATACTATATGAGGTATGCACAGGGGGGCTATTCTATATGGGGGGATGCAGGGGGAGCTATTCTATATGGGGGATGCACAGGGGGGCTATTCTATATGGGGGGGATGCAGGAGGGGCTATTCTATATGGGGGAAGCAGTGGGGTATTCTATTTCTTTTTCCCCACATGGGGCTGCACAGCACAAGGTTAGGGGGAGGGGGATGTGGGGACTTGATCTTGGGTGGGGGGGCCTAGTCCACAGCTGTGCCCAGGGGCCCATAGTTTTGTTAAGACGGCCCTGGTTACCACCCGTACGGGGATGACTCTTATACCAGCACCCCCTCTTCTGGTCCCTCGCTGCCAGAGCTACTGTAGCTTGCGGCACGATTCGAAAATATAAGAAGCAGTAATAGAGCCCTAATATTTAGCAGCCATGGAGCGGACCCAGCGCTTCTGGATATGAGGGACCCCGTATCGCACCAGGACAACATTTTCCAGGTGACGTCCCCCACACTAGAAAACAGGAGACCCCAGAAGAAGTTCAGAGTGTGGCATAACAGGGGGATCAGGAAGGACACCATTTTCCAGTGTGACACCTGTCCTGATCACCCCGGCCTCTGCATACTGGATCGCTCCAAGGCGCACCACACGTCATTGGAGATCTACATTTTCTAAATTCTGTCCCTTATTCCTATTTCAGGGGTCACGTTGATCCGGGGATTATTCTGATCGCCATTATGGAGTCGGGAAGGAATTTTTCCCCTGTGATGAGGCTACTGTCATCTGCCTTACGAGCGTTTTTTTTGCCTTTCTCTGGATCAACACAGGTTGAATTTGATGGACACCTGTCATTTCCAACCTTATAAACTAATAATTGGCCTAATACCCCCAAATAAATTAGAATTGTCCCTTTTCCCCAGCTAAGTAGGTATGGCCGCCATTCCCATTAGAGGATGCCATGATGCAATTACAAAGACTCTGTGCGGCCAGGACAGTAGAAACCCCCCACAAGTGACTCCATTCTGGAAACTACACCCCTTAAGGAATCTAACGAGGGGGGCAGCGGGGATATGGCCCCCTGGTGACGGGCACATTTGTGGCGTGAAAATGAAAAAATTGTATTTTTTATTTTCACGGTACATGTTCCACATATGTGCCCGTCACCAGTGGGGTCCATATGCTCACTGTACCCCCTTTTTGGATTCCTTATGGGGTGTAGTTTCCATAATGGGGTCACTTGTGGGGGTTTTCTACTGTCCTGGCAGCACAGGAGCTTTTTAATTGCGACATGGCCTCCATCCTCCATTCCAGCCTCTAAATGGCGCTCTGTCCCTTTGGTGGCTTGCCCTGTGCCCATATTACACATTATGTCCACATGTGGGGTATTTTCGTACTGAGGGAAAATTACCCTACACGTTTTGTGTTCACTTTCTTTTTTTAGCCCCTTGTGGAAAAGGAAAAAAATCAAGGCTAGACTAACATATAGTGTAAAAAATTATTAATTTTTACACTAAATTATTGATCTTGTCTTGATTTTTTCATTTTCACAAGGGGTTAAAAGATTAAAAAAAACACGAGTCCGTAAATACCCCACATGTGGACATAAAGCACCATATGGGTGCAGGGCAAGCCTCCGAAGGTAAGGAGTGCCATTTGGATTTTGGAGGCTGGATTTGGCCAGAATGGATGATGAACGCCATGTCGCATTTACAGAGCCCTGGTGCTGCCAAGACAGTGGAAACCCCCCACAAGTGACCCCATTCTGGAAACTACACCCCTCAAGGAATCTAACAAGGGGTGCAATGAGGATATGGACCCCTTGATGACGGGCACATTTGTGCTGTGAAAGTGAAAAAATGAAAATTTTCACTTTCACGTCACATTGTTCCACATTTGTGCCCGTCACCAGTGGGGCACATATCCTCATTGCACCCCTTGTTAGATTCCTTGAGGGGTGTAGTTTCCAGAATGGGGTCACTTGTGGGGGGTTTCCAGTGTTTTGGCAGAACGAGGGCTCTGTAAATGCGACATGACCCTTGAAATCCATTCCAGTAAAATACAGCTACCAAAAGCCAATTGGCACTCCTTCCCTTTGGAGGCCCATCCTGCGCCCGCTTGGCACTTTATGTCCACATGTGGGGTATTTCTGTACTCGGGAGAAACTGCGCTACACGTTAGTGTTTTTTTTTTTCTTTTATCCCCTTGTAAAAATGAAAAATGAAGGCTAGAACAACATTTTAGTGTAAAAAATAGAATTTTTCCTTTTTTACACCACATTGTTCTGAAAATCTGTGAAGCACCTGTGGGGTCCAGATGTGGGGTCCATGATTAAAAAAAAAAATAAAAACAGGGTATTAAATGGCCACTGTAATTTCAACAAACTTTGTCTAAATGAATAGTACAGATTAACATAACAAACTTAACAAGTTCTACCGGTATCCTTTTAGAGAAAAAGGGTGATCAGGGTCCTTGGCTCTTCCTCCACATGCTCTTAAACTCATCATTCACCTTTAAAAAGATCTCAGCTTTGTCCTGGAAGGCAAGACTAGCACCTCACTGAGGGATCAATTTACATGATACTTATATAAGTCTATGGACAATGGAAGGAAAAACGAGAGCTTAGATTATACAGTTCTGCTCTCCCATGTCCTCCATGCTGCTGCTACTTCTGAGAATGTGCGATAGAGATATAGGGAAGCAGAATCTCTTCTTCAATGTGTATGTGCTTTGTCTCTACCTACTAGCTCAGGGAAAACTGAAATTAGAGATGGATCCTGTAGAGCTGATCCTATAGAGCTAAAACCAACGTATATACTATACAGTATGTTACATTATAGTCAGAATAAGTGCTACTCCTAATGTACACAGACATGACAGATTATTTTGACAATGTAAACAATATACACTATAGCACTTCCCCACACAGACCCTCCGGTCTAAGTGTAATATCAAACACAAAAAAATTGTATATAGATGCAAAAGTTACCTGTCCCTGTGTCCTGTAGGGACAAAATAATTCAAGTCCAGTAGCATGGTAACAGCATCTCACTTAGGCGGGAATACGGAAAAAAGAGTTTTATTCCAGCATGGCAAACAGAGCGACGTTTCAACCTTATAGGTCTTTCTCAAGCATACAAAGTTAGGACAAACATGCAGTATATAAGGGATCATCAGCCAATGAACAGGGAACGTATAATTAACACATATTAACCCTTAATAACCCGTGTTTCAACAACAATTACAGATAACCTTTATTTAAACAAAATCAAGTGCTATATTTATTACTATAGGGTTAAAACTACTCACAGGGCGCTAGTCTCCCACAGGTGTATCCACTATCTGAGCTACAGAGGAGCGCGATAAGCACAGGCGCCGGCGTCTCACGGCGCTTACTGCGCTTGCGCTAGACAACACCAATCACAGCAAGGTGGGCGTCGACAGCCGCGATCATGTGATCGCAACCATAGCAACTCACCACGCTCAGCCTGACGTGAGTCAGCCGGCCAATGCCAACGGCAGGAACCTAACTCCTGCCAACCATTAATATAATACAAGGAAAGTCTCAGATGAGAGGTCCGGTAAAAAGTCCTGTACTCCAGCCGATCTTCAACCGCATCCAAAGCAGGTCACATACGGAGCGTTCAAGAATAAAGTCACACCATAGCCTCTCCAGAAGCACATACGGCATAAACAGCTCCTCCTCATGCAGACAGGTTGGTAATCACAGATCACTGTTATTGATGTAGTTCTCCACTCACCATTTCAGGTCATGAGCTGCAAACCCATCACATATTGCTGTGTACTGTGGTTCCACCAATATCATGTGCTGCGGTCCCTCCATCCATAAGCGCAAAAGCACACACTTAGTCCGCGTGTGTCCGCTTCTCAGTGGTACCATCGGACCATATAGCAACACATGCAGCAAATAGACCTGGGCAAGGGGGCTTCCTGTACAGTAGCAAGCTGGCAACTCCGGACCGCATTCATCAAAATACCACTTCACGATTGTCAGTTCTTATGAGACAGCCTCCAGTATAAATCCCATAGGGAATCACAGAGGGCAGCTGGAACAAATATGGCAGAAGGCTCGGCTGAAATCACATCAGGATGTAGAAAATATAAACTCCTCTGTAGTCTGAACGCTCATCATTTAGTGGACCCATGGCAGACAAGCGGACATGTCTAAAAAAAGTGAAAAACAACAGATTAAAAGATGATAAAACCATCACTAAAAACAAAAATGGTTGAATCCTAACAAATATTATATTACAAGTACGGACTAGATGCATCACATATTCGGCAATACCTTATACTCCAAATTTAAGCCCCTAGGGCTCATAGTATTAAGTAAAAAAATCCATTTCAATTCCAATTTTTTAAGCCTCAGTGTTCTATCACCTCCCCTGACCAACGGGGGGACACCATCAATGACCCTAAACCCTGACCCTAAATTTTAGGGTCATTGATGGTGTCCCCCCGTTGGTCAGGGGAGGTGATAGAACACTGAGGCTTAAAAAATTGGAATTGAAATGGATTTTTTTACTTAATACTATGAGCCCTAGGGGCTTAAATTTGGAGTATAAGGTATTGCCGAATATGTGATGCATCTAGTCCGTACTTGTAATATAATATTTGTTAGGATTCAACCATTTTTGCTTTTAGTGAAGGTTTTATCATCTTTTAATCTGTTGTTTTTCACTTTTTTTAGACATGTCCGCTTGTCTGCCATGGGTCCACTAAATGATGAGCGTTCAGACTACAGAGGAGTTTATATTTTCTACATCCTGATGTGATTTCAGCCGAGCCTTCTGCCATATTTGTTCCAGCTGCCCTCTGTGATTCCCTATGGGATTTATACTGGAGGCTGTCTCATAAGAACTGACAATCGTGAAGTGGTATTTTGATGAATGCGGTCCGGAGTTGCCAGCTTGCTACTGTACAGGAAGCCCCCTTGCCCAGGTCTATTTGCTGCATGTGTTGCTATATGGTCCGATGGTACCACTGAGAAGCGGACACACGCGGACTAAGTGTGTGCTTTTGCGCTTATGGATGGAGGGACCGCAGCACATGATATTGGTGGAACCACAGTACACAGCAATATGTGATGGGTTGCAGCTCATGACCTGAAATGGTGAGTGGAGAACTACATCAATAACAGTGATCTGTGATTACCAACCTGTCTGCATGAGGAGGAGCTGTTTATGCCGTATGTGCTTCTGGAGAGGCTATGGTGTGACTTTATTCTTGAACGCTCCGTATGTGACCTGCTTTGGATGCGGTTGAAGATCGGCTGGAGTACAGGACTTTTTACCGGACCTCTCATCTGAGACTTTCCTTGTATTATATTAATGGTTGGCAGGAGTTAGGTTCCTGCCGTTGGCATTGGCCGGCTGACTCACGTCAGGCTGAGCGTGGTGAGTTGCTATGGTTGCGATCACATGATCGCGGCTGTCGACGCCCACCTTGCTGTGATTGGTGTTGTCTAGCGCAAGCGCAGTAAGCGCCGTGAGATGCCGGCGCCTGTGCTTATCGCGCTCCTCTGTAGCTCAGATAGTGGATACACCTGTGGGAGACTAGCGCCCTGTGAGTAGTTTTAACCCTATAGTAATAAATATAGCACTTGATTTTGTTTAAATAAAGGTTATCTGTAATTGTTGTTGAAACACGGGTTATTAAGGGTTAATATGTGTTAATTATACGTTCCCTGTTCATTGGCTGATGATCCCTTATATACTGCATGTTTGTCCTAACTTTGTATGCTTGAGAAAGACCTATAAGGTTGAAACGTCGCTCTGTTTGCCATGCTGGAATAAAACTCTTTTTTCCGTATTCCCGCCTAAGTGAGATGCTGTTACCATGCTACTGGACTTAGATTATTTTGACAGGTACACTACAGGGTGCCATGTGGATCTGGTTGAAAAATAATCATTTTACTGAAGAATTGGATGAAATACGCAGGGCGGTTTCTGGCATGAGGTGAAATTAGTTTATTGCTCAGAGCAGCAGCTTTGTACCTTTGTCTGCTACATACAGGGCTGGACTGGGGCTGAAAAGCAGCCCTGGCACACAGACCCCACCAGCCCACATATATATCCCCGACACACACCTATTGCACCAACTATGTAGAGCAGAAATCTTTTTAGCTTTACTACTGTCACATCATTTTCTTACATTAAAAAAGTAAATCAGTGACTCACAGGTGACGTCTTCTTTGATCTGAGGCGTCACTTTCCTTTTTCTTTCCATCCGGCGCAGACCATCATGAGGATTTCTTCCAGCTACAATTCATTTCTTCTGAACCTGCGAGACAGACATCTTAGGCTCCACACTTTTACAACAACTTCCACTTTTTTGTGTCATGTGCAGTAAAGTTAGTAGGTATGTGGATTGCCCCCTGTATGCAAGATCCCCTGCTGTGCCCCCATATAGTAATAATGCCTCCAGCTGTACCCCCAAATATTAATAAGGCCCCCTCTGCAGTGCCCCAATAGTAATAATCCCACCTGTGCTGTCCCCATAGTAATCCCCCCTATGCTGCCCCCCCATAGTAATCCCCCGTGCTGCACCCCAATAGTAATCCCCCCTGTGCTCCACCATAGTAATCCCCCCTATGCTGCACCCCTATACTAATACCCCTGTGCTGCACCCCAATAGTAATCCCCCCTGTGCTGCACCCCCATAGTAATCCCCCTATGCTCTGCCCCATAATACAGCCCCCCCCCCACATTGCCAAATAAAAACAAAAACATTATACTTACCTTATCCTGGAATACAGCGGGTCCCTCTCTCTTCTGATCTTCTCCTTGCCGAATCCTTCCAATGAACACGCGGTCCTAGGGGCTGTGGGCGGGCGGCACTATCGGCAGTCTGAGCATGATGTTCCAAAGGGAACACACTACCCCACCTGACCCCCCCACACACACTCACACACTACCCCACCTGACAAATCCCCACACTCAAACTACCCCACCTGACAAATCCCCACACTCACACTACCCAACCTAACCCCCACACACACTCACACACTACCCCACCTGACAAATCCCCCACACACACTCACACTACCCCCACCTGACAAATCCCCACACTCACACTACCCCACCTAACCCACACACACACTCACACACTACCCCACCTGACAAATCCCCCACACACACTCACACTACCCCACCTGAAAAATCCCCACACTCACACTACCCCACCTGACCCCCCCACACACTCACACACTTCCCCACCTCACAAATCCCCACACTCACACTACCCCACCTGACCCCCCCACACACACTCACACACTACCCCACCTGACAAATCCCCACACACACCCACACTACCCCACCTGACAAATCCCCACACTCACACTACCCTACCTGACCCCCCCACACACACATTCACACACTACCTCACTTGACAAATCCCCCACACACACTCACACTACTCCACCTGACAAATCCCCCACACACACTCACACTACCCCACCTGACAAATCCCACACACACACTCACACTACCCCACCTGACAAATCCCCCCTACACACTCACAGTACCCCACTGTTACCACGTTGCAGCCTGCTCCCCCTGACTGTCCAAATTGCCTTCTGCCACAGCAGCCCGCCCCTGCCTGCTGCTTCCACCGCAGCGTGCTTCTCTCCTCCCGGCACGCGCTTCTCTTCTCCCGGACCGCTCCTTCCACTGCAGCCGGCCCCGGCCCGCTCCTTATCCAATCAATGTGGAGCGGGAACGTGGGGGCTGCTACGGCCGGCTGTGATGCACGTACAACGCGTGCACCACAGCCGCCCGCAACGGCCCCACGCTCCTGCTCCGAGTTGATTGGATGATCACGTCAGGAGCGGGCTGGGGCCGCTATTGTGCAGCCCGGGTGGCCCATGGACTGGTAATCCGGCCAGCCCAGCGGGCATTTTCCCGGCTTGCCAGATTACCAGCCCAGGCCTGGCTACATACCACTGACTTCATTGACCCCATGAACTGCAAATGATGGCTGGAAAGAGACGTAGAATGCAAACACTTTGCCGGTATTGTTTTATGCTTCAGACATTACTACACTACAAATGATGGTAGTATGATCATGAATAAGATCACACAATGCATTGACTCTTGTATATGTCAGGTGCTTTTATTTAGAGAAACAATAAAGATTGAAGAATTGGCTACACACTGGTGAAATTGGAAGCTTTAAAACTTTTCTGCCATGTCCTCCACAAAGATAGAAGGTAGTGCTGGAACAAGTTTATTTATGGTGGAGCTGGATTGTGTGTGCATTTATTATTATAAACTACAGATTTTCTGCACTCTCATCTTAGTTATGAATTTCAATAGGCTTGGGGGGGTTGATGGGGCAGTGTGGGCATCGGGGGGGGGGGGGGCATTTCAGGTCTGGCCTCAGGCAGCAGACAACCTAGATTTGGCCCCAGAAATATGTATGAAATGTATTAATTTATGTATATATTTATAAAATATTTATTATTATGCCAGGTACATGCAGTAATTCCAAGAACTTGTGGCTGTAAAAGAGCCCTAGATTTTACGCCTGTATGAAAAGTAAATTGCATATACCAGAATAAATTATTTATTATCAGTGATGATAAAGAAGATGTATTCAATTCAGGCATGTGGCTTATGTCATAACCTGATCAATCCCTCCATTCCCTAAAGGCTGAAAACCAGTGCCACCTAAAATGAATTTATATTCCCTTAAATTCTGTCATTCACTCCAAATGATTGCTCTCCTTGTCAGTTCACACCAAGGGCTCAGACATCCCTCGAGCCAAAGCTTCCCACTGAGCCATAACCATTTCCTAGAGGGGATCTGGGTCTCTGCTTTGCAAGCTGTACATGCGCAAAAGGCTTTTGTGCTTTTGGCATATATTACTTTGTGTTTATCTGATCTATTGGAAGCATATAATCCAGCACAAAACAAAGCAATATGATCCATGAGTGACTGTAAGGGTTTATGGCACACTTAGCTAGAAATAATGCATTCCATTACTCACAACTAACCATTCAAACTTCATTTGTCAAGAGCAAATGAACTGTGATATTTTTAGCACAATTGTGCAGAATATTCTTATGGATAAGTGGCCCCTGGATTCAGAATGTCAGCTATTGCCAGTCCAGCAAGGTCTATTCTATGAGCCATTAGCAGCTGGGAGAGGTGTAACTAGAGGAGATGGGCTGCAAGGATATTCATCAATAGATGAGCATAAAATCCAGAGTGTAAACATTGAAGAATAGAAAGCAGAGAGGATAGAGGCACATTATGCATTCTAGGTGCTTCTTTATTAATATACCAGGAAAAGTCCTTTAGATGCTGTAAATACATTTAAAATCAAAGGTTACAAGAGGTCACTGAAAATGTAGGAGTTTGCATTATGCTGCCAAGAAGCATCCAAGACTTAAAGGGACTGTACCCAGTGGTGTAGCCACCTTGGAGGCAAACCACCCAACTGCTATGGGGCCCGAGCCCCCCATGGCAAGGCATGGCCTGCCTCCATGTTGCTGATAACCGCATGCACAGGTGCTCCCAGGGCAACGATGGCCGGAATCCCCCCCCCCCCCCCGAAGAGGCAGAGATAGTGGCACAGTACAAGAGGGGGAAATATAGTGGCACAGTAGCCTAGTGGCCATGTGGGTACATGTGAACCACTGGCGGACCTACCGCTTGTGCAGCCGGTTCGGCAAATTTTTCACACAGGGGCCCTATGCCGTCTGTGTCCGCCCCTGATGTGAACGTATAAGGAATGTATGTTGGCATACTAGACCATATTGAAAACACTTTTTTTCGTGATCAGGAAATCCTGATGCTTTCCTGAAGCCTTTTGAGGCCTCCTGATAAGGTTTTCCTGACAGTGAAGACTGACACGGACGTGTGAAGGGGACCTTTGCCTTTATTTTTGCACATTGTGTCATAGCGGGTCAAAGGGTGATGGAAAACCTTTATCTGTCTTGATTTTTTTTGGGGGGGGGGGATGAGCTTTACTGATTCCTTCTGCCATCTCTTTATTCTTTTAACTCATTCTATTATTTTCTTTGCTGTCTTTGATGATGCATCAGCATCATCTATGGTGTTTGAGATTGTGAATTGTCTAGTTGGAGTGTGGACAAATGAGTAATTCTTTGTTATCTGGCCTCTAGATGATCCCATGGCAAAATACCAGGCATCTAGGACAGGGTCCCAGTTCCTATCTTTGGTTTTTCATATAGTCCTTGGCATGGATATAGGGAAAAAAAACTTTATTCATAAATTTAGATGTTTAAAATGACACTGTCACCCCCTTTTTGCATTATGACTTCTCTACACAGATGTAAAGGGAAAATGTAGCAGTTTTCATACCTTATTTTATATTATACATCACGGTGCTTGTTCCAGTAAAAAGTGATCTTTTATGATCTGTGGTTTGTGTTACCTGGGTGGGGCTTCATGGCTGAAGCCCCACTTAGCCCCACCCACACCACCACTGTAGCCTGCCCACCGTGATGTCATCAACACACAGCGCCTTGGCCGTAAAGCCCCGCCCAGGTAGCACAATCCACAGATGATAAAAGATCACTTTTTTACTGGAACAAGCCCCTTGATACATGTTATAAATTAAGGTATGAAAACGGCTAAATTTACCTTTTACACCTGTGTAGAGCCGTCATTATGTCACTTTAAATCTCAGTTCTTCTTTTTTTCTTAAATAATCCCCTACATTAATCATGCCACTGCAGTGGTAGAAGTGAAAGGTTGTATGTACTACTGGGGAAAAAAAGTTGTGTTTTTAAATTAAGATTAGATATGAAAATGCACCACTGAACTGAATTCTGTTGATGGTGATGATCAACTGATGATCAAGAAATTTGTCTCTTCTTATGCCAATACCAACTGAGCCTTGGGCAGAGCTATCAAAAGACTTCACCACTGATGTTGAAATTTTGAAGAATTCTCTGGATTACATTTATCTCCTCAGTTGGCTAAGAATTTTGTTTGCCCTAGTGGTCTCCCTGTCCAAACTCCCCACGCTCTAAAAAGCACTGTTTAAGACCTTAACCCTTTGCTGCAATACAACGTTTGAGAAACGTCATGTAAAGCAGGTAGTTTCTGCATAATGACGTCTCCCAAACGTCATGCCCTCCCTGCCTCCCCCCACTGTCCCTAACAGGGATCAGGCAGCGGAAGGAGGCTATCTCACACAGGGCAGTTAACCCCATAGGCATATATGGGTAATCTGGAGGGAGATCTGCTCCATCTAACCCCCTATTCATTCCCCGGGAGCCGTGCGAGCGATACCGCGGCTCCGGGGGGCTTACCATAGCAACCCAGTAGCTGCTTAAAGCGTCTGGGCTGTTATGGTTAGAATGATTAGGCACTAAGGCAAAGGTCTGATCGTTTGAATGAGCTGTCAGTGTTCTGACAGCTCATTCACTCTGTAATACATTACAACACAGATCATGTGCTGTAATGTATTGTAGATGTACCTGCAAAAGTTAAAACACACACACAAATACATACATACATACATACATAAATACACAAATAAATAAAATTAATTTATTTATTTATTAAATAAATATAAATAAATAAATATACACATCCCCCTTTATAAATGATCCCTATAAATCAGATACATATATTTGATATTGCTGCGTCCGTAATGACCCTGTCTATTAACCCGTCACATTAATTATCCCGCCCGAATGAAAAAAAGAAAAACTAATCAAAATTACATTTTATTGTTAATCCCACCCCCTAAAAAATATAGATAAAAGCTACCCAAAGGGTGTACAACTAAAAACGACAGCTTATGCCGCAAAAAAAAATCCCTCACATAACTCCATTGGCAAAAAAATAAAAATATTACTGCTCTTACAATATGCAAGACACAAACAGTTTTTATAGTAAAATGGATATCACTGTAATCGTACTGACCTGACAAATAAAGATAACATGTTATATATAACGTATAGTAAACGGCATACAAAAAATTGTGAAAAACAGCTTCTAAATTGTGTTTTTTATTTATACCACCATTCATACTCAAATATTTTGGCACCGCAAGGCCTCTGTGACATGGTATAATGTCTAAAAAAAGACTGAAATAAAGAAAGGCCCACAATTCACCAGGTCTCTGTCATGTCTGCGGCCTGTGGTCGACTCATGTGACGCACTGCGGCCACATATGGGGGATTTCTAGAAACATTGGAATAAGGGGAATCATCAGTGAGTGGTATTTCTCAGTTAGTATTTGCTGAGTCAGAGGAAAAAAAGGATTAAAATAGAATGTCTGTCAAAAAAATAAAATTTTTAAATTTCCCCTCCAACTTGCGAAACACATAAAGGGTTAAAAAACTAACATACAGGCCCCACAAATCCACTTCAGAACTGAACTGGTCCCTAATAAAATCAGAATTTGAAATTTTCATGAAAATTTGAAAAATCGCTGCAAAGTTTTGAAGTCCTCTAACATCCTAAAAAGTAAAAGGAAGTTCACCAAATGACGTCACCATAAAGTAGACATGTTGTAGATCAAGGGTGTCAAACTCAAATACACAGTGGGCCAAAATTAAAAAGTTGGACAAAGTCGCGGGCCAACCTTGATAATTATTAAAATGCGAATGCGGCGGTCCTGGCACTGTCAGAGTAGCATGCGGTGTTCCTGGCACTGTCAGTGGTGTGCATTGTTCCTGGCACAGTCAGTGGTGTGCATCTCACAGCGCTGTGCACTATGATAAATTACATGATAAATTGCTATGATATAAGTGAACCTAAACCCATGTAATAGCCAACCCCCCCCCCCCAATATTGCCCCATGTTGTAGCCAACCCAACCAAAATTGCCCCACATATTAGCCAGCCCTCACAATAGTGCCTTAAAGGGGTACTCCGGCGGGGTGCATTTTTTTCCTGGGACCGGGGATGAGGTGGCTGAGGGAAACGACATCCACTCACCTCCCCGGTTCCAGCGGCGGGTCCCGCATCATGGCGTTCCGGTCCCCGGCCGCTTCCTGGTGTCTGACGTGGGCCCGAGACGATACGAAACGGATCCCGCCTCCGTCACTGACTGGCTGAGCGGACCTGAGACGTATCGTCTAGGGCCCATGTCAGACACCAGGAAGCGGCTGGGCACCGGGGACCGGAGCGCCGCAATGCGGGACCCGCCACTGAAACCGGGGAAGTGAGTGGACGTCGTTTCCCTCAGCCACCTCCTCCCCGGTCCCAGGAAAAAAATGCCCCCTGCCGGAGTACCCCTTTAATAGTAACCAGACCCCTAAGTGTGCCATATAGTAGCCAGACCTCCCCCATAGTCCCAGATAGTAGTCAGCCCTCCCCCATAGTCTTATAGTAACCAGCCCTCCCCAGTAGTCTCATATAGTATCCAGCCCTCCCCCATAGTCTCATATATTAGCCAGCCCTCCCCAATAGTCTCTTATATATTAGCCAGCCCTCCCCAGTAGTCTCTTATATATTAGCCAGCCCTCCCCAATAGTCTGTTATATAGAAGCCAGCCCTCCCCCATAGTCTCCTATAGTAGCCAGCCCTCCCCCTTAGTCTGATATAGTAGGCAGCCCTCCCCATAGTCTCTTATATGGTAGCCAGCCCTCCCCAATAGTCTCATATAGTAGCCAGCCCTGCCCCGTAGTCTCATATAGTAGCCAGCCCTCCCCAATAGTCTGTTATATAGTAGACAGCCCTCCCCAATAGTCTCTCATATAGTAGCCAGCCCTCCCCAGTAGTCTCATATAGTATCCAGCCCTCCCCCATAGTCTGTTATATATTAGCCAGCCCTCCCCAATAGTCTGTTATATAGTAGCCAGCCCTACCCAGTAGTTTCAAATAGTATCCAGCCCTTCCCCAAATAGTCTCTTATATAGTAGCCAGCCCTCCCCCATAGTCTGTTATATAGTAGCTAGCCTTCCCAATAGTCTGTTATATAGTAGCCAGCCTTCCCAATAGTCTGTTATATAGTAGCCAGCCCTCCCCCATAGTCTGTTATATAGTAGCCAGCCTTCCCAATAGTCTGTTATATAGTAGCCAGCCCTCCCCCATAGTCTGTTATATAGTAGCCACCCCTCCCCAGTAGTCTCATATAGTATCCAGACCTCCCCCATAGTCTCTTATATATTAGCCAGCCCTCCCCAATAGTCTGTTATATAGTAGCCAGCCCTACCCAGTAGTCTCAAATAGTATCCAGCCCTCCCCCAAATAGTCTCTTATATAGTAGCCAGCCCTCCACATAGTGTCTTATATAGTAGCCAGCCCTCCCCCATAGTCTCTTATATAGTAGCCAGCCCTCTCCCATAGTCTCTTTTGTTTAACATTTTTATTGAAATGTAGGCATTTTAGCAGAAATAAGTATGTTGTACAATATCTCATGTAATACTTTATGAAATGGTGCTGGTTACATAGCAATATAGGGCATGAGAAAATTTACAGTCC
The DNA here is from genome assembly GCF_027789765.1 of Dendropsophus ebraccatus. NCBI lineage: Eukaryota > Metazoa > Chordata > Amphibia > Anura > Hylidae > Dendropsophus > Dendropsophus ebraccatus. The sequence continues at coordinate 48,178,175 of NC_091466.1, forward strand.
TACATATACTGTAGAGCCGAAATAAAAATGTCCAAAAGTGAGTCCCCTAGAATAATCCGTAGGAGATGAATAATGTGGGAATATTATTCGTAGTTGGAGAACATCACCAAACACATACAAATTATACAGTTAGTATGCCTTAAATAAGTGGAAAAAGCACTATATTATATTATAATAGAACAATACCTTATATATCATTAATTAATGGGAAACAATAAAGAAAAACAACAAGCAAACGTATAAGACAAAAAAACAAATAAACAAAATAAAAAAAAATCAAGAAAGACATAACACTGAACCCTGAATACCATAGTCTCTTATATAGTAGCCATGGTGGGCCAGATGTAATTCAAACTCTGAATTACCTGGCGGGCCAAAAATAATGGCACCATGGGCCAGATTTGAGTTTGACATGACTGTTGTAGATGTTGCATTATTAATAAGTTTATGTGGCATGACTATCTTTCTTAGGAAAAGAGAATTTTGAATATAGAGAAATGTACATTTTTCAAATTTTTGTGGTGTTGTTTTTTTTTTACAGAAAACTACTGAGTGTATCAGCAAAAGTATGCCGCAAACATAAAGAGGAATGTTATGAAAAAAGAATCTCAGAATAAAGGCGATAGTTGAAGAAGTATTCCCCCCAAGAGCCCCAAAAAATAAAATGCCCCTAAACCTAGCTGGTCTCACTCACCAAGTCCCCTTGAGTATTTTGAGCTGTCCACTGTCTTTTTAACTAACACCCTTCCTGAGTTGCAAGTTTTTCTAAAGGCACTGGCTGGGGAAACTACATTTCCCATCATGCATTGCCCATCATGAGGTCACCACATCCTTTCATATAGACGAGTGTAACCGGGCCACATTTTTGCATCCATATTATGGCGGCATCCCCTGATGGGCACTATAGGCATCTCAGTGATCTCAGGCCAGGACTGGCTGTAATACACTGATCTAATAGTGGCTTCTGGCTGTATTACTCTGCTGTGGATAGAAGCATCTGGTTGAGTGCTTCTCTCCTGGCTGATGGACTCCATATACTTTCTATGGAATCCATCTCCTGCACTGAGGAGAGATTGATAGAGAACCAGACCCAGACACATCAAAAACCTTTGACAGGTCCTTACCGGGCGGCCATTAGGTGTGATGCGGGGGGGTTGTGCCGCGGGCGGGCCGGCATGAGCTGTGATGTGGGGGGGGCGCTGGCAATCAGGTGTGCGGCCGGGCATCAGGGGGGGGGGGGGGAGAGTGAACAGCAGCAGCAGCTGTCGCTGTCTCAGTGTCCTCCCTCACTTCAGTGGACTTGGTTAGAAGCGCTAACCCAGCCCATTGAAGAGACTGAGGACATGTGATCTTGTCTCGGAGGGTGGGGGCCAGGAGCAGGGAGTGGAGACGGGTTGGACTGAGATTTGATGATTCTATGCATTCGGTGGGGGTGAATGCATCTCGATAACAGCAAAACTGCAAAAAACATAATAACTTTATATTGGAAAGATAGAAAGCTATGGGTGGGCAACATATTAATGCAAAAATAATTTTTTTTGGGGGGAATACCCCTTTAACCCCTTGCCTCTAAAGCCTGTTTTGGCCTTAATGACCAAGCTAATTTTTTAAAATCTGACCTGCCTCACTTTATGCGCTTATAGCTCAGTGATGCTTTAAAGTATGCTAGCGATTCTGAGATTGTTTTTTCGTCACATATGGCACTTTATGTTAGTGGCAAAATTTGGTCACTACTTTGTGTTTTTTTTGTGAAAAACATCAAAATATCATGAAAAATTGGAAAAATTTGCATTTTATGAACTTTGAAGTGCTCTGCTTCTTAAAAAAGGAAGTCATAGCACATAAATTAGTTACTAAATCACATTATCAATATGTCTTCTTTATTCTGGCATAATTTGGTAAACATATTTTACTTTTTTAAGGTGTTACGGGACTTCGAAATTTATTAGCAATATATCAAATTTTCATGAAATTTCCAAAATGGATTTTTTTTAGGGACCAGTTCTTTTTTTAAATGGATTTAGGAGGCTTGTATACTGGAAACCCCCATAAGTGACCCCATTTTGGAAACTAGACACCTTAAAGAATTAATCTAGGGGTATAATGAGCATTTTAACCCTACAGGGGCTGGAGGAAAGTGTTCACCATCCGGCCGTAAAAAAATTGAAAATTTAAATTTTCCAATAATATACACGTTTAGATTAAAGTTTCTAATTTTCAAAAGGAACATGAGAAAAAAAGCTCCCCAAAATTTGTAACGCAGGTTTTCCTGAATACAACGGTACCCCAGATGTGGGCGTAAACCACTGTATGGGCACACAGCGGGGCTCAGAAGGAAGGGAGCGCCAATTAGCTTTTTTAATGCAGATTTTGCTGAAGAAGTTTCCGAGCGCCAGGTGTGTTTGCAGTGCCCCTGTAGTGTCAGCAGAGAGAAACCCCCCCATAAGTCACCCCATTTTCGAAAGTATACCCCTCAAAGAATACATCTTGGTGTGTGGTGACCATTTTGACCCCACAGGTATTAGAGGAAAGTATTCAGAATTAGACAGTTAAAATGAAAAACCTGAATTTTTCCAATAATATGTTAGTTTTTTTTTTTTTTTTTTTTTTTTTTAATTTTTATAAAGTTTATTTAACATAAATAGAATTCACAATACAAACCACCTTAGCTCTCGTCCCAAAATCAGGACAATCGCACATATACAAATCTTATTTACCCCAGTACATCAATCAGAAATAATTGTAATATCATAGAAACAAACCCTCCCCTCCCCCATAACCCCCCCCCCCCTACCAGCCACAGAACGAGAGAGACAAAGGAAGAGGAAAAAAAAAAAAAAAAAAAATTCACCACTTCCTCCACAACCGCTTACACTTATCCTCTCTACTCCTAATACCCCTAGCCTCCCACCAATCATACCTTTTGATCACAATAATATGTTAGTTTAGTTTGAAATTTCTCAATTTCACAAGGAACAGGAGAAAAAAAGTACCCCAAAATCTGTAACGCAGGTTCTCCTGAGTAGAACGGTACCCCATACATGGGCATAAATAACTGCATGGGCACACAGCCGGGCTCAGAAGGGAAGGAGCGCCAATTAGCATTTTCAGTGCAGATTTTGCTGAAGAAGTTTCTGTGTTTGCAGTGCCCCTGTAGTGCCAGCGGAGTAAAATCTCCCCATAAGTCACCCCATTTTGGAAAGTACACCCCTCAAAGAATTCATTTTGGGGTGTGGTGAGCATTTTGACCTCACAGGTATTAGAGGAAAGTATTAAAAAGTAGACAGTAAAAATGAAAAACTCGAATTTTTCCAATAATATGTTCCTTTAGTTTGAAATTTCTCAATTTCACAAGGAACAGGGGAGAAATTTCACCCCAAAATCTGTAAAGCAGGTTCTTCTGAGTACAACGGTACCCCATATGTGGGCATAAACCACTGTATGGGCACACAGCCGGGCTCAGAAGGAAAGGAGCGCCAATTAGCATTTTCAGTGCAGATTTTTCTGAAGAAGTTTCTGAGCGCCAGGTGCGTTTGCAGAGCCCCTGTAGTGCCAGCGGAGTAAAATCTCACCATAAGTCACCCCATTTTGGAAAGTGCACCCCTCAGAGAATTCATCTTGGGGTGTGGTGACCATTTTGACCCCACAGGTATTAGAGGAAAGTATTCAAAAGTAGACAGTAAAAATGAAAAACTCGAATTTTTCCAATAATATGTTACTTTAGTTTGAAATTTCTCAATTTCACAAGGAACAGGGGAGAAATTTCACCCCAAAATCTGTAAAGCAGGTTCTCCTGAGTAGAATGGTACCCCATATGTGGGCATAATCCACTCTATGGGCACACAGCGGGGCTCAGAAGGAAGGGAGCGCCAATTAGCATTTTCAGTGCAGATTTTGCTGAAGAAGTTTCTGAGCGCCAGGTGCATTTGCAGAGCCCCTGTAGTGCCAGCAGAGAAAAAAAAAAACATAAGTCACCCCATTTTAGAAAGTGCACCCTTCAGAGAATTCATCTTGGGGTGTGGTGAGCATTTTGACCCCACAGGTATTAGAGGAAAGTATTCAAAATTGGCCATTAAAAATGAAAAACTCGAATTTTTCCAATAATATGTTGGTTTAGTTTAAAATTTCTAAATTTCACGAGGAATAAGAGAAAAAATTCACCCCAAAATCTGTAACGCAGGTTCTTCTGAGTAGAACAGTACCCCATATGTGGGCATAAACCACTGTATGGGCACACAGCAGGGCTCAGAAGGAAGGGAGCGCCAATTTGCTGGAGCAAAACCTCAGCTAGTAATGGTTATTAGAACAGCGCAGTTACTAAAATACAATAAAAAAAAATGAGATTACAGGTAATGTGGGGTGGTTACGGGTAATCTGGGGTGGTGATGGGCAACCTGCTGTGGTTACGGGTAATCTTGAGATGATTACAGGCAACCTGCTGTGGTTACGGCCAACGTGAGGTGGTTACGGACAATCTGGGTTGGTTACGGATAAACTAAAGTGCTTATATGTAATTTGGGTTGGTTACGGCAATCTGGCGTGGTTATGGGCAATCTGGAGGGGGTCATTGGCAATTTGGGGTGGTTAGAGGCAACGTGCGGTGGTTAAGGTCAACGTGCAGTGGTTACGGGCAACGTGCGGTGGTCAGGGGCAACGTGGGGTGGTCAGGGGCAACGTGCGGTGGTCAGAGGCAACGTGCGGTGGTCAGGGGCAACGTGGGATGGTCAGGGGCAACGTGGGATGGTCAGGGGCAACGTGCGGTGGTCAGAGGCAGCGTGCGGTGGTCAGAGGCAGCGTGCGGTGGTCAGAGGCAACTTGCGGTGGTCAGAGGCAACGTGTGGTGGTCAGAGGCAACGTGCGGTGGTCAGAGGCAACGTGCGGTGGTCAGAGGCAACGTGCGGTGATTAGAAGCAACGTGCGGTGGTTAGAGGCAACCTGAGGTGGTAAGAGGCAACGTGCTGTCGTCAGAGGCGACGTGCGGTGGTTAGAGGCGACGTGCGGTGGTTAGAGGCAGTGTGCGGTGGTTAGAGGCGACGTGCGGTGGTCAGAGGCAAGGTGCGGTGGTTAGAGGCGACGTGCAGTGGTTAGAGGCGACGTGCGGTGGTCAGAGGCAAGGTGCGGTGGTTAGAGGCGACGTGCGGTGGTTAGAGGCAGTGTGCGGTGGTTAGAGGCGACGTGCGGTGGTCAGAGGCAAGGTGCGGTGGTTAGAGGCGAAGTGCGGTGGTTAGAGGCGAAGTGCGGTGGTTAAAGGCGACGTGCGGTGGTTAGAGGCGACGTGGGGTGGTTAGAGGCGACGTGCGGTGGTTAGAGGCGATGTGCGGTGGTTAGAGGCGACGTGCGGTGGTTAGAGGCGACGTGGGGTGGTTAGAGGCGACGTGCGGTGGTTAGAGGCAGTGTGCGGTGGTTAGAGGCGACGTGCGGTGGTCAGAGGCGACGTGGGGTGGTCAGAGGCAACGTGCAGTGGTTAGAGGCAGTGTGCGGTGGTTAGAGGCGACGTGCGGTGGTTAGAGGCGACGTGGGGTGGTTAGAGGCGACGTGCGGTGGTTAGAGGCGACGTGGGGTGGTTAGAGGCAGTGTGCGGTGGTCACGGTCAAAGTGTGGTGGTTACAGGCAACGTGCGGTGGTTGCGTGCTATCTGGGGCGGTTATGTGCAATCTGGCGTGATTACGGACAACCTGGGGCGGTTACAGGCAACCTGGGGCGGTTACGGGTAATCTGGGGGGTTAGGAATAATCTGGGAGTAAACTGCAGTTATTATTATAATAAAAAAAAGTGTGTGTTTTATTTTTTTGTGTGTTTGTCACTTTTTGTACTTTTACACATTTGTTTCACTGTATTACTATGATTACTGTGATATTTTCTATCACAGTAATCATAGTTCAGTGACAGAGACCAAATTGGTCTCTGTCACTTTAAATTTTCAGAGTTGGCTGGTTGTGGAGCGCATGCGCACTTCATAACCAGCCAGGACGTCGAGGAGGAAGGAGCTCCGTGGATCCGGTGAGTATATGGGGAAGTGGGGGTGACTGGGGGACGGGGGTGACAGGGGGGGTGGGGGGCGACACTGTAACACTTTTTATCCCCTGTCACCAATGATTTATGGTGACAGGGGATAAAAAGTGCAGGCAGCACTGGGAACAGGCGATCGGCGGTATATAGTATATACCGCCGATCGCCTGCTCCGGGACCACACGGGGGGGTCCCCGATCACTGCCCCATGCTCTCCGCTACCTCCGGTGGCGGAGAGCATGGGGCTTTGATCATTATTTTATTTCCATCCCTGCGAACAAACATCGCAGGGATGGAGGCGGTCATCTTGGATCTGATGGCCGCCCGGGTACGGTGATCTGGGGTCTGATCGGGGGGCTGATCTGGGGTCTGAGGGGACATTTTTCATCTCCCCCCACCGTGGATTCACGGTGGGGGGAGATGAAAGCTCTTGGCGGCGCCGGTAATTCCCGGTACGGGAGATCACCGCTATAACGGTAATAGCGGTGATCTCCGGTATCGGGGACAAGGGGAGGGGGCCGGGGGACATACTAGTTGTGGCGGTGGGGGGAGGCAACGTGCTGCAGCCTCCCCCTGCCGCCCGATCGCCCGATCTCCGCGGCGTTTATGGGGTTAACTGCCCGGGGGAGCGCGGCTCCCCTCTGGGCAGAGGCAGCTGGAGGAGGCTGTGTGACATAGCATCCTCCTGCTGCCCGATCTTCTATAGGGACAGCGGGGGGAGGCAGGGAAGCCATGACGTTCCTGGAACGTCATGTTGCGGGAACTACCTGCTTTACATGACGTTCCAGGAACGTCATTTTGCGGCAAGGGGTTAAAAGCACTGCAGAGTTATCACTACATAAAGTGAGACAGGTCAGATTTGAAAAATAGGCTGCAGAGGCAAGGCATTTTAAATATTAAATGCTAGCTGGTCTTACTCACCAAGTGCCCCTGAGTATTTTGAGACGTCTCCCGTCTTTCTAGCTGCTACTGTTACGAGCTTTTCTAAAAGTCGATCTTTAATCAAGATAGGAAACTACATTTACCATCATGCATCTCCCTATTTGGTCCATTTGCTAATGCACCCCGTTAGCTTTCTTTCCTGCCCACTGCTTTCATTAATATTGCACAGTAAACACAGGTCTGTTTTGTTCACTGATTTTGCATAACATTACCCCAGTATGTATTCCCTACTAATGATGTAGCAGAGCTGACGTGCGCATGGTGTAGCTATGTGCTGTAAAACTGGCATCTGTTTACTGGGGGTGAAGGGTTTAGTGTAGGTTTAGATCTCTGCTTGCTGACTGTGAATAAAAACATTCTAGTTCTATCCAGACACTAAGAACATCTATAACACTTACAATATACAGAGCTGTGACACAAAGACAGGTACATATGCCTGTATTCACTGACAGCAAGCAGAGAGAGAATGGTAACTTTTCCTATTACAAAAACCTGAGCTCAGGGACATATGTAATGGTGCATTTACACAGACAGATTTATCTGACAGATCTTTGAAGCCCAAACCAGGAACAGACTATAAACAGGGAACAGGTCATAAAGGAAAGACTGGGATCTATCCTCTTTTCAAATCCATTCCTGGCTTTGGCTTCCAAAATCTGTCAGATAAATCTGTCTGTGTAAACGCAGCATAAGTCTATGGAAGCAGCACGGGTGCATGGAGATGATGCAGATAATGTCTCCTGGGGGTCAGGTTACCAAGTCAATAGACAGCTAACCCAGCCCCCAGAGATAAGATCACATGTCCTGTGACTACAAAGGGAGGTGGAAGAGGGAGCTGATTCAAGACAATTCAAGACAGTCTATGTGAATGAACGCTGAATATTCTTCTGCTGCCCTTTGGGTGCATGCAGCAGGAAATGTTTGTCAAGATATCTGAATAGAAGTTATCAAAACTTTGTAGGCCACTTCTGCTAAGGCCAAGAGGTGTGCTAATGATCAATGGTCAGATCCCTAAATGACTCCAGAGCTTAGGGCCCTATTCCACTGGACGATTATCGTTTGCATAATCGTTAACGATTAACGTTCTCAAACGACCGCTATTGCGAAAGACCTGAAAACGTTCACTCATTTCCATGGAACGATAATCGTTACTTATGATCGTAATTGCGATCGTTTTTTCTTCGCTATTTCCTCGCTATTATGTTCGTATCTATTGTGAACGACCGAACAATGTCTTATTCAATGCGAACGATTTGCGAACGAGCAACGATAAAAATAGGTCCAGGTCTTATAAAGCGATCAACGATTTCTTGTTCGGTCATTAATCGTTAACTGCATTTCAACCCAATGATTATCGTTTAGATTCGAACGATTTAACGATAATCTGAACGATAATCGTCTGGTGGAATAGGGCCTTTAGAGTTGGTTGCTAATAAAGAATGCCCAATAAAAGGGTCCATCTTACAATTTGCTCCACATTTCATTGACATTCCAGTTGCTAAAGCAGGTCAACCCAGTAAGTGTTCATTATAAGATATTGCCTTCCTTCCAGATTTCCAGTACTTTCCATACCTCTCCCTTATTTGCTCCTTGATCATCAAGATATACGTGTGTTGACAACCCCCAAATGAAGATCCCTACAGTGGCCATTAGAGATGAGCACACTTTGAGTGTGCTGAGGTTCGTCCAAACAGGAGCTTGCAGCGTTTTAATACCAGTGGCTGAAGAAGTATGATGCAGTCCTAAGGCTGCCTGCAAAACATAGATGCAGCCAGTATGTATCCATGTTTTCGACGACTCTCTAGTGCTGCATCCAGCTTCTTCAGCCACCGATAATCAAATGCCAGATGTGCTCGAGGATCGCTCATTTCTAGTGGTCATACATTTTTTGAATAACAGTGAGCCAAATATCTCTCTTGACCTCCTCATACACATGAACCTTCAAGCATGAACAAACAACAGGTTCAGGGCCTTAAGGGTACAAACACACACAGCGTATACGCAGCAGATACGCAGCAGATTTGATGGTGCAGATTTGATGCTCTGTTCAGTTATTTAGATCTAATCTGCTGCATATCTGCTGCGTATTTGCTGCGTATTGCAGCAGTAAATACGCAGCGTATATGCCGTGTGTGTTTGTACCCTAAAAGTCCAATTCACCTGACCCTTCTCTCCACCAAAATCATCTGTCTTACAAACGCATGCCACATTTCACTCGACTCCTTGAGGTACTAAAACAGACCAGTCGGGTACCTTTCACCTTAAGGTACTGCCTTCTCTGAGATTCCAAATACAGGAATTTCCTTACATCTATTCTTCACTCTCTGGTCATCAAACGGTTTTCTTTAAAGATTAGGATACTTCTACTTCTAATCTTGAACACTCAAGAGGTTTTCAAATTTAACAGATTGTATATTACATACGTGTGGTCTTGAAGAGAGAAATTGCGTGCTCATATTCCAATTTTACTTGAAGTATCCAACCAAGTTTTACAAAGTCTTTAGATAGAGTGACCCTAACAGGATGGGTACTATTTATACATTACCTGATTCTCATTGCCTCCAAAGGTCCTTATCTTGGCCACTTCTTCCTGGGTCCACACAGTCCTCTGTCAGTGGTACTGCTGTTAACCCTTAGGTTATGTTCACACAGTGGCAATTAAAACAACGGCCACATAGATTTCAACGGTTAATTGTAATGCAGGCACACCTAAATGTGCCCACATTACAATTAAAGTGGTACCTTGGTTTAAGAGTAACTTGGATTGAGAGGGCTTTGCAAGAAGAGACCACGTTTTTTTAAAATTGTAACTTGGTTTAAGATCATTGCTTTGGTTTAAGAGCTCCCTGTACTGGGTGGGAGCGCAAGTGGGAGAGGGGCATAGTCTGCATAGCAGGGTCTACAGCCCTGTACTCTGACCCAGGAAGTCTCCCTCACCTGTCAAATCATGGCAGATCCACTTCAGGCTGGGGCTTGTATCAGGGGACAGGACTGTGGGGGTAATCTCTTCATAGCTGTAACCCCTCTATGTGCCCACATAAGCTCTGTTCATTCCTTCATGCTCCCTGCAGTCTCTGTCAGCACTTGTGTTTTCCATCCTCTCCATTCCAGCTATAATGTGCCTGTACTTACACTCAGCTATACACACTGCTATATAGAAAAGTTTCTGTCACTGTCCTCCTGCACAGCTCTGTGATTCTCACTTCCTGATTGGTCCATGCTGAACACACACCACTTCCCTCTGGCAGCAGCCCTGCTTCTCTATTCAAGCCTGTTGTACTACTGCATTTTGGGGATCTGCAGTTCCATCCTGTATCTACAAACTGCTGCTGTTCTTTCAGGTTTATGCACTTACTATACATAATACTCCACATGCTGATTGCTACAATGGGCTGCTGATAAGTCTTTGGCTTTGTGTTCTTTTTTTGTTTCTATGTGAACAAATGTTACATCACATTAAAACCTCATGTGTCTAATATATGTTTTTCAAATTTTGTTTATGTAGCTTATGGCAACAGTCATCTAGTGGCGTGGAAAAACAAAATGGCGGAGTCTAAGGTGATATTCACAAATGAGAGCAGAAGAGTGATACAATTCTTGTTTCTGCAAGGAAAGTCCGCAAAGGATATTCATGATGATATGTTGCAGACATTGGTGATCAATGCTCTTCCTATTCTAGAGTTAACCCCTTAGTGACCGCCGCACGTATATTCACGGCGGCCACTAATGGGCTTTATTCCGATGCATACGCCTTTTAACAGAGGGCGCATCGGAATAAATCACCGCCTGGCGGCGGCAGCGGAGCTGGTGATCAGCGGTCAGTGTGACCGCTGACACCCTCCTGTAACTGCCCGGAGCGGAGGATTCTCCGCTCCGAGCAGCTTAACCCGTTAAATGTCGCTGTCAAGCCATGACAGCGGCATCTAACAGGTGCCGGTGTGTCCCGGTCAGCGATCGCAATGTCCCGCAGCGCCGTCCGGTGTCCTGGTGGTCTTCATGGTGATCCGGGGTCCTAATGAAGGCCCCCGAGGTCACCATGGAGATGCCTCATGCTGACAGGGGTGGCTGTGGCTATTGCCTGTCAGCATGAGGCATGATACAATACACTGCAGTACATTAGGTACTGCAGTGTATTGTATCAGTGATCTAAGTATTTTACACTAGTGTACAGTAATGTACACTAGTGTAAAAGTAAAAAAAAAGTGAAAAAAGTGTGTACCAAACACAACACAGCCCCCCCAATAATAAAAATGCATTACATTCCCCATACACAATAGAAGTTGACATAAAAGTGATCAAAAACACAAATCCTATACATATTTGGTATCGTTACGTCCGTAACGACCCAATCTATAAAACTATATCAATAATTACACAACACGACACACGCTGTAAAAAAAAAAAAAAAAAACTGTACCAGAATAGCAGTATTTTATCAATCTGCTTTAGAAAATACGTTATAAAAGAGATCAAAAAGTCATATACATATAAAACTTGGTATCAATAGAAACTACAGATCTTCCCCCAAAACCAGCTCTGTCGCGCAAAAGATAAGAACGCTATGGATCTTGCAATGTGGCGACAGTTTTTGTGGGTCTTTGCCAGGAAGATAGTTTCTATTGCGCCAAAGCGGTAATAGTTAAAAAAAAAACTACACAAATGTGGTATCGCCGTAACCGTAGCGACCCAGAGAATACATGTATTATGCTATTAGTGACCGCCGATACGGATTTTTACGGCGATCACTAATGGGCTCTATTCTGCTGCCATCAGCTCTTTATGGCGATGGCGCAGAATAGTGCAGCAGCGCCGGTAATGCCCGCAGCCCCCTCCGCTCAGCTATCGGAGGTAGCTGAGGGGTTGGGGTAGAATGTGGGGTCAGTCCCGGCCAGTCCCCTCACCAGCGATCGCCGTTATTACCAGTATAACGGCGGCCACCGGTAACGGGCATTGCCAGCGCAGCTGAACGCTTTCATCTCTTCTCACAGTGAATCCACAGTGAGAGGAGATGAAAACATTTCCCCCCCCCTGTCCCCAGAATTAACCCTAGTGACCTGGTCACTGACCCTCCCCTCACTGGGCGGCCATCTGATCCAAGATGGCCGCCGCCATCACTGTAAACAGACTCTGTTCACAGTGATGGATTCCTAAAAATGATCAAAGCTCCATTCTCTCCACCACCGCTTGTTCCAAATGGTGCCGGCACTTTTTTACCCCTGTCACCAAAGTCAAAAGCCTCCCCGGATTAGCTGTAACCACTCCAGATTACCCGTAACCATCCCAGATTACCTGTAACCACCCCAGATTACCTGTAACCACCCCAGATTGCCCGTCACCTCCCCAGATTGCCTGTAACCACCCAGATTGCCCATAAACCCCCCAGATTGCCCGTAATCCCCCCCCCCAGATTGCCCGTAACCCCCCCAGACAGCCCATAACCATCGCAGACAGCCCGTAACCACCACAGATTGCCCATACCCATCACAGACAGCCCGTCGCCACCCCAGATTGCCCGTCGCCACCCCAGATTGCCCGTCTCCACCCCAGATCACCAGTGAACACCACCAGATTGCCCGTCACCACCCCAGATAGCCAGTGAACACCACCAGATTGCTCGTGACCACCCCAGATAGCCAGTGAACACTCCCAGATAGCCAGTAAACACCCCCAGATAGCCAGTAAACACCCCCAGATTGTCCTTAACCACCCCAGATTGCCCGTAACCACCCCAGATTGCCCGTAACCTACCCAGATTGGCACAGACTGCTCGTAACCACCCCAGATTGCACAGAGTTAGACTTTGACTTACAGGGGCCACTCTGGTGTTTCCCTATTTAGGTCCCAAAGCTCGTAACAGAGTGAGGACCTGAGGGACTACGTATCAGGGTGGTTTGGTGCTCTCCCCACTAGGAGGCACCCCTTGGCAATGGGCTTCCTTCTCTGGAGAGAGGGATATCTGGCTATTCCCGTGTTTTGAGACTCGTAACTGAGGCTCCACGGACCCCTTTTTTGCATATTTAAATTTTGTATGGGACAATCAATGGAGACTCGTAAATGAGTACTCCATTGGAATTTTTCACTGTTCTCCCTGAGTTCAGTGATTGTTGTGTTTTGTTGGTCTATTTATCATTGCCCCAGTAACCAGAATCCTGCTCCACACTGACGAGGGGCAAATACCCCGAAACTGCAGTCTGTGGATGGATGCCTAGCCTTGGTAACCCTTGTCTTATGTCGTTATACTCGCCACAGAGTTAGACTTTGACTTACAGGGGCCACTCTGGTGTTTCCCTATTTAGGTCCCAAAGCTCGCAACAGAGTGAGGACCTGAGGGACTACGTATCAGGGTGGCTTGGTGCTCTTCCCACTAGGAGGCACCCCTTGGCAATGGGCTTCCTTCTCTGGAGAGAGGGATATCTGGCTATTCCCGTGTTTTGAGACTCATAACTGAGGCTCCACGGACCCTTTTTTTACATATTCAAAGTTTAGTTGTCCCAACAGAGTGTTGTACTACCAAGACAGGGCCCCTTGGTAGCCCCTAGGCTCCTTCACAAGTCAAGTCAAGAACAACTAATCCCTTAGCCAAACTCACAAGCTAAAGTACACAGATCTGCCTTACACTTACATACCTCAAGTACCCAGTCTAATCCTTCTGTGTCAGAAGAAGGGACTATTGTTTACTGTATTTATTTTTGCACCTTCCTGCGCACAACTGTATTCTTGTGTGTTTGCACTAAAGAGTTACTGAGTAAACTGAGTTCAACATGGTTAAGTACTGATGTGGTGTCCCATCACGGGTGTTTCTGCTTTGAACACCCCTCGCAAAAGCCTTGTACTTTGAAAGTAAAGTGGTGATGAAGTTATTTTTAAGTTTTGCTACTAGATGTCACTATGTATATTTCTGCATATATTGCACAGCTGTGGGGTTACTGTATTGTATTTTGGGATTCTGTACACCAATGAGTGATGCTGTTCTTTCTCTTCCTATCTCTATTCTCTTTTCTTCTCACACTCTCCTCGCCACCACTCACAGAGGTTGTTACATACACCCTGTAGGAAGTAGTCATATGGGGAGAGGGAGTGTAGGTCTCAGTAGAGCAAGACACACAGATCAGGCATCCCTGTTGAAATTAGCCAGGAGCCTGGCTCTGCCAGGTTCTCTCTCTGGGACAGACCAGCTGTAGTGCACAGACACGTATGGAGAACACAGACTTTCTTTCTTAAAGCAACACTTCCACTTACGATGCAGTGCTAAACACTAAAGAGAGGACAAGTCAGAGGATACCCCAGCCCATGACGTGAACATCTCTAAAAGTGCAGGACAGTATCCTAGACAGAGGAACTGATCTGGATAGAGCAAAGCTGGCGTAAAGGACTACATACATCTCGCAGCACATGTGACACTGGAAAATTTCGGACACTTTGCTCAACTCAGGAAACCAGGACTGGGGCTTGTGTCACCCTTGTAGAACAGGTAACTCGACACTACGGGGCAGAAGGTGGTATAGCGACAAAGGTCAAAACATGGGCACAAGTATTCTTCTCTCAAGTATTCACTTCTAGAGATGAGCGAACCGGGTTCGGGTTCGAGTCCATCCGAACCCGAACGATCGGCATTTGATTAGTGGCGGCTGCTGAACTTGGATAAAGCTCTAAGGTTGTCTGGAAAACATGGATACAATGACTATATCCATGTTTTCCACATAGCCTTAGGGCTTTATCCAACTTCAGCAGCCACCGCTAATCAAATGCCGAAAGTTCAGGTTCGGATGAACTCGAGCATGCTCGAGGTTCGCTCATCTCTATTTACTTCTCAAGTATCTCTTCTACCAAAGTTCCGGCAGAGCACAGTACTAAATTGGGTTAAGACTAGAGATGAGGGAACCTTGAGCATGCTCGAGTCGATCCGAACTCGAACTCTCTGCATTTGATTAGCGGTGGCTGCTGAACTTGGATAAAGCCCTAAGGCTATGTGGAAAACATATAATATAACATATAAACATATAACATATAACAATAGTCATTGGCTGTATCCATGCTTTTCAGACAGCCTTAGAGCTTTATCCAAGTTCAGCAGCCACAGCTAATCAAATACCGAACGTTCGAGTTCGGATCGACTCGAACCCAAACCCGGTTCGCCCATCTCTAGTTAAGACTCTCACAGCAAACTCATCTCCACTTCTCTGAACTCTCTACTCTTCTCAGCACGTAACTAGAAATGAGCAAACCGGGTTCGGGTTCGAGTCCATCCGAACACGAACGTTCGGCATTTGATTAGCTGGGGCTGCTGAACTTGGATAAAGCTCTAAGGTTGTCTGGAAAACATGGATACAGCTAATGACTATATCCATGTTTTCCACATAGCCTTAGGGCTTTATTCAAGTTCAGCAGCCACCGGTAATCAAATGCTGAGCGTTTGGGTTCGGATGGACTCGTGCTACACGTAACCAAGTGAGCACTGCTATCTTATTCCCTACCTTAGCAACTCTCAGTACAGATCCAGTGAAAGAGAGTCTGTATCAGTCACCTGTTATTCACCTGTATTACCAGAGACTTGCCAGTAAAGGACAGTTTTATTTATTCTACTGGGACTCAGTGATGATTGCACCAGCACCTACATACAAGCTACATCGCCTTTGGGTCATTTCCCCTTTCTGTGGGTGGCGCTACCAACAGTCCGGGTGGGTCATATCGTCACTCCGGACCACCATGATAAGCGCCCAAGAGACCCATCACAGCAATATAGCCAGCCAGACACTAAAAGCAGGTATACCATCAAACCTGTGTGCTGAGTTAGCACTGGCGTCACAATACCGGCTGAGCTATATACCACCAAACGCCCAACATAGAAAAGGCGTCACACATAACCAACTAGCAAGTGACCAGTCAAGCAGGCACCACACTGAACTCTCTGTTTACTCAATGCCTGCACCTACACTTGTTCTCACAGTACAAAACCTAGTGTTAGTTTACCCGGTGAGGGCATACCACTTCTGGCCACCACGAAAAGTGCCTAGCCAGTACACCAACACCTAGCCCACTGCTAAAACAACACTTAGCAACTGCAGGTTACTGCACAATAACTGCTCATTCATTAACAGAAATGAGCAGGAAAGCAGGAAGTCATCAGAACTAGAAACAATGAAAGATCAGACAGCTGCAATGCAAGGTAAGTGGCTGAGGTATACTTCCCAGATAAACCCCCTTAAGCTTGGGCTTGGACTAAAAAAAAATGTTATGTTCTTCTTTTAATTTCACTCCCTTATTACCATAAGAGCATAATTATTTCTAATATTTTCTAATAATAATTATTACTTACATTATTGGCATAATTTTATATTTTTAATTATTTAAACTATGCAAAATATGATCTCAGTAGTTGTTCATATGTTCAGATCACAAGTGTCTAATTAGTATTACTGTTAAACTATAATGTTCATACATTTCAAGGATGTTGAAGCATCACACCTACGAGTTTATCTGAAAAGATAGCCCACATAATCCAGTATTCTTTTCTGCAGCTCTAGACTCACCATTATTGCATATCACAGGGCTCCAGACTAAAAAAATTTACCTAGGAGCCATTGGCTCCTGACCTGAAAAATTTAGGCGCCAAATAGAATATTTGGTCGCCAACATTTTAAACCATGTAAAATTAATGTTATGTTACATGGGACTTACTGTGTGCAGAGGCCGCGGCAGCCTCCTCCTCCTTTAGATCCTTTCTTTTCTAGTTTGAAAATGTTCAACATGGAAACTTGCAACTTGACAACCATATACAGTCTGACAACCATATACAGTCTGACTCAGTACTTCAGCCTCACTTGGCTAGCCTTTTAATGAGGCTTACTCTTCTGAACTTGAACTTAAAGGGAACCTGTCACCCCCGGTGACGGGGTGACAGGCTCCCAACCCCCCTATACTCACCTCATCGCGCCGGGTCCCGCTTCTGAAGATGGCCGGGTCACGGAGATCTCAGCCGCTGCAGCCCGACACGCACACTGAGAGATGAGTCCAACGCTCATAGAGAATGATGGGAGAGTCCAGCGCTCCGTCATTCTCTATGAGTGTTGGACACATCTCTCAGTGTGCGCGCCGGGCTGCAGCGGCTGAGATCTCTGTGACCTGACCACCTCCAGAAGCGGGACCCGGCGCAATGAGGTGAGTATAGGGGGTTCTAACGGTGGGTTGGGAGCCTGTCACCCCGTCAACGGGGGTGACAGGTTCCCTTTAAAAGCTTACAACAGTCTATACATACTGAGCTAGACTTATGACTGCAGCCATAGTGACCCCCCACAAGATGTGTATATAGATAGATATATCTCTCACCTAGTGACTAATGCAAGTGACCCCCTACAATACAGACACCTGAGGGGCCCTGATAATAATAATTGTGCATATATCTATCTCCCAGTGTATGCAGCCAGTTTGCCCTACACTTATAGATGGCCCCCTCCCCTTATAGATGACCCCCTCCTTTTATAGATGACCCCCTCTACCCCCATTATAGATGCCCCCTCCTCCCCCCCATTATAGATGCCCCCTCTTCTCCCCCCCTTATAGATACCCCCTCCCCTTATAGATGACCCCCTCTACCCCCATTATAGATGCCCCCTCCTCCCCCCATTATAGATGCCCCCTCTCCCCCCCCATTATAGATGCCCCCTCTTCTCCCCCCCTTATAGATACCCCCTCCCCTTATAGATGACCCCCTCTACCCCCATTATAGATGCCCCCTCCTCCCCCCATTATAGATGCCCCCTCTCCCCCCCATTATAGATGCCCCCTCTTCTCCCCCCCTTATAGATACCCCCCTCCCCTTATAGATGACCCCCTCTACCCCCATTATAGATGCCCCCTCCTCCCCCCCATTATAGATGCCCTCTTCTCCCCCCCTTATAGATACCCCCTCCCCTTATAGCTAGCCCCCTCTCCCCCCCTTGAAGATGGCCCCTCTTCTCCCCCCATTATAGATGCCCCCCCTTCTCTTCCCCCCATTATAGATGGCACTCTCTTCTCCCCCCATTATAGATGCCCCCCCTTCTCTTCCCCCCATTATAGATGGCACTCTCTTCTCCCCCCATTATAGATGCCCCCCCTTCTCTTCCCCCCATTATAGATGGCACTCTCTTCTCCCCCCATTATAGATGCCCCCCCTTTCCTTTATGCTAAGCAGTATTTAAAAAAAACAAACACACAAACTCACCTGACAACCCGCTCCCCCGGCGATCCTCTTCTTCCCTCTTCTGTCCCATCCTATCCCCGGCAGCGCGGCGCATCAGTGAGCTCTCTGTACGCCGGGGCTGTGACTTCTGACACAGGAAGCGTCTCTGACGCGCGCTTCCTGTGCCGGAAGTCAGGGCCCCAGGCAGCTCACTGATGCGCCGCGCTGCCGGAGATAGAATGGGACACCCCCGGCAGCCGCGCATCAGCCGGGGATACTTAAAGAGACAGCGCACCGCCGCTGGGGCCAGTCGCAAATGGCGCCCAGATTAATAAATCTGGGCGCCATTTGCAAAATATCAGTCGCATTGGCGACCATTTTGGTCGCCATCTGGAGCCCTGTAATATCAATATCAGTAGTTAGACAAACAGAAGGTTTTAGTCCAACAGCATCATCACACCAGCTGTGCTTTTTGAAATTCTTAGCCCTACCTCAGACGTATGTGAAGTATCTTCTCCATTTGCCCTTTTCATATAGTTTTCTTGTATAAGTGGTTAATTTCTACCTTGTTGTATGCTTCTTGAAGTAATGTACTTTCTTATCATCTAGGATTGACGTCATTGATAGGCAATATAAGTGGTATGTAAGACGTCTCTACAAAGAGGAGTCTGACATTGAGGAACAACCTAGCTTGCCTTTTCTTAAAGGGATTGTCTGGTAAAAAAAAAAAAAATGTTTTAAATAAATATCCCTAGAAAATAGAAGAGACTGTACTTACCTTCTTTCTACGCCCTCCGTTATGCCAGTGCCCGGTTTCTGCTGCATTCCACTTCCTTGTGCTGGGGTTGCCATGAGACACTGCTGCTCAATTAGTCATTGGCCACAGTACAGGACCGTAACTAAGGCAGTTTGTTACTGTCAGAAAACCCAAAAATATGGTATCCTCACATGTTTTATCTCTGCTGTGCCAGTGCTGATTAAACAAAGGTGGCATGGGGGACCAGAGCAGAAGCACTGGACATGGTGGGGATAAAACAGGTGAGGACAGTATAATAAAGAAACAAAAACATAATTTTATTGTGCCACTCTACCCCCTTAAGTAATTTAATGATCCCACTGCTCCCTAATGAACCACTGTGTCCTAAGGAATAGTGATATTGTCAGCTAATGTACTGCGCAACCGTGCCCAAATGATCTATACCACTATCCTCAAATGATGTGCCATATGACTAAATAAACTATCCTCTAACGTGCTATGCCACTGCCCCCAATATACTGTGCCACTGTTCCCTTTAGTGTACTGTGCCACTGTCCCCTCTAGTGTACTGTGCCACTGTTCTTTAACTCACTGTGCCACTGTCTCGAGATTGATCACGTCGTGCTCATCTCTAGTAGGAACATGTAACTGCAGCTCAGCTCCCATTTAACTGAACAAGAGCTGATCAGTAACTGATGACCTATCCTGTGGATAACTCATTAGTCTACAGTATTTAGCCACAAACACACTTTAAAAAAATAATGTAAAAAAAAAACATTAAGGCACATTACGTTCACATTACGTAAAACTATCCATCCATCGGCATTCCATCGGCAACAACGGCCGTAGTTTTTGCGGTGTGGAACAACGCCTTAGTTTCAATGGGATCCCGGCCGGAGCGTATACACATCGTATTCACTCCGGCCGGGATCCTGTGCGGCCCCGCAAATAACTGGCATGTCAGTTTTCTGCGGCCGCTATCCAATGAATTGCGGCCGTAGGAAACCCTGTCAGTTCACACAGTGAAACGAGCAGCTCCGGCCGCTCGCTCCATAGTGTGCAGGGGGAAGCTCTGATGCGGGCGCGCGCTGATGCGCGTGCTCTATACACCTAGGCAAAAGTGTCTCTATCAGGTGTCACCGTTAGTGCAGTTAACTGCTGCAGTCAGAAAGGAAGGTTTAGCAACACACACCCACTCTTCTACACTTTTTACCTGTAGTTAGTCAATTAGAGCCTGGTTTTAGGCCAGACAGGATGCCGAAAGTCTACTTCCACACAGAGAGGAGAGAACACCTGTTTCCAGAGCTAGATACAACCTCAGTTTTGCTTTGCTAGACCTAGCCCCAGGGTTGCTGGAGATAAGGGAGCCTATGCATGGATCCCTTTCTCAGGACAGTCACCCCCTAAAGAATGAAAGGAAAGTAAGATTGGTCCCCAGTATAGCACAGTGCAAGATAGCCGCTTTCTATTGAACTTGGCTCGGCTGAGTAGGAAGGAAACTACTATCTAGCTACCCCCATAGACAAAGGCCTGGGACTCGTACTACCAATCAGGATGGAAACCCGACACTGAGTGGCAGAAGGCGGTCAGATAAAATAACTAAGACTTATCTATACGTGAGTATGAGGAGTTCTTCAAGTTACCACAGAGACGTCCCAACTAATAGGCAAGAGGCCCTCCCATCTGGTCTCTGAAACTTGGTACTGTTCTATTCTCTTATCTACCTCTCTTCTACAAGCTACCGTTGTTATGATTTGTGATTTTTTCACTTAAGTACTTAAAGTGACACTGTCACCCCCTATTTGCATTTTGACTGCTCTCCACAGGTGTAAAGGGTAAATGTTACAGCTTTCATTACTTATTTTATATCACACCTCATGGTTCTTGTTCTGGTAAAAAGTCGTTTTTATCACCTGGGGATTGGTATATGTGGACGGAGCCTCGCGGCCTATGTGCCACATCGCTCGTCTCCTAGCTCCACTTAGTCCCGCCCCCATCCGTGACATCATCGGGTGGGGGCGGGGCTAAGTGGCGCTAGGGGCGCAGCGATGTGGCACCGAGGCTGCGAGGCCCCGCCCACATATACCAATCCACAGGTGATAAAAACAACTTTTTACCAGAACACGCACCATGAGGTGTGATATAAAATAAGTAATAAAAGCTGTAACATTGACCCTTTACACCTGTGGAGAGCAGTCAAAATGCAAAAAGGGGGTTACAGTGTCACTTTAAGCGCTATTATTTGTATTGCGCTGAAGATTGATTTTAGTAAAGTTAAATATTATTTAATCTGTCATCTCTGCCGTTGCACCTGCACCTCACATCAGTTTTACTTAAAGCAACTCTGTACCCACAATCTGACCCCACCAAACCACTTGTACCTTCAGATAGCTGCTTTTAATCCAAGATCTGTCCTGGCGTCCATTCGGCAGGTGATGCAGTTATTGTGCTAAAAATTTACTTTTAATCCTACAGTGCTGTGTCTTACGGCCGGGGCTTACATTTGTATATGCATTAGGCTGGCACAACCTCTCTGTCCCTCCTCATCATTAGGAATGCTCCAGGCAGATTGCTTCCTGTGTGCATAATGAACATGGGCTGGATCGTTAAGACACCTGTGCAAAGCTGAAACAGCAGTAAATGTTCCTGGATCATTCCTAATGATGAGGAGGGCGGGGAGGAGGGACAGAGAGGTTGTGCCAGCCTAATGCATATACAAATGTAAGCCCCGGCCGTTAGACACAGCGCTGTAGGATTAAAAGTTGTTTTTAGGAGAATAGCTGCATCACCTGCCGAACGGACCCCAGGACAGATCTTGAATTAAAAGCAGCTATCCGAAGGTACAAGTGGTTTAGGGGGGTCAGATTGTGGGTACACAGTCGCTTTAAAGTCCGGTTGCAGTCTGTCCAGGGGTGGGTGTTACCACTCATGGCCACCATGAAAAGTAGCCCCCAGAACACCAGAGCCCACCAGCAGGTTCAATACCAGTCCCAGCAACCCAGGCCACAGCACAGCAAAAAAATGGCACCTTTTATGACAGCCCAGGTAGAGAAAGGCACTCTAAAAAGAGGCTTTCAATGCCCTATCCGAGTGTGTGTTCAAACATTATGGAACACTATTATATGTTTCTTTTTCCTGTGCTTTCAGTCATAGGTACACTGTGAGCTTTTTGTGTGTGTTATCAATGTGCTGACCCCTGAGGAAGTCTCAGTGTGAGACAGAACCTCGCAGGTCTCGGTAACCCCGACACTGACCTCCCCTGATCATCATAATTGGGTGATATATTTCCATATCTTTTCCTATCTTGGAATAAACAACAATGATCAGCCGATAATTGTTTCAGCTGATCGTTGTCTTTATTACATGGAGCGATAATAGTCTGAAACAGCCAGATTTGGCAGATTATGTCTCTGTGTAATAGGGCCCTTAGGAATGTAATGAATGAATGAATGAAATAGTCCCCTAGGTGGATATAAAAAGTGTTAAATAAAAAAGTTTAACATTTTTTTAAATATATGACATAGCCCCTCACCCCCATAAAAGTTTTACTCTCCTCCCTTTCAAATTTTATGTATAAAACACATAAAAATAAATAAATAATAAATAAGTAAACAAACATATTATATATTGTAGTGTGCGTAATTGTCCGATCTAAAAAAATATACTGTAACAATAGTTGAAGTAATGGAGTAAACGAAAAAAGCAAAAAAAACGCAAGAATTGCTGATTTTTGTTACATTATATCAGAAAAAATAATAAAGTACGATCAAAACGTCCTATCTACACAGACTCACCCACACTATTGAATTATGAAATTCCTGATTTTGCGTGATAAATAACATGAGCACAAAAAAAGCCGCCAAAGTGCAAAATTGCAGATTTTTGGTCACATTAAATCTGGAAATATAGGAGTAAAAAGTGATCAAAAATTGCATATATAAGCAAGATACCCATAAAGTACAGATCTTGTGGTAAAAAAATTATGCCTCAAATAGACCAAAAAATAAAAATGATATAAGGATCAGAATTGAGCAATTTTAAACACATTTCTTTTTTTTAAAAAAAAAGGTTTTCATTTTCAAGAGCGTAAAGACAACCACCCCATGAAAAAAAGCATTTTTCCAATTTTAGGCTATGTTCACACTACGTAAGTTTCCGGCCGTAGCGCGTTCCGTGAATAAGCGGCCGGAGACTTACGTAGTTTGCGTATAATGGAAAGTATATGAAGTACGGCTGCACAGTTCACACTACGTACGAACTTACGCCCGGAGCGTAAAAAATTAACCAGACCATTGTTTGCGGACGAAAATGCCGTAACTTACGCCCGTAGCGTTACATGCGGTCCCGTACGTAGTGGTGATTTCTTCATTTTTGCAGCTTTTTGTGCCGATCCAAAAGGTTCTGTGTGGTGTCCGGGGCTAGGCGAAGATTTCCAAGTAAAAGACCGCTGTCAGATCGCTACGTAGGGCGCTCGGGAAGCGTAAGTAGACTTCGGGCGTAAGTTCGCGCTCCGTACGTAGCCGATCGCAAGTAGCGTAAATCCCCGGCTTTACCGCGTATATGTCCGGCTGCGAAAATATGCAGCCGGACATATACGCAGTGTGAACATAGCCTTACAGTGCAAACACCCTTTTCCCAGTTTTGCAGCATTTTTTATGGAAAAATTAAGTCTGTCATTGCCAAGTACAATTGGTATAAATAAATCACTGACACGTAGATGCGTCACAAATCATCACAATTTACAATTCATTAAACCTTTTACAAAGTCCAATAGATGGAAACCTATGAGTGAGGACACTTTAACAGGGCTCCGTCCTTACGCCCAGCATGGACACTGTTGAAGACCAAGTATGCTTAATCAGATTGCCCGAAATGAATGACACGGCCCCGCTGTGGGTAGAGGAGCTAGAGGAGAAGTTACTTGAAATCCCTTTATTCTCAGGGTTGAGCTTAGGGAGCTCAACAGATTTGAGCCATTCCTTGCCCCCGAACAGCCATTGCAGAATGATGCATGCTTCTGGACTCGGGGGCCTCAGCATGACAATGGGCAGCCTCATAGTGAGTTGCTGAGATGTTAAAGCCGATGCCTCCCCTTGCTCCATTAGTCGTTTGCCCAAACTGAATGACACTGCTCCGCTGTGGGTAGAGGAGATGGAGGAGACGTCACTTGAGATGCCTGTACTCTCAGGGTTGGGCTTGGAGAGCTATACACATTTCAGGCATTCCTTGTTCCCAAACAGCCATTGTGGAATGACAGAGGCCTCCGGACTGCTCGCCATGCTGACTATTTATGATAAGCTCTCTTCTCCTATGGTATTGAGCCACCGAATGATGTTATGCTGGTGGTTATGGTACAGCCTAGCCAGTGATGGTAGTGTCGTGATGCCAGTGCTAGTTCAGCAGACAGATTTGATGGTATACCTGCTTTTAATTGTGGCCAGCTGTACTGTTCCCTAAAATGGACGGTGACCTGCCGGGTTGTGATGGGTCCCTTGGGCTCCTGTCACAGTGTATGTGTAGGTGCTGGTGCAATTGCTGGTGCAATGAACAATGAGTCCCAGTAGAATAAATAAGATGGTTTTACTGATAGTCTCTTGTAATACAGGACAGCTGTATGTGGATGGATACCTGGCCTTGGTTTTTCCCTTGTCATTATATTGACTTATAGGGCCCCTAATATGGTGGTTTTGGTGGTTTCCTTACAGGAGCCACCCCTTGGCTGGGTCCTTCCCGGAGGGATATCTGGCTAGTCCTGTGTTTCGAGACTCTTCGGTGAGGCTCCATGGGCTCTTCTTTTACAGGATAGCTTGGCAATAGATAACTTCTGTCATACAGACTTGAGTTCACTGAAACTGTGCTGGGAGATACCTTAAGTGCTAAGGTGGAATAGCAGTGCTTGTGGAGCTTAGTGTTGTAGTGAGTAGAGGAGGTCATCAGGAGAGCCCCAACCCAGGGCAGTAGTGTGCTCTTACGGAACTTGAGAGAGATACTTGAGAGAAGAATACTTGTGACTACGAGGGTAGCACAAGCCCCAGTCTAGGTTACCTCCGTGGAACTAAGTGTCCGAGAGTGTCCCGGTCTCACCTGCGCTGTAAGATAGAGTATGTAGACCTTGGTTATGGTAGCTTTGCTCTATCCGGGTCAGTTTCTCTGCCTTAGGATACTGCCCTGTACTTTTAAGAGAGGTTAACGGCGTGGGTTGGGGCGATCTCTGACTTGTCCTCCTTTAGGGGCTTAACACTGCATAGTGTCTGTAGTTATAGTCTTTGAAAGAAAAGTCTCTATACACGTGTGTTTGACTACAAACACAGCTGGTCTGTCCTGTACAGGGAACCTGTCTAAGGCCCAGCTAAGTTCAGCCTGTTCTGTGTGTGTCCCACTCCTCAGAGAATCAGAGGGAAACTGACGCTACACTTCCTCTCCCCAAGTGACTACTTCCTACAGGAGTCCCTGTGATTGGTAGAGAAGAGAGTGTGCAGAGAAAAGATAATAGCGATAGGTAAAGAGGAAAGAAGTATCTCGACTGGTCCACAGACTCACACAATACAAAAAAAAAACAGTAACCCTATTCCAGGCTTAGTAAACTTTTGTTCCCTTGAGGAGAGGGAGGTCTTGCTTCTTCCCATGCTTCCCGTGGATAAACACTACACTATATTAAAGCGACTCTGTACCCACAATCTGTCCCCCCCAAACCGCTTGTACCTTCGGATAGTTGTTTTCAATCCTTGATCTGTCCTCCGGTCCGTTCAGCAGGTGATGCAGTTATTGTCCTGAAAAACAACTTTTAAACTTGCAGCCCTGGGTCAAACTGGCGTGGCCTAGAGTGTCAAACAGCACAGAGGCAAGCCTCAAAACTTCTAGAACAAAGTTATTTAGAGTGATGAAAACTTTTTGGCCACAACTTTAAACTTGTTAACAAGGCCTATGATGAATGGAACACTATTCCTACTGTACAGGGGTGGATCACTGATGTTTTGGGGATGTGTAAACAACAAAGGCACAGGAAACGCAGTCAAAGTTGAGGGAAAGATGAATAAAGAATGTTATCAGCAAATACTGGAGACAAATGTGCACTCATTAGCCCCACAGCTGTACATTGTATGTTCTTATGCTGCGTTTACACGGAATGATTATTGTGCGAATTTGCACGATAACGATCGAATTCGAACAACAATCGTACGTGTAAACGCAGCAAAAGATCAAGTGACGAGTGAAAAATTGTTCATTTTGATTTTTAAACATGTTCTTAAATTGTCGTTGGTCGTGTGCAAAAAATTTGCAGATCGTTCCGTGTAAACAGTCGTTCACCGATTTAACCTATGTGCGAGATAGACTTAAGCGATCGCAAAACGATTTTTCCGTACGATATATCGTTCCGTCTAAACACTGATCGTTATAAAAAAAAAATAGTTACTTCGAAATCGTTAATCGTACGATCGGGCCAATTATCGCTACATGTAAACCCAGCATTAGACATTCAAACATGACAACGATCCAAAACACAAGGCCAAGTTGACCTGTAAAGGTTCTGGAGTGACCATCTCAGTCTCCTGTTGACCGCCTATACACAGCATGGATAGATAACTGCCAACCAGCAGCAGTATCTCATGGATATCCAGGACCACAGGGCTTGTGCTTATAATAGAGAGGACTACTTATTGTCCATGTTATTCAGAAGGATATCTCCGAATAAGCTTCACAGAACAATGTAAGTGATACATCATTCTGTTCAGCTTCTATATTACTAGTTTATGCTAGTCACCTCAATTCTGTGGTGCAAAATACCCCAGCAGCTCATACGTGCATGCATATACAAATAAAAGGGTTTTGATAACACAGTATATCTTGATCTCACTTGACATGCTGAAGAGGCATACTAGCTCACTACACATACACATAAGTTTCCCTAAGTGTGATTATTCTTAAATACCACTGTCTTGTATTATGTTTTTTTCTTTTCTTCCTCTAGCATATGTAAACATTTTATTTCGCTGTAAACAAGAATCTGGAAAAACACCTTCATTTATACGTTAGGTTGAAAAGTAACCTTGATTTTGAGGGTCTGCTACACAAAGAAGGTTCTTTATCCAACCCTAAAGGCATTGAAGGTGACACAGAGATAGCAGCTGTGTAATATGTTCTATCACATGGCAATAACTCTACTTCTATACATACAAACCTTGAATGCCTTGATGGAGAATGGGTTGCCTATTTCAGTCTTTAAATTTTAACATCTAGAATGGAAGCATTCACAAGTCACGTGATCACTGGAGACGACATAATGTATGGAATGCACACATACTACATGCTGACACAATAGGGTTGATGCACAAAGCCTTGAATGAGCCTTAGCTGTAAGCCTCACAATTTGCCAGTGATATATATCTGACTGCTACAGCATAGCATAAACCTACTGCACACTGTATTCAAGTCCATTCATGCTGTTTATTATTTTGTACAATATAATGCATCATTTCTCAAAAGGATTAGCACCAAAATAGTGGTTTTATAAAAGAATATACTTTCTTATATGCAGCATCTGATTATGTGGACTCCAAATAAAAGAAAATAAAAATAACTAAAAAAAAAACAAGCATGTTACCATTGGAATTTATGATGACCGTTTTCACAGTCCTTATGATAGCGAGCCCAAAGGTCTGGAATGTATCCCCTTATTGCCCCAACAGCTTTCTTCAATTTTTTCATCATTGTATTCTAAGAGCTATAGCTTTTTATTTTTTTCATCAACATAGCCATGAGGGCTTGTTTATTGTGTTATACCTGCCAGCTTTATGCTGATAAGCAATCCACGGCATGCTTGCATAGAGGCATATCAGAAGGCTCCTAGCGGCAATGGAAGCTCGTTAGCAGCTGGACAATGTTACACCTCCACAAAGTTACACGTTCCGATCTGTTAGTGATGATTTTAGCATGGCACGTGGCAGGTAAATTGCTAAATTGCCAGAATGGGAGGTTCCTCCAGTCCTCACAGTAAGGGCCCTATTACACGGGATGATTATCGTGCGAAAAATCGTTATATCGTTCAAATTTAAACAATAATCGTTCTGTGTAATTGCAGGCAACAATGAAAAAATCGTTCGTATGTTGTTGATCGTTGATTCAGATCTGAACCTAAAATTATTGCTAATCGTTTGCTATAATTCCACTTTTGCTCGCTCAAGTTACACATTTTTTTACTAATCGTACAGTGTAATAGCACATTGTTCGTTGTTTTGCTGCGATCAGAAGGAATAAACGATCATAGTAACGATCGCATTAAAGATCGAAGTAACTACTGACCATCGTTCTGTGTAATATGGTGAAAATTTCAGGTTATGGATAAACAATCTCATTTGCAATCGTTTATCATTAGTCGTTAATCGTTAAAAATCGCTGTGTAATAGGACCCTAAGCGTGGGAGCTAACCTCCTGTAATGCTACGCTGCCACCACATGCTGTCCCTTAGTGATCACCGTACAAACCGTCACCACATATTTTATACACACATATTAATTTTGGTTTACAGGTAATGTATGCTGCGGCCTCCGGGCTGCAGGGGGTTAAAGGGGCCGGTTCACATTTTGATGTATCTGCATTTTATCTTAAGTAAATCTTATATCTTATCTTGGTTAGGGGAGTACTCTGCCCCCCCCCCCTCAAAAAAAAAAAAAAACCTCAGACACACACAGCTGATATACTTACCATCCCTCCGGTGACGCCTCGGATCTCCCTCACTTCCGGGTTGCAGAGCAGTGAATGGGAGAGAAAAGGCTGCTGGTGCGCATGCACACCAGCAGCCTTCTCATTGGCTGGAGGGCATCACATGG
Source organism: Dendropsophus ebraccatus (assembly GCF_027789765.1). Lineage (NCBI taxonomy): Eukaryota > Metazoa > Chordata > Amphibia > Anura > Hylidae > Dendropsophus > Dendropsophus ebraccatus. The sequence goes on from NC_091466.1 coordinate 48,206,871, forward strand.
CTTTCACCTAGCTCAGGTAATCAGGGCTGAGCAAGCTGGAAGCCATGTGATGCGCACCAGCCAATGAAAAGGCTGCTGGTGCGCAAGTGCACCAGCAGCCTTTTCCTCTACCATTCACTGCTGTGGAAGACAGCGTAGAGGAAGAAGGCCAGGCCCGCCCCCTGCTGTGACGACATCGACCCAAGAAGGAACCTGGGAGAAGAGGGCGCATCCCAATTCACCACTGCACACAATGGAGCATGCAGCCGGAGCCGTATGCTCCATTGTGTGAACTGACATGTTCTGTGCGGATGCTATTCAATGAATAGCGTATCCAGAAAACTGACATGTCAGTTTTTTATGCGGCCGAGTGGAATCCCGGCCGGGGGGGAACATCATGTATATACGCTACAGCAGGGATTCCATTCATTCTCACCCAACTTTTTTTTGTATAAATCACAGCCGTTGCTGTGATCCTTGGGGACCACCAAAAAAGAATCGGTAAAAAGCGATATACTGACCCGGCCCTATCCTGGATTCATCTGGATCTGTGATAACTCCTTTGTAAATGACATGTTTTCAGTCGAACTATAACTCTCAGAATACCCTACAATTATGAAGCTGTAATGAAGGGTATGTTGGGAGTTGTAGTTTCAGACAGAACAAACCTTTAATAATTGATTGTTGTGCAGAAGCTTCTGGTGGCCGTAATCTGTTACAACCATCAGCCCTAAAGGTCCAGCACTATATGTCTCTACAGTGGCAGCTCATATGTACTACAACTCCAAGCATATCCTGAGGGATGCAGATTATCAGTAAATGCTGGGACTTGTAGTGCTTGCAGCTGTTGTACCTGGAGGATTCTTGGTGTATTGTATACTGGAGGCTTTGTGGGAAATCAGAATACAGAGTTATGTGGGGGCTCAGTGTGCGGAAGTGCCAGCACTAAGATATATATTATCACCATACTGTACCTCTCAACATACCATCACACTGTTACTGACCATAACATCCATCATCATACTACTACCCCCTTCATCCTCCTGCACCTCCATCATCATACTACTACCTCCTTCATCCTCCTGCTCCTCCATCATCATCATACTACTACCCCTCTCATCCCCCTGCACCTCCATCATCATACTATTACCTCCTCCATCATCCTCCTGCACCTCCAAGATCATACTACTACCCATTCATCTTTCTGCCCCTCCATCATCATACTACACCTTTTATCATCATCCTCCTGCCCCTCCATCATATTACTACTCATCCATCATCCTCCTACCCCATCATACTACTACCCCCTTCATCCCCCTGCCCCACCATCATATTACTACCCCTCCATCATCCTCCTACCCCATCATACTACTACCCCCTTCTTCCTCCTGCCCTTCCATCATCATAAAAGTACCCCCCTCATCCTCCTGCCCTTCCATCATGATAGTAGTACCCCCCTCATCCTCCTGCCCTTCCATCATCATAGTAGTACCCCTCTCATCCTACTGCTCCTCCATCATATTACTACCCATGCATCATCCTTCTACCCCATCATACTACTATCCCCTTCATCCTCCTGCCACTCCATCATCATAGTAGTACCCCCTCACCCTCCTGCCATCCATCATCATAGTAGAACCCCTCATCCTTTTGCCCTTCCATCATCATAGTAGTACCCCCTCATCCTTTTGCCCTTTCATCATCATAGTAGTACCCCTCTCATCCTCCTGCTCCTCCATCATATTACTACCCATCCATCATCCTCCTACCCCATCATACTACTATCCCCTTCATCCTCCTGCCCCTCCATTATCATAGTAGTACCCCCTCACCCTCCTGTCCTTCCATCATCATAGTAGTACCCCCTCATCCTTTTGCCCTTCCATCATCATAGTAGTACCCCCTCATACTTTTGCCCCTCATCAGCATACCAGTACCTCCCTCATCATTCTCCAGCCACTCCATCTGTATTTAAAACAACAAACAGATATACTTACCTCACCTGTAAGGTTCCTCTTGTGCCCCAGCAACTCCTCTCCCCGCTCTCTCCCCGCTCCTCTCCCCGCTGAGCTTCCCGGGACTACCCAGGACATGGTTTTGCCGGGGCTGTCTCCTCAGAGTCGGGCAGACCCGGCAAAACCATGTATTTATCCTGCTGCAGCTGGGGCCCACTGAGGACAGGCAGCATCATCCTATGGCTGTCTGGGGGCCCCAGCTGCTGGACAGGCAGTGGGAGTGGGGGAGGGGCCCACTGGAGGATCCTCTGGTTCTCCGGTGGCCCAGTCCGACACTGCACCAGATAGGTTACACTTGAATGCCACTTTTACAAGTATGGTATTGTTTTTCTCCTACTCTTTGTATGTATGCAAAGAACATGATTCCATTTCTGGTATTTTGAAGGCCACAAACAAGGTCTGGGATAGACTGGAATGTTGCTCAGGGACACATCTGAATCCTGTGTTTAAAGGGAATCTGTCACTAGATTTATGCTGTCTTAAATGATGGCAGCATAAACTAGTGACAGAATTGTGATTTTGTCCATAAGATGGCCAACCATGGAGGAACATGTGACCATGCCCCCACCTTTAATAAGTCTGTATATGCAAAGTGGAGGACACAGAGGAGAAAGCATGGTCACATGTGCCTCCATGCCCAGCTATCGGATCATAGTTCAGCAAACAAATATGGACCACACAGCTTGGAGGAGGGACGTGGCTAGTGATGAGCGAGCATGCTCGTCCGAGCTTGGTACTCAATCGAGTATTAGGGTACTCAATGGTACTCGTACAGTGTCGGACTGGGGTACATTGGCCCACCAGGGAAATTGATTCTTGGGGCCCACCCAATATATAAAGACATAATCAGCGCCAAACCTTTCACGTTAGTACAGCGACTTTGCATAGAGCTGTGTATGTGACCAGCAACGCTAGTGCACTGACAGTCACTTATACAGTTGTTACTGATTTATGCAGTTGTGGTAAAACTGCACCACTTATGTAGAAACTTTAATGAAATTCCAACAATATTGCTGTAAAAACACATAAAAAATGTCATGTGTGAACACAGCCTCAGAAGAAGAAGGAAAAAATGACCATCTAGTCTGCTCCTCTATTACAATCTCCAGCAGAGGAGACCCATGACTGTTTATTCTAGCCTCACCATAAGGTGTTGGGCTAGAATAAGACTTTAAAGGACCATCATGAAAGGCATATCAGTGGTCAGCGTGTAAACCTGGATTTAAAATGTAATCTGCCATTTTATACATCTACTAGTAGAAGAGAGAGAACACCATGCGGCGCACATAGCTTATTACTGCAGAACAAATGTGTGTAAGTGGCTAAACTTGCTGCTCACCTTGGGTGGTCATGCTACAAGCCCAAGACCGCCAGTCACTTTAGCGGTGGTTTATACACCTTGATGCCGCTTGCAGCCCTTTCAACAGAACCAGGAGACTTGGTACAATAATTCAGCTGCGAAGACAGCACCAAAGTAGTCAAAAATCTTGTGACTTTATTCACTCCCTCTTGTGCAATGTTTTGCCTTACTCAGAGCTAAAACGAAACATCGCGCTAGAGAGTGTGAATAAAGTCACAATAATTTTTACTACTTTAGTGCTGCCTCTGCTGCTGCTCCGGAGGGGGTGCAGTCTGGTGAGGAGGTATTATCCTACCTGTCACTGATACTGCTGCTCCAGAGGGGTGCAGTCAGATGAGGGGTGCATAATGCTACCTATCACTGATACTACTGCTGCTGCTCAGGAGGGGGTGCAGTCTGGTGAGGGGGGCATAATCCTACCTGTCACTGATACTACTGCTCCGGAGGGGGTGCAGTCAGATGAGGGGGGGCATAATCCTACCTGTCACTGATACTGATGCTGCTCCGGAGGGGGTGCAGTCAGATGAGGGGGGCATAATCCTACCTGTCACTGATACTGCTGCTGCTGCTCCGGAGGGGGTGCAGTCAGATGAGGGGGGGCATAATCCTACCTATCACTGATACTGCTGCTCCGGAGGGGGTGCAGTCAGATGAGGGGGGCATAATCCTACCTATCACTGATACTGATGCTGCTCCGGAGGGGGTGCAGTCAGATGAGGGGGGCATAATCCTACCTGTCACTGATACTGCTGCTGCTGCTCCGGAGGGGGTGCAGTCAGATGAGGGGGGGCATAATCCTACCTATCACTGATACTGATGCTGCTCCGGAGGGGGTGCAGTCAGATGAGGGGGGCATAATCCTACCTATCACTGATACTGATGCTGCTCCGGAGGGGGTGCAGTCAGATGAGGGGGGCATAATCCTACCTGTCACTGATACTGCTGCTGCTGCTCCGGAGGGGGTGCAGTCAGATGAGGGGTGCATAATTCTCCCTATCACTGATACTGCTGCTGCTCCGGAGGGGGTGCAGTCAGATGAGGGGTGCATAATTACCTATCACTGATACTGATGCTGCTCCGGAGGGGGTGCAGTCAGACGAGGGGGGCATAATCCGACCTATCACTGATACTGCTGCTCCGGAGGGGGTGCAGTCAGATGAGGGGGGCATAATCCTACCTATCACTGATACTACTGCTGCTCCGGAGGGGGTGCAGTCAGATGAGGTGTGCATAATCCTACCTATCACTGATACTGCTGCTGCTCCGGAGGGGGTGCAGTCAGATGAGGGGGGCATAATCCTACCTATCACTGATACTACTGCTGCTCCGGAGGGGGTGCAGTCTGGTGAGGGGGGGGGCCTAATCCTACCTATCACTGATACTGCTGCTGCTGCTCCGGAGGGGGTGCAGTCAGATGAGGGGTGCATAATCCCACCTATCACTGATACTGCTGCTGCTGCTCCGGAGGAGGTGCAGTCAGATGAGGGGGGCATAATCCCACCTATCACTGATACTACTGCTGCTCCGGAGGAGGTGCAGTCAGATGAGGGGGGCATAATACTACCTATCACTGATACTACTGCTGCTCCGGAGGGGGTGCAGTCTGGTGAGGAGGGGGCATAATCCTACCTATCACTGATACTACTGCTGCTCCGGAGGAGGTGCAGTCAGATGAGGGGGGCATAATCCTCCCTATCACTGATACTGCTGCTGCTCCAGAGGGGGTGCAGTCAGATGAGGGGGCATTATCCTACCTATCACTGATACTGCTGCTGCTCCGGAGGGGGTGCAGTCTGGTGAGGGGGGCATTATCCCACTTGTGTCTGTGTCTGCTGCTTATATCTTTATTTTTGAGTCGGTACAATAGTTGAGAAGAAGTTCACACTATGGAGGTCCTAGTTGTGCAGGAGATCCGTGAGGCTTAAGCGCTGATCAGCTGACTCAGGATTCTCACATCACAGATGATAGGAGTTGTAGTAGACGTAGGAGTAAGACAAATCAATGGATAATATGTTTCTAAGGGAATCCTCAATATCTCTGATGATCTGATTTGATGAAACACGTCATCCATTGATTAAAGTCTTACTGTTATATCAACTACATCACCTATCATCTTTGATGTGAGAATCCTCAGCTGATCAGAGCCCAAGCCTCATGGATCTCCTGCACAACTGCACCTCCATAGTGTGAACTTCTCATCACATACCTACAGTATACACAGGGGCGGGCTGGGCCGGGGGGCAAGGGGGCATGTGCCCCCCGGGCTGGTCTTCCCCACCACTGAGTGGGCCGCGACCCGTGGCCGACCCTCTGCTATAATTGAGACTGAAAGAATAGCGCGGCCGGCCGCCGCGCTATTCCCTCAGTCTCTTTCAGGCCGCCTGTTCCCCTTCAGTAGCTGCAGACGTGCCGCGCGCAGGCACGTCTGCAGGCACCTACATCAGGTCCCCAGCGGTGACGTCACTTCCCTGACGCGCCGCTGAGGACCTGAGAGCGGAGAGAGGAGCCGCCGTGCTGCAGCAGCAGGGAGAAGCTGCTGCAGATTGAAGATCCGGCCCGAGGAGAGGTGAGTTGTTTTTCTTATTTTTTTTTTAAACCCCTTCAGGGAGGATGCACAGGGGGGCTATTCTATGAGGGTGGATGCACAGGGGGGGCTATTCTATTAGGGTGGATGCACAGGGGGGCTATTCTATTAGGGTGGATGCACAGGGGGCTATTCTATTAGGGGGATGCACAGGGGGGCTATTCTATGAGGGGGGGATGCACAGGGGGGCTATTCTATGAGGGGGGATGCACAGGGGGGCTATTCTATGAGGGGGGGATGCACAGGGGGGCTATTCTATGAGGGGGGATGCACAAGGGGGCTATTCTATGAGGGGGGATGCACAGGGGGGCTATTCTATGAGGGGGGATGCACAGGGGGGCTATTCTATTAGGGGGGGATGCACAGGGGGGCTATTCTATTAGGGGGATGCACAGGGGGCTATTCTATTAGGGTGGATGCACAGGGGGGCTATTCTATTAGGGTGGATGCACAGGGGGGCTATTCTACTAGGGGGGATGCACAGGGGGGCTATTCTATTAGGGGGGATGGACAGGGGGGCTATTCTATTAGGGGGGATGCTTAGGGGGGCTATTCTATGAGGGGGAATGCTTAGGGGGGCTGTTCTATGAGTGGGGATGCACAGGGGGGCTATTCTATTAGGGGGGATGCACAGGGGGGCTATTCTATGGGGGGGGATGCACAGGGGTGCTATTCTATTAGGGGGGATGCACAGGGGGGCTATTCTATTAGGGGGGATGCACAGGGGGGCTATTCTATTAGGGGGGATGCACAGGGGGGCTATTCTATGAGGGAAGATGCACAGGGGGCTATTCTATTAGGGGGGATGGACAGGGGGGCTATTCTATGAGGGAAGATGCACAGGGGGCTATTCTATTAGGGGGGATGGACATGGGGGATGCTTAGGGGGGCTGTTCTATGAGGGGGGATGCACAGGGGGGCTATTCTATTAGGGGGGATGCTTAGGGGAGCTATTCTACATAGGGGAATACACAGGGGGCTATTCTATATGGGGGGATGCACAGGGGGGCTATTCTATTAGGGGGGATGCTTAGGGGAGCTATTCTATGAGGGGGGATGCACAGGGGGGCTATTCTATTAGGGGGGATGCTTAGGGGGGCTATTCTATGAGGGGGGATGCACAGGGGGGCTATTATTTAAGGGGGATGCACAGGGGGGGCTATTCTATAAGGGAGAATGCACAGGGGGACTATTCTATAAGGGGGGGTGCAAAGGGGGGGGGGCTATTCTATAAGGGAGAATGCACAGGGGGGGGCTATTCTATAAGGGTGATGCACAGGGGGGCTATTCTATAAGGGGGGATGCACGGGGGATATTCTATAAGGGTGATGCACAGGGGGGCTATTCTATAAGGGGGATGCACAGGGGGGCTTTTCTATAAGGGAGAATGCACAGGGGGGCTATTTTATAAGGGAGAATGAACCCGGGGGCTATTCTATAAGGGAGAATGAACAGGGGGGGGGGGGGCTATTCTATATGGGGGATGCACAGAGGGGCTTTTCTATATGGAGAGATGTGCACTGGGGGGGGGGGCTATTCTATATGGGGAATGTACAGCAGGGGGGCTTTTCTATATGGAGAGATGTGCAGCGGGGGGGGGGGCATTCTATATGGAGGGATGTACAAATGAGGATGTTGCTGGAGCAAGAAGCCTAAAATGTCTGTCTGGCAGATCCCGTGGAGAGGAGTCCTGGCCAGAGAAGCCTTCATGATGGCCGGAGCCAGATGGAGAAGAAAAAGAAAAGTGGACGTCTCTTCATGCAGAGAAGACGCCTACTGTGAGTCACTGAATGTAACTGCACTATAATCATTTATAAGGTCTTATAACTTATCAGGGGTGTCAAACTCCGTCCCTCCAAGTGTTGCAAAACTACAATTCCCGTCATGCTTTATCTGTCCAGTCATGATGGGATTTGTAGTTTTGTAACAACTGGAGGGACGGAGTTTGACAACTGTGTTCTATTGTCAGTGTTCTTATACCTGAGATAGATAGGAGATAGATAGATAGATAGATAGATAGATAGATAGATAGATAGATAGATAGATAGATAGATAGATAGGAGATAGATAGATAGATAGATAGATAGGAGATAGATAGATAGATATATAGATAGATAGGAGATAGATAGATAGGAGATAGATAGATAGATAGATAGATAGATAGATAGATAGATAGATAGATAGGAGATAGATAGATAGATAGATAGATAGATAGGAGATAGATAGATAGATAGATAGATAGATAGATAGGAGATAGATAGATAGATAGATAGATAGATAGATAGATAGATAGATAGATAGGAGATAGATAGATAGATAGATAGATAGATAGATAGAGAGATAGATAGGAGATAGATAGATAGGAGATAGATGGATAGATAGATAGATAGATAGATAGATAGATAGATAGGAGATAGATAGATAGATAGATAGATAGGAGATATATAGATAGATAGATAGGAGATAGATAGATAGATAGATAGATAGATAGATAGATAGATAGATAGGAGATGGATAGGAGATAGATACATACATAGATAGATAGATAGGAGATAGATAGATAGATAGATAGATAGATAGATAGATAGATAGATAGATAGATAGGAGATATATAGATAGATAGATAGGAGATAGATAGATAGATAGATAGATAGATAGATAGATAGATAGATAGGAGATAGATAGGAGATAGATAGATAGATAGATAGATAGATAGATAGATAGATAGATAGATAGGAGATAGATAGGAGATAGATAGATAGTAGGAAGTGGCTATCTAGCAGCTCATTATGCTCATTATGTTTCGATTACACATGATATCTCGACCATCAGACACATTTTAATAATGAGAACCTTCTATGGCAGGGGTCTCAAACTCGCAGCCCTCCAGCTGTTGCAAAACTACAATTCTCATCATGCCTGGGACAGCCAAAGCAAAGCTTTGGCTGTCCCAGGCATGATGGGAATTGTAGTTTTGCAACAGCTGGAGGGCCGCGAGTTTGAGACCCATGTTCTATGTGGATGATCCTGGTATTTGTACAGTGGATGTTAGTTAGTAATGGCGGCGGTGGTGAAGGGGTTGTGATATTTGTTTCTTTTATACTGGTATTATTGGTCTTGTTATACTGGATCTCAGTTATGGTGTGGTGCTATTAGTTAGTATACGGTGGTAATGGTTGTGGTCACAGTGATAATATATGTTTCTTATATACTGGTGTATTGGATTTGGTCAGTAACGGTATATAACTGTATCAGTTCTGTTCTGGGGTCACATCCACATACTGAGCCCCCACAGAACTATGTATTCTGATCTCCCACAAAGCCTCCAGTACACAATACACCAAGAATCCTCCAAGTACAACAGCTGCAAACACTACAACTTCTAGCATTTACTGACAGTCTGCAGCCCTCAGGATATGCTGGGAGTTGTAGTACCTCCTCTGATAACAGCTGGTGCTGTAGAGATTCAGGGCTGATGGTTGTAACATGATAAGAGAACCAGAAGGGCAATGTAAATGATTACAGCACTGATAACAGGGTCACCAGGTACACAGCATGGTACCTTAACCCTGGTGCATTCACACAGACAGATTTAGCTGACAGATTTTTGAAGCCAAAGCCAGGAATGGAGTTGAAAAGAGGAGAAATCTCAGTTTTTCCTTTATTACCTGTTCTCTGCTTATAGTCTGTTCCTGGCTTTGGCTTCAAACATCTGTCAGATAAATCTCTCTGTGTAAAGGCACCCTAAGGTACTATGCTGTGCACCTGAGCTAGGTTCCCTTTAATCCAATAGATATATATCCTGGGATAGCTCTCATTACATACTATATAGCATGTGAGAGACCACTAGGTTTAAAGAAGTACTCAGGGGCTTGAGACATTTCATCCGGAGGTAAGACAATTACAAGGGCTTTTCGTGGCTGGGAACACTGGCCACAATACTATAATTCTGTGGCGCATGTGGTATCTTCCTTTCCCGCACTTATTTGGGGAGGGTAATACCAGGTAAGGGCCAGAGTGGTTCTTGAAGGATGGGCCGCTAGCCTGCCAGTCAAGGGCCAGTGCCGTGTGCTTGCCCCCCAGGCTAAAATCTGCCAGCCAGCCCCTGAGTATACATATATACACAAATAGACATACTGCAGACATACACACGGTATACATATATACACAAATAGACATACTGCAGACATACACACGGTATACATATATACACAAATAGACATACTGCAGACATACACACGGTATACATATATACACAAATAGACATACTGCAGACATACACACTGTATACATATATACACAAATAGACATACTGCAGACATACATACTGTATACATATATACACAAATAGACATACTGCAGACATACACACTGTATACATATATACACAAATAGACATACTGCAGACATACACAAACATGCAGACACAACACACCTTACATATATACATCTAATCATACTAACACACACACACACAGACTCACCAACATGGATACACAGATACAAAAGCATGCAGATTACACATAATATATACACTATATACATGATAGAAAACACACACACACATATATCACTCACATGCATAAACACATGACACATGTACAGACACACACTGATGACAAAGTTAGACAAGAATATACACAAACACTCACATGTTCAGCAGGGCAGGAGGCTTCAGTCTTCTTGTCTCCATCTTCTCTTCTCCCTGCCAGGCCGGGCAGCTTGCAGCCTCTCCCCATCTCCTGTGCACCGACTGCACACAGCAACAGGAGAGTCACGTGATTGCAGAGGGGCCCTGCTGCTGCTGCTCTCGGCATCTTGTGACAGGCAGGAAGAGGGCAGCGCTGAGGATGGGAGCAGATGTAAGGGAGCCAGGTGAGCAGGGGGAGGGGAGGGCCCATGATTGCAGAAAGAACGGGCCCTGATACGGTGGTTAACTCACCCAGCAGTGTGGGAGCTCCCGATATAAGGCAGCTTCCAAACGGGAGGCCCCTCTCTGGCTTAGGGGAAGGGCCCTGCAAGAGGGAGGAGGGGGTGGGGCCCACCGGGGGATCCCCCGGCTCCCCGGTGGCCCAGTCCGACCCTGTACTCGTAACTCGGACAAGCATCTTGCGATACTCGAGAAAATCTCATCATCCTTTTCCTTTAAGTTTGGTCCCTAGTTCTCAGCCAATAAACATGCAGCAGACTCTTTGGTACATCCTGCGATCACATGGGACCCATACATGTCAATAGCAGCGATTGGTTGGCCAGATCAGATGACCCTGCCATATAAAAAGCGCAGCCGGCAGTGCTTGCTTCAGACGTATGCTGTGAGAAATAAGGGACAGAGCTGCTGGTCAGGGAATTTAGGATTTAGGGTTCCAGTAGGCAGGGAATACTAGCAATACAAATAAACAGCCCTTTTAAAGGAAACCTGTCACCCCCCGTGCCAGGGTGACAGGCTCCCGACCCCCTGTTAGATCCCCCTATACTTACCTCATCGCGCCGGGTCCCGCTTCCTGAGCCAGTCGGGTGACTGAGATTTCAGCGCCCGAAGCCCGGCGTGCACACTCACGGGAGAGTCCGATGCCCATAGAGAATGATGGAGCATCAGACTTCCCATTCATTCTCTATGAGCATCTGACTCTCCTGTGAGCCTCGGGCTTCGGGCGCTGAAATCTCAGTCACCCGACCGGCTCAGGAAGCGGGACCCGGCGCAATGAGGTAGGTATAGGGGGCTCTAACGGGGGTCGGGAGCCTGTCACCCCAGCACGGGGGGTGACAGGTCCTCTTTAAGGGCTTCAATTCGTTTTTTAATAGTATTACTACAGACTGCTGGCTGGGACTTGCAGTGCTGCTACCACGATTTCAGCAGCACACTGTGGTGATCAGCTGCTGGCAGAAAGGAGACATTAGGTGTTGCATACAGACCCCTAAGAAGTGCTCAGTGTACTCTTTTTTGATTTTGGGGCTGGTGGTGCTGCTGTACTACATTGTATTGCACTACCAGATTGTATCGCACAGCCCCCCCAAAACTAGTGGGTACTACATTGTATTGCTGGGATTTGTAGTACACCTGCATAGAACTTCACTGTTCATTGTAAGGGGGTATCACAGAGTGTGTATGGGTGCAGCCACTACTGGATTGTATCCCACAGACCCCCAAAACTATTGGGACCACAAGTATTTTTCCAGATTTCTGTATTTCATACGCAAGGTCTATCTGAGTTCACAACTGCTTGCACAGAGTAAAGGTCATTTCACAGTGTGAATAGGTGCAGCCACTACTGGATTGTATCCCACAGACTCACAGGGTCTCATGGTAGACCGATACTGAAACCGCAGCAGTGTGAACAGGTGATCACGTGGATAGGGGATAATTTATCCACCACCCAGTCTTCCACGCAGTCCATCTACGCTACCCAAGGGAGTGGTACCCTTGCTCCAGCAGCTCAGCCTCCTTCCCCACAGCCTGGCCCCTCCAGGGAAAGAAGGGATACAGATCCACCACCACCATGCTCCCAGGAACTCTTTTCTGGACCCTTCCCTGAGTCTGAGCACATTTATTACACATTTATTACAAAAATCGTAACAAAGACTGCACAGTGTTTTGCTCATTCTGGAAAGATGAAGCTCAGTGATACACAACTCTGAAAATTGTCCAAAGGTTGCGGCAATATCTTTCTCCTTCAGGCTGCGTTCACACTACGTATATTTCAGTCAGTATTGCAACCAAAACCAGGAGTGGATTAAAAACACAGAAAGGATCTGTTCACACAATGTTGAAATTGAGTGGATGGCCGCCATATAACAGTAAATAACGGCCATTATTTCAATACAACAGCCGTTGTTCTAAAATAACAGCAAATATTTGCCATTAAATGGCGGCCATCCACTCAATTTCAACATTGTGTGAACAGAGCCTTTCTGTGTTTTTAATCCACTCCTGGTTTTGGTTGCAATACTGACTGAAATATACTGACTGAAATAAACATATACTGACTGAAATATACGTAGTGCGAACGCAGCCTAAGAGTGGATTATTGGTTTTGTCTGCCCATTCCCTGCCACAGGGGCCTGTAGATCCTTGCACTGTAAGGAGATCCATACTCTGGCTGTGAAGGGGCAGAACATGGCAGAAAATTGGCTTTCAAAAACAGGGGAAATAAAATGAAGGAAGCTGACCTTGCCCATCTTTCCAAATGAAATATGAGAAGAATCTTCAAAAATGCACAAACATGTGTTTCTTTTATTACCAAATAGTGCTACAATGAACAATGCAAACTTTGCTGTCTAATTCTGTGTTTATCTCTCTCACTCTTTTAAGAATTTCTTACAATTTTTAAACCGAGTGGTATACTTTGTCAGTATTCTGTTCTTAAGTGTGTGTCTGTATACAGACCTGTGTGTGTCTGTATACAGACCTGTGTCTGTCTGCTGGCATAAAATAATAACAAAACAAAAGAGGAAAAAGGAAAAAAAATCAGACCCTGCTCAAACTAAAGAAACAAATAACAATTCTAGTTGTTGGGCAGCACATAATTTAGTCTGGCAGGACCTCAAGTGATGATCCCTTTGTATGAGACAATTGCCAGATCCTCAAGGAATTAAAACCAGGATGCCAGAGCCACATCACTACAGTCAAAGTCAAATTTAAAATCAAAACAGCGGTGGGGAGAGAGGTGCAGGGAATGTTACTCCAACTGCTACAGTCAAAGTCAAATTGAAAATAAAGCCTTCCTTTTGGCTACTGCTGGGCCTTAACTGGAGTCCATGTTGACTATTGCTGGGCCTTAACTGGCATCCATGTTGACTACTGCTGGGCCTTTACTGGCATCCATGTTGACTACTGCTGGGCCTTTACTGGCATCCATGTTCCCAACAGTTCAATACTTATACCTGCCTCATTAGCGTAAAATGCCCTAGAGATGGCGTATTGTCCCATCTTGTGACCGGAAATATTTAGGTGAAACAGAATGCGGCTACAATAGTTCCCTTCTCCAGCATTGGTGCAGGGGGAGTTGCATGAAAAAGTAGCGTGGTAAAGAACAGCTCAGTGACTATTATTGCCACATTGGGTGCCTCCTACCTTTCCCGCAGCCCCGGGCAGTCTCTCTTCACAGGGGATTCAGCCCCCGGTACAATGGCGCCCACTTCCACCAGACGCCAGGCATCATGTGTTGCCCTGCCTCTTTCTTTATCCTCCAGGTGGAGGGGTCCAACCAGCGCCCGACTCCGGCGCTCGTCATCTAGTGCCTTCCTTGCTTGCAGGCATAACTCACCATGTACCACTCTACCCCCCTGCTTGCTGTCCTCCGGTACACCGGGACAACCGGTCAACTGCTTGACCTCTTCTCTCCTCCCTGGGTCTTCCGTCCATTGCTGAGCCGCATCACTGTTTTTCCTTCCACCGCATTCCTCTAGCGCATGCGCTCTACTACCGGCGGCGACTTTCCCATTTCCAATGTCGCTCACTGCAACACCTTCCTGGACATTAGGCCGGCTTCACCCGCTGAACTTGGGCCACATGGGAAGACAGAGGTGCGGAGCACCGGCGGCTAGCACATCCCGCGGCATCCATGTTTACTACTGGTGTACCTGCCCTTGCCTCCATGTTGACTACTGGTGTGCCTGCTAGGCCTTTACTGTCATGCATGTTGACTACTGGTGTGCCTGCCCTTGCCTCCATGTTGGCTACTGCTGGGCCTTAACTGGCATCCATGTTGACTACTGCTGGGCCTTAACTGGCATCCATGTTGACTACTGCTGGGCCTTAACTGGCATCCATGTTGACTACTGCTGGGCCTTTACTGGCATCCATGTTGACTACTGCTGGGCCTTTACTGGCATCCATGCTGACTACAGGTGTGCCTGCCCTTGCCTCCATGTTGGCTACTGCTGGGCCTTAACTGGCATCCATGTTGACTACTGCTCGGCCCTAACTGGCATCCATGTTGACTACTGCTGGGCCTGTTTCTTTTGTTTTTTTTATTTGTATAGCGCACACAGATTCCTTTACTGGCAACCATGTTGACTACTGGTGTGCCTGCCCTTGCCTCCATGTTGGCTACTGCTGGGCCTTAACTGGCATCCATGTTGACTACTGGTGTGCCTGCCCTTGTCTCCATGTTGGCTACTGCTGGGCCTTCACTAGCATCCATGTTGACTACTGGTGAGCCTGCCCTTGCCTCCATGTTGGCTACTGCTGGGCCTTAACTGGCATCCATGTTGACTACTGCTGGGCCTTAACTGGCATCCATGTTGACTACTGCTGGGCCTTAACTGGCATCCATGTTAACTACTGCTGTGCCTGCCCTTGCCTCCATGTTGGCTACTGCTGGGCCTTACCTGGCATCCATGTTGACTACTGCTAGGCCTTTACTGGCATCCATGTTGACTACAGGTGTGCCTGCCCTTGCCCCCATGTTGGCTAATGCTGATCTTGCCTGGCCTCCATGTTGGTTACTGTTTCTCCTGCCTGGCCTCCATGTTGGTTACTGTTGCTCCTCCCTGGCCTCCATGTTGGCTACTGCTTCTCCCGGGAGTTCTCTGTGTGCTTAATGCCATGCAGTGTCTGGCCTAATTTTGGGGAGGCTCACTTGCTTCCTCACTCACTTTTAATGGTTCTCTGTGTGCTCACTGCCATGCTAGGTCTGGCATAATTTTTAGAAGGCTGATTGGCTACCGCTTCTACCTTGTTCACTCTGTCCTCACCGCCATGCATTATCAGGCTGAATTTTTGGCTGGTTTATGATATGCTACCTCTGTTTTAATGGTTCCCTATGTTCTCACTGCCATGCTGTGTCAGGCTGAGTTTTTGGGTGGTCCATATGCCTCTGTTTTAACCAGGCTGTAACAGAATTAGGCATAATGCTGCCATTAGGCAACCTCAGAGGCATGCATACATGCTGCCCCTGCTGTTTCCTGTCCATTTCCATGGTGTTTCCATCATTTTCTGAGGTTGACAGGTTTTCACACGACCTTCCCCCTAACGAACTTGGGTCCCCTGCAAAAATGCTTGAGTCTCCCATTGACTTCAATGGGGTTTGTTACTCGAAAAGAGCACTCGAGTATCAGGAGATATTCGTCTCGAGTAACGAGCACCCGAGCATTACTAGACGTGGCATATTGCTAGAATGACCTTATGATCAGTGGGTATAGTTATATTAAAAGGTTACTCCGTAGACTTCGCAGAGCAGGGATCAGGAACTGCAGGGCTTAGACAGCCCTCTAGTTCCTGACACAAAAGTTGGTGGCAGCAGAGGGGACCATGTCGCCCCTTACTCCTGCCACTCATCGGAAGTATACACATTATTAACCCCTTTTCTCTGCAGCCTATTTTGGCCTTAATGACCAAGCCATTTCTCATTTTCTAAAAGCCATAGCTCTTTTATTTTTCTACCTAAAGGGCTGGTTGGGCCATCGTTTTATGCACCACAATCTCTAGGTTTCATTAGTATCATATTTGTGTAGATAGAAATTTATGATCACTTTTTAATTTTTTTTTCTAATAATGTGATAATCTACAAGTCTTGCATTTTTTTCCTCTTTTCATCTACACCGTTATAATATTAATATATTATTGTTATATTTTGCAAGATTGGATGTTTTTTTTTCCACTTTTTAATCATTAAATTGCATATACTGGTTAATGCTATGCCATTATATGAGATAAAACCAAGATGTGAGGGTTGGCCAGACACTTTTGTACACCTTAACACAGCTAACACCCAATGTACACAATTAAAATTGATTATGCCATCAGTATCCTCTCTTTTTTTCTTCTTTTATCGAAAGCTACAGAGAACTTAGCCTGAGCACTGGAAATACATAAATACTCAATTTTTAAAGAGGACCTGTCACCCCCGTGTCGGGGGGACAGGCTCCCGACCCCGTTACAGCCCCCTATACTCACCTGATCCAGCCGGGTCCTGCTTCCTGATCTGGTCAGGTCACGGAGATATGAGCGCCCGAAGCCCGGCGCGCGCGCTCACAGGAGAGTCCGATGCCCATAGAGAATGACGGAGCATCGGACTCCCCATTCATTCTCTATGAGCGTCGGACTCTCCTGTGAGCGCACGCGCCGGGCTTCGGGTGCTCATATCTCCGAGACCCGACCAGATCAGGAAGCGGGATCAGGTGAGTATAGGGGGCTGTAACTGGGGTCGGGAGTGACAGGTCTCCTTTAAGCACTAGACAACAAAATACAGCCATAAGATAAGGAAAAAATATGGCAGTTTCTCTTATTTAATAATGTGCTACATTAAAGTCTATAGAAAAATGTCTGCCTGTGCACACATTGTAAAAAAAAAATGTTCTTACAAAGTCTGCAAAGACAGCTTTTCCATAGACTTGTTCACACAACGTCAAAAATAGAGAAAAGACGGACGATTTTGATATTTAAAAAACGTCTGTTATTGCCACGATTTAACTGTCTGCTTTGGCAATGCATTGAAGTCAATGGAAAGACAGACGTCCACTGCACACAATGTATTAAATGTAGAACGTTTTTACAGCGGACGTCAAAATATTGAACATGATCATCCTTTAAGACGTCTTTTGCAAACAGCTTTTAATTAATTATTCACACGCAGTTTTTCTTTTGTCACCGTTCTTTCTCTGTTTTTACTATTAAATTCAATGGACTTTTCAATTATGCCGCACCTAAAGGACAATTAGTTTACCTAAACTAAAATAATGTTAAAACACCAGTCATTGCACTAAGTGGAGGCTAGGCTGCTAATTGACGTCCGTTATTTTAGACTCAAAATGGCGGATGTCATTTTAAACGGAGCTGAAAAAACGTTGTGTGAACGTAGCCTTTAAAGTAGCACATTGTCAGAGAAGAAAAAATTTTTTCCTGAAAGGTAAACCATCAGCAGGTTATAAGTATCTAACCTGCTGACATCTCCTTATAGCCCACGGGGCGCTGAGGATAAAGGCAAGTTTCTGTGATATTAGGAGGTTAATCCCTATGCTAATAAGTTGTTTTGGTGCTCTGGAGCTGAGACTACTGCCCCCCAGTGCACCGATCTGCACCACCCCCAGGTCAGTCCAGTCCCAATATTCATTAGGAGGGGCAGGCCAGCCGGGGTTGGAAATGGTAGTCCCGCTCCCAGTGCACTAAAACAACTTATTAGCATAGGGATTATACTTCTAATATCACAAAAATGGCGCAGAAGATGAATGTAGGAAACTTACCTTCATCCTCAGCGCTCTGTGCCTCTGTCACGAAGTCCGCTGACCAAATTGACAGTTAATTCCTCTCTGCAGCAGGAAGTTTAAGTAATTTGGATATGAACACGCCTAGATGCGTGACCCCCATTCTAATCTAATGGCGGTTGCACTCACTATGTTCTTGGTATGTGCGTATTTATGGGTACTTGAACTTCCGAAAGCAGAGAGGTATTCACCGCCATTCGGGTCAGCGAACTTCATGACAGGTACACTTAAATTTATTGCTGCATTTGGAATTATTTTACTATGTGTGGACTTACAAAGAAAGAAATTGTGCTGCTGTGCTCTGGTTTGGCTGCTCTGCAGTGACCAGGCGAAATAACCCTAAAACACCAGTTGACAGATGGATGTATCTTTCATTTGGAGTCTCTGGGCGGCTGATATCCTTAGCCATGTTTCGAGATTTATATATGGGTCAAATGTTGTTATTTTAGCAGATAGGAGGGCTACTGTATATTGTATAATTTTTTTTCCCATGGACCACTGCCTGTAAGACACATACATATGTAGCTGGGTCTCCAGTGATATCCTGTAAATATCTGTTGCAAAAATAATCAAAACAGATGACTGGTATCTCTTGAGACTTGAGGGATAGTGGTGGAAAAGGAGACAGTAATACTATAAGTTCTGCCTTACTTTTCTAGTAGGAGTTTTTATAAACTGAACATAAGGAAGTATTTATACTGCTTGTTTTTCATTTTGATTTTTTACACAATTTACACAATGTATTTTGAGTTCTGTTTTGAATCAATTTAGCAAACACTAATAGAAGTATAAATACAAATACTGAGAATTGTATTTACTAAAAGGAGTCTTATTAGCAGTCACATTCTCCCATTAGATCAGAATAGGAGAGAATTCAGATCCAGAGGCAGTCTAATAGCCTTTATTTAGCCATGAAAATGTTTTGTCACCTGTGTTAAAATGTTTCTATCATTAACTCAAGAGGGGCCAGGGTCTTTTGTGCCCAAAACACAGAACTGGCATTGTTTTATACCATGACAAGGAGGGGGAAAGGTTGTTATAATAGTCAGGGAGGTGACACAACCCTCTGACAAAGATTGACTAGATCACCAAATTCAGATTGAGCAAATGAAATGAGGCAGAAAGGAGCTGTCAGCTGGGGAGCAGATCCACTTTGTTGTCAGGGCAAACAGGGCTCTTCTACCAGGAAAGAGACACTCACATTACAGCCAAAGAAAGTTGATGTAAATATTTAAATGACAGAGCGGAGAAATCATATTGATGATTTATTTGAAAAAATAAAGGGGGGGGGGGGGGTAACAATGAAATGTAATGCAACAGCACATACAATGCCAACAGGTTTATTTAGGCTGGTGGGTTTACATAGATCAGTTGCATCCTTTTCTGTTTTTTTTTGTTTGTTTGTTTTTCAGAAATTGAACACAACTGTTGACACAATGGATGCCAAAAAGGCATCAGTTGTCATTCGGCTTTCTCCCCTTTTTTCCATCAATGGGCAGGCCGTACAGCAGAACGCTGCAAGACACATTCTGACGCATGGCGTGTTTGGCGATCCAGCAGCATTATTAGCACACCGGATGCTTTCAACTGCCCAATTGGAATGAATGGGATCAGTTCAAAGATGCATTTCCCTCCAGTGTTTCTCTACTGTGCCAGAGGAAAACGCTAGATGAATGTAAACCTGGCCTAAGATTTTTGTATCAGTTTTATACTCTATTTTTCTATTCTATCTATATTCACATTTTAATCATCTTCTTCATACATTTTTGAATGATTAGTAGAGGAGTTGCAGACAGGTCCTGGAGCAGCTGTGTTGTACCCATAGTCTTGGCCAGGGCTAGAGGGCAGGACGTAGGGGTGTTGAGCACTGTCTGGATACAAAAGGAGAGAAGGGGAACACTGTAGCACCCACTCTCTACCCAGCTTCACTTAAGGGAGATTTCCTTTCCTCTTGGCTCAACTTCTTCGGCTTGGAGCACGGAGGCCTATGTCTGTACTGGTGATGCCTACAGCCTACCATAGGCTTGAATGAGTGTAGTGCTGGATGCAAGACGTGTTCCTGGGTACCGGCTGTATGGCAGCCTGGCAGCACAATATAATCGCCATATTCTTTGAACCTTTCCATTCAAATGAATGAGATCAGCTCAAAAATGCGTTTCTTTCCTGCGCTTTTCTACCTCAATTGAGAAAAACACCAATGGATTGTCATACTAATGTAAACCCAGCCTAAAAGTAATAAATTGGATTCAGCCTAAAGAAATATACAATGAGACTTTTTACTTGAACGTTTTTTGAGACATCTACATCTACTCAAATTGCAGTAAAATGTCCTTTACAGGGGTGGTCCCTACAGAAATATATACAAAGTGATATAAGGAATTTGAAAGAAAAAAAAGGTATAGATCATGGATTTTTTTATGTGAATATTAAATAAAGAATTGGATTGTTTTAGAGCTAAAGAGATTTGGTTTTTCTTTTCCACAACATTTATTAATAGGACGTGTGCACAGTGTAAACCTTTACATTGTGCTTAAAAAAAAAAAGGCTATGCCCTTAACATACTATTGATAGGTGACGCATGGTAATTTTTGAGTATAGTTTTACCTGCCCTGAAAAATGACAATATATACAGATATGCCCATTAAATTCAATGCATTCTTCCAATGTGCCTTGCATTATGCCTATTATACACTAGCTCTTGCTAAATACTGATTCAGGTTACTGTCAGCACAGGCACAGACAGAAGTAACAGGATTAGCTGAGGTTCATGTTACTGTTCCTATAGAATGACACTGCAACTGTAACCCACAATGAGTTGTAAAGGTAAACCCTACAGTACTAGTCATAAAGCACATTCTACTGTGTCAGGGTTTAGTATATGGACAGCTTAAGCCAGTGTTCTTCAACCTGTGGCTCACCCAATGTTGCAAAACTACAATTCCCATCATGCCCTGGCAGCTGTCAGTGTATAATTGGAATTGTAGTTTTGTGACAGCTGGAGAGCCACAGGTTAGAGAATATTTCATGAAACCAACACAGAAGATCTTTTGTTTAATAACTATGCACCTCAATGCTTCGATTTTAAAATATCGTCATGCAATCAATAGCATAAAGGGTTAACTGCAGGTGTAGTATTGTAGGAGAAAGAGATTAGATAGAAAGATAGATAGATAGATAGATAGATAGATAGATAGATAGATAGATAGATAGATAGATATCAGCAGCATAGCAAAAAGTACCAAAGGTGCCTGCAGGTATGTAGATAGATAGATAGATAGATAGATAGATAGATAGATAGATAGATAGATAGATAGATAGTTGTGAGAAAGGTAAGTCAATAAATTAAATTGATATATGATAAATAAGATAGACATAATAGATATGAGTAGATACAATAGATATATTCTTCTTGAATACTGTATATCTGTCTATCATGCAGCTATGTACTCTATCAATTCGTCTATCTTTCTATCTACTTATCTTGAGAAAAAAAAGAATAGATAGATAGATAGATAGATAGATAGATAGATAGATAGATAGATAGATAGATAGATAGATTAGGCTTGATAGATAGATAATAGATAGATAGATAATAGATAGATAGTAGATAGATAGATAGATATATAAGACTTGATAGATAGATAGATAGATAGATAGATAGATAGATAGATAGATAGATAGATTAGACTTGATAGACATTTGCCATTGCACTAATGTTTAGCCATCAGATTACATTATTGGGTGGTGTCCTGTTGGGGACATACAGTAGGCATCACGTATTTGTCCTCCCAGCACCAGGTACCCCTCCATTGTGTGCTGTTTTAACATCAGGTGTTTAATTTGTGCTTTAAATCCCACCTAAACTAATCATTTAGAACCGGTGCAGCCAGAGCACAATGGAGGTTTATCTCCTTATTAGAGCAGGTCAGAGCATATATTTTCCCCCATTTACTGTATTTCTTTGAAAGATTACAAACAGGTGATGTCTAATCCATTAACACAGCAGAATCCACAAAGTGTATCTAATGTGTTTATGGTGAGTGGCTACTGGGTAAAAGCTAACAGAGGCCTGATCCTTCCAGGCACTTAATTGGATGCCTCAATGCTACAAAATTAAAAGCCCCCTTCTTTTTTAAGATCCAAATCATCTACAGATTTATAAAGACTTAACAGATGTCTCTCTAAATGGCCAGCTGATTGACAAAATTCTCCAAAAATGATTTGTTTCTCAATGCAAATATTTTACTGGCAGAAATAAATTAGAAAAAGAATGTTTTAATCTGAAAGAAAAAGCAGAAGGTATTGGTAAAAGGGGCACTTTATTATAAATGTTACTAGATGAGCTATTAACCTCCCCCAGCTCTCTCCTATAGAGTCTCCTACATTTACAGGTAATTAGTGATGTCCTTAGATGAAGTGTGTGGCAGAAAGGGGAACACAAACCTCTCATCGGCTGCCTGTGCATTATTCAGCCCTAGCACAGTAACAAGGGAGAGATGGATGGATGGATAGGAGATAGATAGATAGATAGATAGATAGATAGATAGATAGATAGATAGGAGATAGATAGATAGATAGATAGATAGATAGATAGATAGATAGAAGATAGATAGATAGATAGATAGGAGATAGATAGATAGATAGATAGATAGATAGATAGATAGATAGATAGAAGATAGATAGATAGATAGATAGATAGATAGATATGAAATAATCAGACAGGTAAAACACAGACAGGTGTGAGAGAAAGAAAGAAAGAAAGAAAGAAAGAAAGAAAGAAAGAAAGAAAGAAAGAAAGAAAGAAAGAAAGAAAATGGATATTGTGATGCGTAGATGGGTTGGTGAGTAGATAGGTAGGGAGATAGATAGATAGATAGATAGATAGATAGATAGATAGATAGATAGATAGATAGATAACAAGTGGATGATTGATTGATTGATTGATTGATGGAGAGGGAGAGATGTGGAGAATAGAGGAAAACAAATAATCTAGCAGCATAAGAACTAGTAATAGTAAAGCAGCCCTTCCTTATGAATGTAAGCAGATGAGCTATAACCTCCCCCAGCTCTCTCCTATAGAGTCTCCTACATTTACAGGTAATTAGTGATGTCCTCAGTTGAAGTGTTTGGCAGAAATGGGAACACAAACCTCTAATCGCCTTGGTGTGCATTATTCAGCCCTAGCTGTGTGTACAGGGAGCCTTGCACAGTAGCAACTGTTGTAGCCATTGCACAGTGAATGCACTTTACAATTTTACCCTGACACTTGTATGAGAGAAGGGGGCTCTGCTGTGCCCAGCTGCCATAGGACCCGGCTGGTCTCAACCTGTAAGACTGTCTTTTCTTTTTCTTGCTTTGGCTAAATCAATCTGTTGACAGCTAACTCATTTTCCCCTGAAAACTTATTAGCCATTCAGCCTCACAAAACCCTCTGAGCCCCCTTTTGTTCAGAAGAGGACTCCAAACCCCATCATTAGCGCTTATTACCCTGAGCAGTTTGACAGCCTCATAGACCTGCTTACAAGACGTCCCATTCATGTCTGCCCAGATCTGCCCCGCCATTGTAAAGAAACGGAAATATTCCCCCATGTTCCCGGCTGAATAGAGGGGGCACCTCGCCCTCCCTCCACTTTTCTTCACATTACTTTTGACACAATATTTTTTTCTTTTTTTGTTTAAAAGACCCACAGTCACAATGGGAGCACAATGGGCACAGTAAGCACCTTTGGGCTTTTTGCAGAACTGTTTACTGTCAACAGCCATATTCCTGCTTATCCACCACAATGAGACAATGACAGCTTTAGTGTGGGGTTCTATTTACACACATGCGACAAATAATGCGACAACTAGATGTGAGTTGTTGATGCTTGTGTATACAATCACACGGCACGATAGGCGCGGGTTTTTTTGGGTTTTTTTTTTTTTGGCATCTCCAGCGTTAATTAAACGCACAGGTACCGCAGAGCTCTGTTGCTGATCAGATACCCTAAATCCTTTAATCTTGTAATTGGCCGACTGCATCGAGCTGAGGAGACCCCACCTGAGTCTATAGGATCTCCTGTATATACAGTTGTAGGAATGTGGTGATGCAGAAAGCAGGAATCCCGCACTGACGGATCTATCTTCTCTTTGTCTTTCCGTCTGACTAAGCATTCCTGCATCCCGAGACGGATTCAGCATGGCATTGCGCATGGTAACAACCCCATCAGGAAACATTATATAATGAACAGCCCTATATACTGTTTGTTGCGTCTATATCGCAATATATGTACTAGAGACGCTCCCATTACAACCCTGCACGTATACATATAAAACAAAGGGACCCAAAATCGCATCTGATAGAAGAGTGCATGCTGGTTTTGTAGTTGTTGTTTTTTTCTTTTTTTTTTTTTTTTTTGTGCTGCGGCTTTCTGGTGTACTTGGCAGCCTAAAATAATAGACAATAGTGTTATACAAATCATTGGGGTTGGGACAAAGCCAGAGATGGATTAAAAAAATAATGGGAAATATAAAGGATATTTCTTCTTTATCCTGGATCAACTTCTGTCTTTGGCAAAAACGCATTAAAAAACGCAAACAGCATGATATTGAATTATTTTATGAATGTGAGGGCAGCATTATATACTGATAATAAAAAAAAAAACAGGATTATTCATATACAAAGCTCATATAATTACTATTATTATTAGAGCTAAAATCATTGGATGTTTGATTTATACCAGGCTGGAAAGCAGAATCTACATAGATGGGATTGGTTTGGATAAAATAATATAGTGATGATGATGATGATGATGATGATGATGATGATGATGATAATGATGTTGATGATGATGATGATGATAATAATAATCTTCAAGTTTATTACATACTGTGTATGTAAAACTCCTGTAAGCATGCATTATTATTAGCATTTGTATTGCTGTTATTACACCCTGCAGTAAATCTACATTCCACATCAAGGTGTAGTAGAAGAAAAATCCACATAATAATAATAATAATAATAATAATAATAATAATAATAATTATTATTATTATTATTATTACCATCACTAATCAGGATCATATTTACTATCTGGTAACAGCAAGCTGGAAATTACATTGTAATATGTAGTTAGCATTGGTGGATTTTATCTGAAATAAAGTAGATTTTCCTTTCCTTCTAGCAGTGATCTATTCCATTTCAGGGCAATAGCTATGATTTCTATGAATAGAATAAAAGTGAAAGAAAATTTTATAGAAAAAAAATACATATAGTAGTGCAAAGAAAAAAAGATTTATGGATATTTTTTTTCTATTCTTATAGCCAGAATACATCTCTATATTAAAGCCACATTCTGATTCTACTAGTAGGTGGACAATGGGATACAAGCCCATAGTGAAGAGGTTGGTAGAGTTGAAGAAATAATGCTCTAGAAGTAGGAAAGAATTCTCAGCACATATTTTATTTGAGCTTCTTCAATGGATCCATAGATGTGGTGCACATGCGTCTACAAGTCACCTGCGCACATACAGACAAGCAAAGGAGTCTAACATTGGCAATCCTTTAAATAAGTCATCATATAATATATAAAAACAAAGCAAAATAAAAATAAAAATAATAATAATATAACAGCGTCTTTTTTTCCAACATGAAATACCCACAGGATGGATATAGGGCAGGCGCTCACACTTGGCAACTTGGCATTAGAGGCATCATCAAGGTCCTTAAAGGAAAGGTGATAAAGCCTTCCAGTCCTCTTCTACACATCAATAATGTAAGGAGGAGGGTGACACTAAGATCAGCACTCCCTGGTGGTGTGACAGCCCCAGTGTCTTGTCCCTGTGGCCACGGCTGTTCTGCTTAGTCAGGCACTGTTCTGAGTTTGATCTCCTGGTTTTTGCTGCGTTAAGTATGCCCCATAGGTCAGATGTCACATTCACTGTCGCTGGATGTGATGGAAATGGCAGAGGTGGCCGCTTTGCTGGACAGGCTAGCTGCAGGACTGGAGGCAGAGCCCAACTGTTCCCCTCTCTCGTCTGGGCCCAATGAGCGTCCAGATCCCTGGGACAAGACCTGCTGCTGCAGCCTGACAAAACACAACAGGAGAGGACAGTCACCATAAGCCACAGAGAACATCGTCTTATAGTACATCACTTGCCTGGTGCCCCCTACCACAGCAGCTGACCAATGGCACCCCCACCTCACTCTTCATTCCATAAAGGAATTCTCCCCTGTGTTTAGGGGTGCAAACATTATATCAGTGCTACCGTAACTGGGGATCGCCACAATTTCCTAGAACGTTTTATTTGTTTCCGATCCTAAGAACCAAAGGCGCAGAATATGGCATTGTGTGTGTCTATCTATCTATCTATCTATCTACTTACCTATCTATCTATCTATCTATCTATCTACTTACCTATCTATCTATATATCTATCCTTCTATCTCCTATCTATCTATCTATCTATCTATCTATCTATCTATCTATCTATCCTTCTATCTCCTATCTATCTATCTATCTATCTCCTATCTATCTATCTATCTATCTATCTCCTATCTATCTATCTATCTATCTATCTCCTATCTATCTATCTATCTATCTATCTATCTATCTATACTGTACACAGAGCCGGAAGTATCATGTACACTGCCCCAGAGAGAGTGCTGCAGCAGCCGGGGCAGTGTCACTCACCAGCACCCTATATAGAGCAAACATCAAGGACTTCTGTATACACTATAGATATAGAAATGTATGGCTACTTCTTTTACTCGTCTCAAGGCTTTTAAACAAGAAACCAGCGTCCTGCACATACATTGGACACAGCCTACAGGGTATATTTATAGCGAATTCCCCAAATGTCAATAAATACAAGTGATGCATGTTAGATGTATGTTTACCTTTCTGTGTTCTATCTATCTATCTATCTATCTATCTATTTATCTATCTTCTATCTATCTATCTATCTATCTATCTATCTTCTATCTATCTATCTATCTATCTATCTATCGATCTATCGATCTATCTATCTGTCTATCATCTATCTATTTATCTATCTATCTATCTATCTATCTCCTATCTATCTATCTATCTATCTATCTATCTCTTCTATCTATCTATCTATCTATCTATCTATCTATCTATCTATCTATATATATATCTCCTATCTATCTATCTATCTATCTATCTATCTATCTATCTATTATCTATGTGTCTATTATCTATCTTCTATCTATCTATGTATCTATCTCTCTATCTCTATATATATCTTCTATCTATCTATCTATCTATCTATCTATCTATCTCTATATCCATCTTCTATCTCTGTATCTCTCTATTTATTTATGTATTTATTTGTTGTTATGTTATACCCCATTACTTTCTAATATCTATCGATCTACCTATTTATCTCATCTATCTTTGTATCTCATTACTTTCTATCATCTATCTATCCATGTAATATCTATCTATCTATCTATCTCATATCTATCATCTATCTATCTCCCATCTATCTATCTATCTATCTATCTATCTATCTATCTATCTATCTATCTCATATCTATCATCTATCTATCTCCCATCTATCTATCTATCTATCTATCTATCTATCTATCTCATATCTATCATCTATCTATCTCCCATCTATCTATCTATATATCTCATATCTATCATCTATCTATCTATCTATCTATCTATCTATCTCCTATCTATCATCTATCTATCTATCTATCTCCTATCTATCTATCTATCTATCTATCTATCTATCTATCTCCTATCTATCTATCTATCTCATATCTATCATCTATCTATCTATCTATCTATCTATCTATCTCCTATCTATCTATCTATCTATCTATCTATCATCTATCTATCTATCTATCTATCTATCTATCTATCTATCTCCTATCTATCTATCTATCTATCTATCTATCTCCTATCTATCTATCTATCTATCTCTTTATCTATCTCCTATCTATCTATCTATCTATCTATCTCCTATCTATCTATCTATCTATCTCCTATCTATCACCTATTTATCTATCTATCTATCTATCTATCTATCTATCTATCTATCTATCTATCTTCTCTCATCTATCCCGTTACTATATATTTATCTATTCAAATGCTAAAACTAACTACACAAAGCTCTTTAATTTATGAAAATATCTATTAACAAAATGAAAATACTCTCTATATATATTGCCGAAGCCCATCAAGTAATAAAAGTGAATATACTTTGTATTCACACTATATATATATATATATATATATATATATATATATATATATATATATATATATATATGTATATTCCCAGTTTGATACCCGTGCATTAATAATAAGCAGGAGGGGGGTTATGTGTGATGTATATTGGAAGATAAATGATTTTATACTAATAATGCAATGTAATTGTTGCAATAACTGCATAGGACAGTATATAGAGAATATCCAGGTGTGCTTGTTACCTGTTCTTGGCCGCTGCCGCCCGGTCTCTTTGTCTGCGGTTTTTGAACCAATTCCCTACTTGTGTTGGGGTAAGTCCGGTAGCCTGGGCCAGTTCCCTCTTTTTGCTGGGATTTGGGTAAGGGTCTTGTAGATACCATTCCCTAAGCAAGTGCCGTGTTCGTTCCTTAAAGCAGTGCGTCTTCTGTTCTCCATCCCAAATGGTTCTGGGCAGGGGGAACTTCTTCCTGACTCTGTACTTGTCTACTGGCCCCAGGGGTCTCCCCCTCAGCTTCTCGGCCTCCTGGTAGTGGGCTTCCAGCCACAGAGCCTGCAGTTTAGTGTGGGAATCCTTGGTGAATTTGTGGTTCTCCAAGATGTGGTAGAGTTCTCTGAAGTTGCCCGTGTGGAAAGCCACGATGGCCCTGGCCCGTAGCACAGACTCATTCTTATTGAGGGCCTCACAGGCTGCAGGAGCCACCGGCAAAGACCACAGAAAGCGACCCAATCGCTCGATGTCCCCGCTCTCCTCCAGGGTCTCACACACCCCAGCCACCTGCTGGGGGCTGAAGTTCAAAATAGGCAGCTGAAACATTGAAGCTGCTTATTAGTATTATGAAGAGGATTTTTTTTTTGTCGCAGAATCCAGCAGCACAGCCAGGAGGACACAAGACACACGAGGCGGTAGTAGTAGGCGCAGCCTCCTTGGAGACGATGATCTCTTGGATGCACTTGCTAACTCCAAGAGCCAAGCTAAGGTATCACAGCCGATCTGCTGTTACAGGGAAGAAGCTGCCCTGAGCCAACAAACCATTTTCTATTGGACTTGGCAGATTGGCTGCTGGGTTGCCATGGCACCTTGTCAATCAGTGTCAGCGTTTGCCAATCAAAGGCGAGGAAGAGGGAGATGTTTCAGCACCTCCCAGTGCCCAGCGACTGCACCTCATCCCCAGCACAGCCCTGCTGGCCGCATCGTCTGTGTCACCCCCCACACTGCACAGAACACCTAGAGCATTTCCCATCAGAGACAAGACACTGGCATCCTATGGGAGAGGTGACTGGACGGATGAGACTCCCCAGTAATAAATCCCCATGTAGTGTACAGACAGAGGAGGCTGCGCGCTGTCACTGCGATCTGCTCTACGGATACTGCACCTTCACATGCTATTCCACACTGCACTGCTCTCCTGCAATGACAAGGGTTAATCCAGAATAGTCCATAGCCTGAGCCCCCCTCCTCTTACTAACACATCGCCTCTATGCTGGAGCCATGTAAAATAGTGTCAGTCCTATGTTAAAAATGCGACTTCTCGGCTGAATGGCGCACAGCAAAACCCGAGAAGAGCTGCGGAGGGTGAGAAGTCATTTGTAGGTCATCATAGACTCACACAGGAGGGAGCAGGCAGACAGCAGGCAGATCATCACCCGAAGAAGGGAGAGTAGTGGCCATTGCTGTCTATATACAGGGACAATGGGAAGAATTGGTGCAATATTCAGTATATAGCCTATTATATAGAAGGGTAACAGCAATATTCAGTATATAGTCTGTTATATAGAAGGGTAACAGCAATATTCAGTATATAGTCTGTTATATAGAAGGGTAACAGCAATATTCAGTATATAGTCTGTTATATAGAAGGGTAACAGCAATATTCAGTATATAGTCTGTTATATAGAAGGGTAACAGCAATATTCAGTATATAGCCTATTATATAGAAGGATAACTGCAATATTCAGTATATAGTCTGTTATATAGAAGGGTAACAGCAATATTCAGTATATAGCCTATTATATAGAAGGGTAACAGCAATATTCAGTATATAGTCTGTTATATAGAAGGATAACCGCAATATTCAGTATATAGCCTATTATATAAAAGGGTAACAGCAATATTCAGTATATAGTCTGTTATAGAAGGATAACCGCAATATTCAGTATATAGTCTGTTATATAGAAGGGTAACAGCAATATTCAGTATATAGCCTATTATATAGAAGGGTAACAGCAATATTCAGTATATAGTCTGTTATATAGAAGGGTAACAGCAATATTCAGTATATAGCATATTATATAAAAGGGTAACAGCAATATTCAGTATATAGTCTGTTATAGAAGGATAACCGCAATATTCAGTATATAGTCTGTTATATAGAAGGATAACCGCAATATTCAGTATATAATCTGTTATATTGAAGGATAACCGCAATATTCAGTATATAGCCTATTATATAGAAGGATAACCGCAATATTCAGTATATAGTCTGTTATATAGAAGGGTAACAGCAATATTCAGTATATAGCCTATTATATAGAAGGATAACCGCAATATTCAGTATATAGTCTGTTATATAGAAGGGTAACAGCAATATTCAGTATATAGCCTATTATATAGAAGGGTAACTGCAATATTCAGCATATAGTCTGTTATATAGAAGGGTAACAGCAATATTCAGTATATAGTCTGTTATATAGAAGGGTAACTGCAATATTCAGCATATAGTCTGTTATATAGAAGGATAACCGCAATATTCAGTATATAGTCTGTTATATAGAAGGGTAACAGCAATATTCAGTATATAGTCTGTTATATAGAAGGGTAACCGCAATATTCAGTATATAGTCTGTTATATAGAAGGGTAACTGCAATATTCAGCATATAGCCTATTATATAGAAGGGTAACAGCAATATTCAGTATATAGCCTATTATATAGAAGGGTTACAGCAATATTCAGTATATAGCCTATTATATAGAAGGGTAACTGCAATATATAGTCTGTTATATAGAAAGGTGACTGCAATATTCAGTATATAGTCTATTATATAGAAGGGTAACTGCAATATATAGTCTGTTATATAGAAAGGTGACTGCAATATTCAGTATATAGTCTATTATATAGAAGGGTAACTGCAATATATAGTCTGTTATATAGAAGGGTAACTGCAATATATAGTCTGTTATATAGAAAGGTGACTGCAACATTCAGTATATATTCAGTATATTCAGTACATAGCCTGTTCTCTGACTGTGGGCTGATTCTTCTATTCCCCATAGAGAGGTCTGTGCCAACACCAATGTCCTTCTCGGTGCAATTGCTAAGATTATGCCAAGACAAGAGCTGTAACAAATATAGTAGCATCTCTCTCCATTGCCACATTTCCACATAGAAGAGGGAAGGGAGGGATCTCAGCCTATTATTATTATTATTATTATTATTATTATTATTATTATTATTATTATTATTATTATTTTGCTGCTGTATTCTACATGCATGATGGTTCTTGCTATTCCCAATGCATTGTGTCAGAAATATTCTTCATTCTGCCTCCCAGATCTGGGCTTTTTTTCCCTGTAAAGCTAGAACAATTGCTGATACAGAAGCTATGGAGGGAATAACCCACCCCCACTCTCTCTCTTCCTCTGTGGATGGAAGCAGCATTAGCAGCGAGGTATGCAAGCGTCTTTTATTTAGTATCAAGAACAATTTGTCTTTTGCTCGTGAAGATTTGGTAAATAAGAAGGCAGATAGATACCGCAGATGGTTGGAGGTGTCGGGTCGGATTAGGATACGCCTCAGTACAGTGCTAAGCTCATTCTGACGGAAAACCCTGATATTATTTTCACAGATCCACGCAGTTCACTTGAAAAAAAACCCTCGGAGCCATTTACATCATTTATGGGAGGCTCGCAGCTAGCGGGATGAGAACGCTTTCACTACTGCTCATTTTCATAGAATCAGACAGCAAAAACCACAAGATCCCAGACGGATTTATTAGCAGATATTGAGTCATGGATCCCCCCTTTATTTATTTATTTTGTTTAAAGACAGAAATGGTTCAGAAGCTTTCAAACAACTATCTAAAACCCCATGGCTTTCCAGCTGTTGCAAAACTATAATCCCCAGCATGCTGGGAACTGTGGTGCTGCAACAGCTGGAGGGACATGGCTTGGGGATGAGCGGTTTGCACATAGTTCACACATAGTATTTCCGTCAGTCTTTTGATCAGTATTATTATTTTTTTCAACCAAAATCAGGAAAGGAACTGACAAGGCAAAATTATAATGGAAAGATGTGCACAGCTTCTGTGTTTTCAACCCACTGCTGGATTTGGTTGAGATAAGACTGACCAAAAGACTGATGGAAATACTATGGGCGAACATAGCCTCCTGTAAAATTATTAAAAGAAAATCGGGTACTTAATATATATATATGGCATAATGACATATGTAGCATACAGTATACACATTTGCACCCATGTGCTCATTTATGTTTGCTAGAAATATTATGGTAATTGTTCAAGTGCAATTAATAATCAGTATATATATACGGACGTGACAGCTACCTCATGCTGTATATATATTTTTTTTTTCTTAAACCCCTGTTTTTCGCTAGTTTGCTTTCTGCTGAAAGTGGCCATTGTGGTCCCTATAAAAGGAATCTCCATGCTGAACAGAAGGTCCATACTTGTTGTTATATGTCCCTAAGGTATGCAATGACCTGATTACATACAGCACATATCTGCCCATTGATTGCTGTAGGGATCTGATACATAATAATAGTGATTGATTTTCTAAAGGGATAGAGAACACATTGGCTGCAGGAAGGAGAGGAGATTGTTACTGTACTTACTGTTCCATGAACCCTGCACAAGTCTCAGCAGCAGCAGCAGTCCCTGCAAAACAGGACAGGGGTCAGGGGAACCGGGAAATCATCGCATGGGGAGATTATCTGCAACTATTATTATTATTATGGCAGAATACATCACTATTATGCAAACATATATATATATATATATATATATATAGAGAGAGAGAGAGAGAGAGAGAGAGAGAGAGAGAGAGAATATTTTTTTTTTTTTTTTTACAAAAGCAAATGCCATAATGTAGGCATTAGGGTACTCTGCATAGCATATGCTTTCTATGCTTTCTATACACAGCAGATGAGTTTTACATTATATATTTATGGGAGATATATATATAGTTAAACTCAAGTGTGGTAGTAATAGCTGCGATAGTGTTTGGAAATCACCTGCTTTTTCGCAGATTGGTGTTCATAGCATTGTCTCCTGAGGAGCCGAGGTGGTAGTAGTCGGGGTGCAGTGTGCTAGGCTGCAGTTCCATCCCCTGGCCACAGGTTGTCTGGATTTGCTAAACAGCTGTGCCTAGAAGTAAGTGTGGATGCTAAATATACTGTAGGATGGAACACTTGTTCACTTGTCCAGCTTCTATATTTCTTGATTAATTATAGTATTTTGAAGACAGTGCCTTTAACCTCAGACTCCAAACTAAGCACCTAGGTTAGGCTTGGCTCCTAAACTATTTGGTTTACAATCCCCAGGTATGCAGAGTATTTCCTATTACATCCCAATATTTTAGGTTAACTTTACAATGAACACCTCAGCACCTGGATCTATGTACACATCATTATTCTGTGGTTGGGGCTATGCTATTAGATTTTTTTTTTGTAAATAGATAAATATTCCACCGATAACCAATTTGGTCAACATTATAAACTGGAAACCCTTGGTAATGAAACCTGCTTTACCTGTATATTTGATTTTTGTCTTTTTTTTTATATGCAGTAATAAGTGGTCAGTGATAATAAGCACAAAATGACAAAATATATTGTGGCAGCTAATGGAAACAAATGACTATACATGTAACTAGTACCCAAAATGGCCAAATACTTATTGAAGGCATATGATAAGGTTATGTAAATATTCATATACATGCATTATATTGAAATACATTGTGGCTTCTAGTATCACAGCCTGAGAACCTGTGGCCAAGTGCAAATATACATAACTGAATATGTTCAATGGTACATAAAATTATAAAGTTAGTTGTTTTATAAATATAACAATAGAGTGGGAAAATTCTTCCTAGGTTATATAAATTGAAGATGGGGAAATCCTGAAATTTCCTAACTTTTCTACACAAAGGCAACTTTTATACAACTGGAGACAAAAAAAGAAGGTTGCCACTATGAAGGACTGAACATATTACACAAATAATAGACACCAATGTCTGTAAATAATATTTTTTTCTGGCTAAAAAATGCAAATAATCTGAGCCAGTTCTGTGAATTAAGGGCAAGTTCACATGTACTTTATCTGCTGCAAACTAGATGGTGGCTATTTAACCAAATAATAAATAGGTCTATCAAATCCACATCATGGAATCTGTACCATCAAATTTTCAGTGTACAATGCACAACAGATTAAGTGTGAATGTACCCTAAAAAAGCAATGCATGCTGGGGGAGTTCAGTTCTGAAGCCAACAGAATTCTAAATGCAGCTCTGGTACTTCCTATTATATTGCATCAGGGCAGTTATGTGTATAGTAAAGTAAGACAGTATACAGTATGTAAATTATTAAGACACTATTGCTATGCCACTATAGAATATATAGGATAAATGCAGCAGTATGTATGTGTTTGAATATGTATGATTCAGACTATATACATTATAACAGGCTATTGCTATGCAACTATATAATACATAGAATGAATGCAGCAGTGTTTATTTACTGTAATACATATGATTCAGACAGCAGTCTTTATATACTATAAATAGACGACTGCTATCCTACTAGATAGAATCAATGAAATAGTGTCTGTTTACTAGGAAACGGATTCGCCCTATGGTGTCATTTGATCACTAATGTAAAACAGTTTTCAGATTTTTTTTATAGTAGAAAAATGCTAATAATGATATTGCCATTCTCTCAAGGATGCTCACAATGGCTGCATTAAATATTGAGGTATTCATATTATCTTAGGATTGTATGGTGCGTTTAAAGACACAAATAAATAATAGCGTCACAGGTTGTAATGCTTTATATTGATTTCCCCTATGGTGTTTAATAACCACTCTACGGTTCATAAACAACTAATATCCATATAAGACATGGAGTACCTCATACTGATCCTAAGTTACAGGCTGTATCTATAACTAAACTGAACTTGTATTTTTGAATATTTTCTTTGGTTGAAACAGTCAACAAATTTGTCATTCTCCCCCAATAGCGTAAAATGTTGCTGGGATTATGGGGAACATCATGTCGCTTTAGGGGGAGAACTTGGGTTGTGGTTTCCATGGGGTTGGGAACACAATCCAAACACCTAGCCTAGTAGAATTCCAGCCTAACAGATGCTCGTTCTTTCAGCATCAGATCAAGGCTACACAGATTTTTTTGTACAAATTCTTGTGACTGACCCACTAATGGGTGCCATCAAATCTGTACATTCCACTTCTCAATTTGGGGGGTACATGTATAAGGAAAACCTTATATGACAGAACAACAAAGTAAACAAATTAAGCCTACCTTCACACAACGTAAATTATCTATCAATCACAACCGTTGTTACCGATTTGCAACAACCGCCGTGATTATTAGAAAATTTACATTGTGCTGCAGTCTATGGCATCAGGGCTGGAGTGTATACACATAGGGGGATATGTATCAAAAGGCGAAAATGCCTTTTTTTTTGCGTAGATGGGGCAGATTGGCGTAACAATATTCCCATAGGGTACTTTCGCGAATATTTTATTCGCATCTGCCCCATCTGCACCACCTTCGCCAGTGGGGCAGAGAGGGGTGTGTGGCAGCTGGCGTAGGTTTCAAAATTTTCGCACAGAGAGGCTCCGTGCGACCGGCCACAGAACAGCCGGTGTGAAACGTTGTGTGAACGTGGCCTAAGGGTACAAACCCACTTGACGTATTTGCTGCGTGAATCAGTCTTAAAAATAAGCAGGCAAAACGCAGGTTGGCTTTATACAATTGTTCTGCGATAAAATACGCAATTGCGTATTTTTGAAGCGTAAAGCTTGTTGTTAGCAAAGCATCAGTTGTTAACAACCTGTGCGAAAAACGCATGTAGCTTCACGCTTCAAAAATACGCAATTGCGTATTTTAACACAGAACAATTGTATAAAGCCAACCTGCGTTTTCCCTGCTTATTTTTAAGACTGATTCACGCAGCAAATACGTCAAGTGGGTTTGTACCCTTAAAAAGCATTGAAGTCAATAGAATGATGGACATCCAATGCACACAGTGTATTAAACACCGGACGTTGTCTGCACGGACGCAGATCATGACAACTATTTTCGACTGTCTTTTGCAAACATTGGACATAAATTTTTAGATGTTTACACATAGTTTTTCTTTTTTCACCATTCATTTACCGTTTTTACTATTAAATTGAATGGACTGTTCAAGTAAAGACACACCCAAGGGCCAATTAGTCCACCCAAACTAGAATAATGTACCAACAACCATCATTGTCGGGCAGCCAAAGAGCGAAATGACGGACCTCATTTTTACTTTTCAAGAAAATCTGCATCCTAATCGGCACCAGAATCTGCAGGAAAAATCAGCGCTGATTTTGAGGTTGTGTTTTCAGCATGGCTTTTAAAGGGGCAGTGCACAAAAAAACCTTTTAAATCAACTGCTGCCATGAAGTGCTTGAGTTTTGTATTTACTTCTATTAAAAAATCTCACGATTTCCATTATTCAGCTGCTGTATGTCCTGCAGGAAGTGGTGTTTTCTTTCCAGTCTTACACAGTGCTCTCTGCTGCCACCTCTGTCCATGTCAGGATTTGTCCAGAGCAGGAGAGGTTTTCTTTGGGGATTTGCTACTGCTATGGACAGTTCCTGGCGTGGACAGAGGTGGCAGCAGAGAGCACTGTGTCAGACTGAAAAGAATACACCACTTCCTGCAGGACATACAGCAGCTAATAAGTACTGGAAGACATGGGTTTTTTTAATAGAAGTAAATTACAAATATTTGACACTTTCTGGCACCAGTTGACTTGAAAGAAATTTTTTTGGGGGTGAAAAAACCCTTTAAGGCACCTTAAGGTACCTTAATAGCCAAATAGTAGAGAAGTTACAGGCAAATCATAGTCGTGCATAACTTGCATTGAGGTTAATGATGTGCTGCGGAATCTGTTGGCGCTCTACACATTAATATTATATTATATATTATATCATAAGAGTGAACTTGTGTGTGACTTGCGACTGTAAAGCCATCGAGGGTAGATTTTTGTGAGCGTCACGTTGAAGTCACAATGCAATGCCATTCACTAACATTATGTGCAACGTCAAAAGATCTTTGTGTCATGCATCTAAAGTTGCTGTGTTGCCCTAGCCTAATAGTCCAGTGTTTACATCATTGTAATTCTATTGTAACTACTAAGGTGAGGATGATGGTACAGCAATTATGTGATGTGTATTTCTATAGACAGGCTCCATAGCGAGGATTAGTGAGCTCTAACGTCACTCTATGTTAATTCTCCATAGAAAAGAAAACTAATATCTGTCAGTGTGAGTTGATCACATCATTAAATAAATATGCGGGGCCAATTATAATATTCATTATGGCATTGTGTGCAGAATAGAAGCGCAAATCCTTGATCATTATTACAATGAATAGCCAGATAATTTCTTTTTTTTTGTTTGGTTTGGTTTCTTGTACACCTGACACCTTTTTCTCTTGCTTAAAGCAGCCCTTCTTCTAAATGTGCCAATACTATCCTTAATGCATTCCCTAACTCAATACAGGGTGTGCATTAAATGATTTAAAGCTTGCCCCTTGCAAATGCTAAATGCTTTTAATGCAGAGTCTGAATGTTTTACCAATAATGTGTTCTGTGCTTTTAAAATTCCAAAAAGAGAACCTTTATCCCTCATGTGTTCCACTTTCATTATGCCATGCGTGCTTTTTTTTGTCAAACATAATACATATATTTTAATAGTGCATGCTAATGGAAGTGCCAATACGTGAGTAATGAGACCCCAGGAAAATACTACGAGCCAGAAGAGAAACTTAGCAGATTAGGGGTCAACCAAGTAAACTCATTACATAGAAGGCTTGGGGAGGAAACACAACTAAATAACAACATAAAAGGGCATTGTTGTAGAACACATGTATCTAAAGAAATCTGTGCCTAGACAGGCAAAACGTACAGCCCCATGCTGCAAAACAATACTTGCCTCTTGTATACATAGCATTCAGAGAATCTGTGCTAACAGCTACTTCAAGAGTGTGAACTACCCACATGGTCCTTGAAATGTCCAGGGACAGGGTCAGAGAGTCTTTAAATCAAATCTTGTGTTCTGGCCTCTTTTTACAATAGATGTTCGTGTTGCAGAACATGTGTAGTCCGCTATGTGATAAAAATCAGCGGGTAACTAGTATTTACTGACAGCAGTGAAGCATTTGCAGATAGTATACCTAGTTTACACAATACCAGGATACTCTGTGATCTATTCAAGATTTTTACGTGTTACGTGTGAATAAATGTGGATCCATTACATAGAGTTGTTGTATTAATGATATGCATCATGGTAAATTCTGTGAGAATAAAATGCTGAGAAATAAATATATAAAGAAGTGTTTGTAAATCAAAACAGTAGTACATTGAAGGTTTTATTCAGGAGTAAAAAACACCGCTACTTCTCCCTTGTTCCCAGATAATAATATAGTGCTTGAAAAAGCATTATATTGTAATGGCTTTTTAAAAAAATTCTTCTACTTCTTCCAGTTCCCGATTTTCTGCAATTAATATAGCCCAAAACACTTTGTGTACAGACTCCTTTAGGCTATGTTCACACTGCGTACGAGTCCGGTCGCATTTAGTACGCCGCCGTAAATGTGCGGCTAAAACTACAGGCGTGGGAAAAATAGACATGCGGCCGGATGCGTACGAACCCCGAACATACGTCCGTTTGTGCCCAGCCCCGTAAACCACACAGAACCTTTTGGATCAAAAAATCAAGTTCAATTTGGCTGAAATAAGTACTTAGTACGGGACCGCATGGAAATCCACGGCTGTGAGTTGGTACATTTCCGTCCTCAAACAATGGTTGTGTTCATTTTTCACGGCACCGCATACGATCCGGCCGTAAGCTCATATGTAGTGTGCATTGTGCGGGCGTATATCGTATACTTTCAAGCGAATGCATCAACCTCAAAACTAAGTGCGTATATTTGCGGTTCGCACTACGGCCAGAATCATACGCAGTGTGAACATAGCCTTAAACTGCGTTTCAAAGCCCTCGGCGGTGACAGGTGTGCTAAGTATTTTTTTGTTTCAATCAGTTTTGTCTTTTTAAAGAAATTTAGGTTTAACAACCAAACATTTCCCATAGATTTTTAATGGCAGGATGTTCAGAAATTCAAATATCATACAGTACAGCACTAACCAGCCAATCACAGCACACATGCAAATAGCTGAAATGTAGCAGCCAATGCCTGACAACATCTACACAGTCACGTGTCCCCTATTGGGCCATAGAAGATGGCAGGTCCTTACGATTTTGTCATGAAAACCGAGCAATTTTCTTTACCATTATAAGACCACTGTGGATGTCACTTAGTGGCGTAACTACCACGGTCGCAGCGGTCGCATTGTTTTGCTTGCGGTCACAAGAGGCCGACTATGTCTGCCCCCGGCTGATGCGCGGCTGCCGGGAGTGTCGCGTCCTATCCCCGGCAGGGCGCGCATCATAAAGATCCCTGTGGCTGTGACTTCCTGCACAGGGAGCGCACATTAGAGATGCTCCCTGTGCAGGAAGGATGCGCTGCCGGGGATAGGACGTGACGCCCCCGGCAGCCACGCATCAGCCGAGGGCAGACAGAGTCTGAAGAAGAAGGAGAGGATCGACGGGGGAGCGGGTTAGGTGAGTTGTGTGTGTGTTTTTTTTTTATTTGCCTGCATGGGGCCATCTATAGGAGGAGGGGGGGGTTTGAGGTGGGCCATCTATAGGAGGAGGGGGGTTTGAGGGGGGGCATCTATAGGAAGAAAGAGAGAGGGGGTTACCTATAAGGAGGGGGGGAAGAGAGGGGGCCATCTATAAGGAGGGGGGAAGAGAGGGGGCCATCTATAAGGAGGGGGGGGGAGAGAGGGGGCCATCTATAAGGAGGGGGGAAGAGAGGGGGCCATCTATAAGGAGGGGGGAAGAGAGGGGGCCATCTATAAGGAGGGGGGGAAGAGAGGGGGCCATCTATAGGAGGGAGGGGGAGAGAGGGCCATCTATAGGGGGTGGGAGAGAGGGTGCCATCTATAAGGGGGGGAGAAGAGGGGGCCATCTATAAGGGAGGGGGGAGAGGGGGCCATCTATAAGGGGGGCATCTATAAGGGG
The DNA here is from genome assembly GCF_027789765.1 of Dendropsophus ebraccatus. NCBI lineage: Eukaryota > Metazoa > Chordata > Amphibia > Anura > Hylidae > Dendropsophus > Dendropsophus ebraccatus. Next base: position 48,247,582 of record NC_091466.1, read on the forward strand.
GGAGAGTGGGCTATCTATAAGGGGGGGCATCTATAAGGGGGTAGCTGAGGGGTCCAGAGCAGGTATTTGTACATTACTCACCTGTCCCGGGGGCCTAATCGGCGTCTTCCGGGTTCGCGGCGCCCTCGTCTTCTCTTCGGGTCTTCGGCTTCTTCCGTGCGGTCCCCTAATCAGCAACTCCTCCTTTTTAGCGTAGGGTGTTTTTTTTCTATATCCTACTGCCACGGTCTGCTGATAAGTGCCGCACATAAGTGCGGCATTTATCAGCAACACCATTTTTGGCGTAGTTTTTTTTTTTAATACTTACTGTAAAAAAACACGTAAAAAAACACTACATTACACCACACTTCACTACATTGAATAAAGTTTGACACTACACCACTACATACCCCATATACCAATCCCCATATAAAAGTGGCCACCGGCGTGTTTCCGGTATCAGACGCATACGCTATTATTGCCTCGGAAACCGAAACAGCCAGTGAGGATGAATGGGGGATCCTTTTTTCCTCCATTCATCCTCATCATCCAGTGACGTGTCTGGGAGTAGCGTAGCGTACGCTGCCCCCCAGACACGTCTTTTCCGCCAGTACCGTCCCAATAAGAGATGACGGTATGGCGTGAAATTCTACAAACTCTGTGAGAGTACCTCTGGGTACACTTACAGATTTAGGGTAGGTGCACACTGCGGAATGGCGAAGGATAACCCTTTGTGCATTCCGCAGCTGGCACCTGCCGGCGGACTGATGCAGGCGTGCGTCTCCGCCCGTGTCATAGACTCCATGTTATGCATGGGCGGATTCCATCGTCCGTCCAAAGAATGAACACATTGGACGGAGAGCGGAATCCGCCCGTGCATAGAATGGAGTCTATGAGACGGACGGAGACGCGCGCCCGCATCAGTCCGCCGGTGGGTGCCAGCTGCGGAATGCACAAAGGGTTATCCTTCTCCATTCCGCAGTGTACACGTACCCTTAGAGTGTATGAAGGAAGGGACACCCGAATCCAGCCCCCATATGCCCCCCCCCCCATCCTCCGAGTTAGTGGGAAGATCGTTCGGGAACTGATCCTCAAAACTGCTGGATAAAGGTTACCACCTGTAGGGGGATAACTCTTATACCAGCACCCCCTCTTCCGGTCCCTCGCTGCCCGAGCTACTGTAGCTTGCCACACGATCCGAAATATCAGAAGCAGTAATAGAGCCCTAATATTTAGCAGCCATGGAGCGGACCCAGCGCTTCTGGATATGAAGGACCCCGGATCGCACCAGGGCAACATTTTCCAGGTGACATCCCCCACACTGGAAAACAGGAGACCCTAGAAGAAGTGCAGAGTGTGGTGTAACAGGGGGATCAGGAAGGACACCATTTTCCAGTGTGACACCTGTCCTGATCACCCCGGCCTCTGCATACTGGATCGCTTCAAGGCGTACCACACCTCATTGGAGTTCTACATTTTCTAAATTCTGTCCCTTATTCCTATTTTAAGGGTCACGTTGATCCAGGGACTATTCTGATTGCCATTATGGAGTCGGGAAGGAATTTTTCCCCTGTGATGAGGCTACTGTCGTCTGCCTCACGAGGGTTTTTTGCCTTTCTCTGGATCAACACAGGTTGTATTTGATGGACACCTGTCATTTTCAACCTTATAAACTAATAATTGGCCTAATACCCTTAAATAAATTAGAGTTGTCCCTTTTCCCCAACTAAATAGGTATGGCCACCATTCCCATTAGAGGATGCCATGATGCAATTACAAAGCCTCTGTGCTGCCAGGACAGTAGAAACCCCCCACAAGTGACCCCATTCTGAAAACTACACCCCATAAGGAATCTAACAAGGGGGGCAGCGGGAATATGGCCCCCTGGTGACGGCCACATTTGGGACGTGAAAATGAAAAAAATGGTATTTTTTATTTTCACGGCACATGTTCTACATATGTGTCTGTTACCAGTGGGGTCCATATGCTCACTGCACCCCTCGTTAGATTCTTTATGGGGTGTAATTTCCAGAATGGGGTTACTTGTGGGGGGTTTCTACTGTCCTGGCAGCACAGGAGCTTTGTAATTGCGACATGGCCTCCATCCTCCATTCCGGCCTCTAAATGGTGCTCTGTCCCTTTGGTGGCTTGGCCTGTGCCCATATGGCACATTATGTCCACATGTGGGGTATTTTCGTACTCAGGGGAAATTACCCTACACGTTTTGCGTTTATTTTCTTTTTTAACCCCTTGTGGAAATGGAAAAAAATCAAGGCTAGACCAACATTTAGTGTAATTTTTTAAAAATTTTTACTCTAAATCATTGATCTTGTCATGATTTTTTCATTTTCACAAGGGGCTAAAAGATAAAAAAAACACAAAATGTGTAGAGCAATTTCCCCTGAGTACGGAAATACCCCACATGTGGACATAAAGCGTCATGCGGTCGCAGGGTAAGCCTCCAAAGAGAAGGAGCGCCATTTGTTTTTTTGAGGCTGGATTTAGCTGGAATGGATTTTGAGGGGCCATGTTGCATTTAAAAGGCCCCTGTGTTGCAAAGACAGTTGAAACCCCCCACAAGTGACCCTATTATGGAAACTACACCCCTCAAGGAATGTAACAAGGGGTGTAGTGAGCATATGGACCCCACTGGTGACGGGCACAAATGTGGAACAATGTGGCGTGAAAATGAAATATTACATTTTTTACACTATAATGTTGGTCTAGCATTGAATTTATCATTTTCACAAGGGGTTAAAAGAGAAAAAAAAACACAAAATGTGTACAGCAATTTCCCCCGAGTCCGTAAATACCCCACATGTGGACATAAAGCGCCATGTGGGTGCAGGGCAAGCCTCCGAAGGTAAGGAGCGCCATTTGGATTTTGGGGGTTGGATTTGGCTAGAATGGATGATGAACGCCATGTCGCATTTACAGAGCCCTCGTTCTGCCAAGACAGTGGAAACCCCCCACAAGTGACCCCATTCTGGAAACTACACCCCTCAAGGAATCTAACAAGGGGTGCAGTGAGGATATGGACCCCTTGATGACGGGCACGGGTGAAAGTGAAAAAATGAAAATTTTCACTTTCACGTCACATTTTTCCACATTTGTGCCCGTCACCAGTGGGGTCCATATGCTCACTGCACCCCTTGTTAGTTTCCTTAAGGGGTGTAGTTTACAGAATGGGGTCACTTGTGGGGGGTTTCCAGTGTTTTGGCAGCACGAGGGCTCTGTAAATGCTCCTTCCCTTTGGAGGCTTGTGCTGCACCCGCTTGGCACTTTATGTCCACATGTGGGGTATTTCCGTACTCGGGAGAAACTGCGCTACATGTTTTGTGTTTTTTTTTCCTTTTATCCCTTTGTGAAAATGGAAAAATGAAGGCTAGAACAACTTTTAGTGTAAAAAATACTTTTGTCTTTTTTCACGCATATTGTTCGGAAAATCTGTGAAGCACCTGTGGGGTCCAGATGCTCACCGCACCCCTTGTTACATTCCTTGAGGGGTGTAGTTTTCTAAATGGTGTCCCTTTAGGGGTGTTTTTAGGTTTTGGCACCCCAGAGCCTCTGCCAACCTGAAGTTGTACAGTCAGAAATGACCAAATATAACGGAGCCATTAAAATTCACTAGGCGCTCCTTTATATCTGAGGCTTGTGGTTGCGTCAAATAGCGCAATAGGGCCACATATGGGGTATTTCTATAAACTTCAGAAACGGGGCAATAAATATTGGGGTGCATTTCTCTGGTAATAGGTTTATAATTATGAAAAATATTGGATTACAATAAAATCTCTGCACAGAAAATTAAAATTTTCAAATTTCTTACACACTTAGCTTTTATTTCTGTGACTCCCCTAAAGGGTTAAAAAACTTTCTGGATGTGCTTTTGCAGAGTTTGGGGGGTGCAGTTTCTGAAATGGGGTGCTTTGTGGGGTCTTTCTAACATACAGTCCCCTCAAATACATTTTATACCTGAACAGGTCCCTAAAAATATCTGATTTTGAAATTTTACTGAAAATTAGGAAATTTGCTGCTAATGTTTTACGCTTTCTATTGTCTAAAAAAAATTAAATATAGTTTAATAAATGCCGCCAACATAAAGTTGACATGTTGCTAATGCTATTTAATATATAATTTATGTGGTATAACCATTTTCTGTATAAGCAGAAAAGTTTTAAAGTTGGAAAAATGCATTTTTTCACAATTTTTCCCGCTATTTTGTTTTTTTTCATAAAGATTCGTTATAAGTATCGACTCCAATTTACAAGAAATGTGAAGTACAATATGTCACGAGAAAACAATCTCAGAATCAGCCAGATAGGTAAAAGCATCCCGAAGTTATTAATGAATAAAGTGACACAGGTCATATTCATAGAATTTGCTCCGGTCCTTAAGGCCATTTCAGGCCCGGTCCTTAAGGGGTTAATGGCTCAAACATTGTACATATAAACTATGTTTGGGCCACATTGTCTGTAGGTATATGCAAGCAGAAAGTGGTCAAAAAGGTGTTACTAGGTGACTAGGTATGAGCCATTAAAGTAAATGCGGTCCATTGCTGTACGCCGATTGCGCCTGTATCCCATTTTTGTCAGGATGCTGAGAGATACCTGTAACATGCAGAATTAACACATTGTAACCCTAGCTTTGTTTTGCTGAACTTGATAGCAAAGCGAATCACACTATAGTCATAAGCTGACTATGTTCAAGCCATTAAAGTGAAGGGCTGTTGCACCTCAGTATACGTCAACATCCTTTTTTTGACAGGATGCCGACATATCGATGGGCTGCACAGAAATAACCCTGTGTGAACCAAGCCATTTACATTATTGGATGGATCATGCTATGATTTTTTCCTGTTAGATTTGTTAAAAAATCATTACGAGTTACACAGCAAAGGCTCATGGGAGTCTATGGGGGTGGTATTACAGCTTTGTAGGTTTTATACAAAATTTTTTGCATGCAGCATTGTGCCTGGAATGTGTGCTCATTTATTTTTAATCATTTGGCCTACTTTTGCAGTGTTTATATGTATTGATTTGTCTTCCATGATGTAACATGCCTAGAAATTTTTGTTTAAATATTTCAAACTGTGCAATGGATTTTTTTTTTTAAGAATTTGTAAAAAAAAATGATTTAAAAAATATAATTTATTATTTTACAGGAAAGAAATCAACTCCACTAAGAATAATGGGAATGGTTTGGGCTCATACACACCATACATACAGATCCATAATATGTTATATACAATAACATGTCTCAATTTTCATTGCAGACATCCTCGTAATGGAGAATAGGCACCACGCAGTGCACACAAAGTGTCATACAGAAGAGTTAGGACTTAATGGCACTACACAGGTCTTTACATATGCGTGAGCCTTATTACACAGAGCGATAATCACACCGGTTTGGCAGATTACAGCTCCGTGTAATAAAGACAACGATCAGCTGATAATGTCTCATAACTGTCCCATGTCAGCCAGTGATTGGCTCAGCGGCCTGTCATTTTAGAGACCAGCTCTGAAGTTCCAGCAGTGGCTGGGGGCAGAGGGCAGAAGCGAGAAGGACATGGGGAGCACAGAGAGGTATGTATGAGGTTTATTATTGTACACTAGGGAAAGGGCTGCACGGACATATACAGCCCTTGCTGCACCATTATCAAGCTGTGTAATAGCCTTGGTAAACCACAGCTAATCTAGCAGATCGGCGCTCATTTAAATTGGTGATTGGGCCATGTAATCCGGCCCTTTCTGTCTGTGTACATGGATGTTTATGATCGGGTTACTAGAAGAACAAGCTAAATAAAGGAATCGTGTATCACATACTAGCAATTTTCCAAAATAAAGACCTGCTCAATCAGAGTTATACCCAGGGCCGTATTTACCACTAGGCACCTGTAATCCAGGTGCCTAGGGCAGCACCTTGCAGGGGGAAGGAAACAACTTTTTTTGTTGTTTTTGTTTTTCTAGTCTCCCAATTCCCATTCAGACTTGCCAGTAAATCTGGTGTCTTTTTGAGGGGGGGTTATGGTATAGGTCAGGTCTGATGTGGTGGTGTTATCCAGTCACAGTATGGCGGTATTGGTCAGGTGTGGTATAGAGGTGTTATCCAGTCACAATATGGCGGTATTGTTCAGGTCTGGTGTGGCGGTGTGTAACCCCTTAAGGTCAAAGCCAATTTTCGTCTTTGCGCTTTTGCTTTTTCCATTTAAAAGTCCATAGCGCTTGCATTTTTTCACCTAGAGACTTATATAAGCGCTTATTTTTTGCGAAACCAATTGTACTTTGCAATGGCAGGCATTATTTTTCCATAAAATATGCAGCGAAACCGGAAAAAAATCATTTGCGCTGTCAAATTGAAAAAAAAAAACGAATTTGTTTTGATTTCGGGGAGTTTTGCATTTACGCCGTTCGCCCTATGGTAAAACTGACTTGTTATGCATGTTCCTCAAGTTGTTACGATCACAATGATATGTAACATGTATAACTTTTATATTATGTGATGGCTTTTAAAAAATTTAAACCATTGTTAACAAATATATGCTCCTTAAAATCGCTCCATTCCCAGGCTTATAGCGCTTTTATCCTTTTGTCTATGTGGCTATGTCAGGTGTCATTTTTTGCGCCATGATGTGTTCTTTCTTTCGGTACCTTAATTGCGCAAGTACGACTTTTTGATTGCTTTTTATTACATTTTTTCTGGATTTGATGCGACCAAAAATGCGCAATTTTGCACTTTGAAATTTTTTGCGCTGACGCCATTTACCGTGCGAGATCAGGAAAGTGATTAATTAATAGTTCGGGCGATTACGTGCGCGGCGATACCAAATATGTTTATTTATTTATTTGTTTATTTATTAATTTATATTTATAAAATGGGAAAAGGGGGGTGATTTGGACTTTTATTAGGGGAGGGGATTTTTTATTAATAAAAACACTTTTTTACTTTTTTTTTTACATAAACTAGAAGCCCCCCTGGGGGACTTGTATATAGACAGCACTGATCTCTCATAGAGATCAATGCTGTGTATATACACAGCAAAGATCATTGTAATCGGCGATAGATTGCTATGGCCTGCTGCAGGCCATAGCAATCTATTGCCGAGCCGGGATCAGCGTCATTCCGATGCTGAGGCCCAGCACGGGCAGAAGAATGGATTCCCCCCCCACGATCGCATCGCGGGGAGGAGATCCGTCCCACTAGACACCAGGGACGTGCAGTACAAAGCACTTCAATGCATTGAAGTGCTTAATTAGCCGGCACGGCAACGGGACCCTAATAGAGGCACTGCCCGGCTGCAGATTGCAGCTGGGATCGTTGCCGTTCAGAGCGGGGTCCCGGAGGGACCCTCCTACTCTGAACACCCCCCGCGGCACCATGACGTACCAGGTACATCATGGGACGCTAAGGGGTTAATGTGACGCCTGGAGCTATTACCTACCAATCTACCAATCCTGATGCTAATTGGTGAGTGAAGTTGGGGCGTCTTCAGGCTTAGTGCCTAGGGCAGCAGCAGCTCTTTCCCTCTAGTTACAAGAATCTGCATGTAATGTTGTCTGTGATCTGCTGCAGAAAGGTGACCACTACATGGGAGATGGGAGATGTCCACCTCAAAACAGCAGATAGCAGACAGAATAACAGCTATGTTCAGACCACATTTAGGCTATAGGTTGGTGGTATACACTGTGTGTTTTCCATGACATATAACTCAGATAACTAAGATAGATCCCAATGTTAAGCAATTGGCCACAATGCAAACTTAAAGTCCACTGCATGATATACATTTTTTGCAGTGGTCCACTGGAAAGGAAAGTGTTTTTTGCTTTCTCATAAAGTAAAACAAAGGGTATACTTATACTTACGCATACCGTTTCTACTTGAAAAATTATCAAAGATGGATGTAATTAATGATCATGATACGTTTTTCATGTAAAGAAACATTGTGGGTACATAGCCTTACACCGCACATACTGTAAGTGAATGTATGTATGTATGTATGTATACTGTTTATGTGTGTTTGTTTTACAGTGTTTGTGTATGATATATATATAATATATATATATATATATATATATATATATATAGAGAGAGAGAGAGAGAGAGAGAGACAACAATTGCCATGATTTACCCCCACCACCAAAAAGAGAAAACTTCCTCTGTACACTGCTGGGCTTAGTATATAATTCCATTAAATGTGTTTTTCCACTGTTGATTTAGAAACTAAGCTTCATCCTCTATAATAAAGTATAAAACAGTAAGTGCATCAGCTTTCTCTCTAGGAAGCATTCATTCAGTTCATATTTCATTACAGATGGAAGAGTAGCAAACAGTGAGAAACATATTACGCTGGAAAGAAAGCAACAGGAACAGCACTGGGAGCTGTCCATGAGATTTGATACCTCCAGATGGCTCTTCCCTAGAACAATCCAGCAACAGAAAAAAGCCTAGTAAGATAAAGCCAAAAGTTACAAACCAGAAGCAGATCATGTGGATATAATCATGCATAGCCTCTACGCCACTATCAAAACTTAATAAACCTTGAAGGGTAGACGTACCAAAATAAAAATTAAAAAATCTGTTACATTTACTCTAGTGCAATCACAAGGAACTCTGGACACTGGAGATAATATTATTGAGGACAATAGATTATTAAAAACTTCATTCAAACTATGGTCGCATTGGTCAAATTGCAGTTTCTCAATACATTTAGAACATTTGAAGAACAGAAAAAAACATAGTATAAAAAATGCATGTGTGGACCTAATGCTACAAACTAAGGCTGGTGTCAGTTCAGGTCATTAGACCAACAGTCAGGCCGGTCCGTAATACAAACAGTGTCCATAATATGGATACGTTTATAGAGGCAAAATGCCTCCACAAGAAGTAAGCTTTAGGCTAAGGCCTCATTCACACACACGTCATTTCTGTCTATGGACCCATTCATCTGTCTGTGGACCCATTCAATCTGTTCTCCATTATTATCGTAAGCCCTGACAATTGTGAAAACTGTTTTTTATCTTTCTTCTTATAAAAAGTGTTGGAAAGTTTCATGTAAAGCAATAAATCAATAAACATAATGACCGAGAGTCAAATACTAAGCCATCAGGTTCAGGAGAACACAAACTTACTGTACGTTCTCTCATCCCTAAACCCCCCTCCACAATTGTTTCTCACATTTTTACACCTTTTCTCCTGGGATAGCTTGTTGTGTTATCATGTCTAAACTACTAAGTAAAGGAGCTAAAAATGGGCTTAACCCACTTTGCACAGCGGTACAGTATACATGTAACAGAATCCAGTTCACATTGATTAAAGAGCACTGGAAGATGGCGAGCTGAGTTCCCTTAAGATACACATATGTTTAATTGCAAATCAGATGATGTATTACTATAGAAGCAAAAACACTTTGGCCTCTTTTAGGTATATTGTGCCTGTGTGGTGTCTCTTTTCTAATGGTAACACTTACAACCACCCCCCACCCCCTGCCGATATATGGTGCTGTAAATTAAAGTGTATCTCTACCTTTTTTTTAAACTTTTTTTTTTTTTTTTACAGAAAGCAATATGCATGTTCACAATATCCATGTTCACATGTTGTATGACACCGGCCGTTCCGTGACCTGGCTGGGTCACGGGATGGCCGGTGTCAGAAAAGATCATCCCGTACTGCAGGATGATCTATACTGCCGCTGAATTCGGATGCGGACGATAGAGTTGCGCGGACCGTCAGACTTTTGGTCCGACGGCATCTGCGCTCGATCGTGATGCCTGTAATCCCGGGAGCAAAGTTGCGCTACTGGGAATATGCAGCCAGGGTATTCCATGGAATTCCCAGGATCGCAACTTTGCACCTGGCATCACAGGCATCACGATCGAGCGAACTGCTTTTGGACCAAAAATCCGAACAGTTCGCTCATTTCTAGCGGGCGCATCCGTGCGCGCCCGCATCCGAATTCCCTGGCTGGAGCCGCTCGCTCCATTGTGTGAACTGACATGTCAGTTTCTTGTGGCGCCGCTAGGGATCCCGGCCGGAGTGTATACACTCCGTCCGGGATTCCCTAGAAGGCAGCTCTACATACATTCCGTGATTACTACGGAACTTACGTAGTGGGAACATGGCCTAGTAATGTATCTAAATCAGTTGCAATCGTGAATAGCTTTCCTAGTGCCTGCTTCTCTATGCAGTAGGAGTAGGAGCTTCCTGCTCTATCTCCACAGCTCCCATTTCCACAGCACGAGAAATTCTTCAGTGCTGGGTCTCGCTGTCAGCTATGGAGATGGAGCAGGAAGCTTCTTCTCCTAAAGCATAGGTTAAGTGGCAGAGATTGGGAGAATGGGCGCTCGGAAAGCTAGTGGTGAATTTAAAATGCAAGGATTTAGAAAGATGATAGTGCTGAGGTATACTTGTGCATAGTGCTGAGGTACACTTTGAGGACAGTGCAGCCACAGTGGATCTGAGTTTTTCCGGCCATAGGCATAATATGTCACTGCCATTTAAAAAATCTTTTGACATGTCATAAAGACAATGCCGAGTGGCGGTGCTCAGACTCACATTGATTGCTGAAAAGGAGCCAGGAGAGAATAGCTCAGCTAAGTGCTTCTCTCCACATGTCACTCCTCACTGCACCATAGACTTTCTATAGAGAGAAAGGTGCTTTATTTAAAAAGAATGTGCCATCAGGTACATCACAGTGCCAGTGGCTCAGTCCTTTTTTTGAATTGCCTCCTGGTTCCCCATGCTTGGTGCCAGTCTTTTCCCAAGCACTGCCCCCCAGAACAATGGGGGGAGGCCCGCTGGCGATATACCCTCCCCTTTCCCATGTGGCTCCATTGATTCTAATAGAGAGGAGGGACCATCCTTACACTGGGGGCCGGTGGGCCTACCCCCAGTGTTCCATGGCGGACTGGTGCTTGGGAATAGACTGGCACCAAGTGCAGGAACTAGTAGGCAATTTAAAAAAAAGGACAGCGTCACTGGCATCCCTGCGATGGCGCTGATCCATTAAGGTAAAAAAAAAGCACAGCCATGTACCTGATGGTAAATTTGCTTTAACTGCTTATCCCTGCTTGTTCTTGTGATTGGTGGAGGCCCCAAGACCAACTAATCAAATTTTCTGACATGTCTCTATGACATGTCAAACGTTTTTTTTTTTATGATAGTAAAACATGTCAAAAGTTTTTTTAAATGATAGTAAAACATGTCAAAAATTTATCGATCACAGCAGGTCTCACAGAATGTGCAGAGAAGTAGGAAATACCTTTATTTTATTTACCTCATGTCACTGTCTTCTGAATTAACAAAATGGCGGCCACCAGCAGCTGTACACGCTCATATTGCAGGATGGGCCCAGACTGACTGCATGACTATGTTTATCCTGCACTTAAACAGCAGTCAACAAAATAATGACCCCAGGAATAGTAATTTTTTGGTCCTGCCCCTGTAGTCGGCTGCAGTATGAAGAAGAATTGTCTGCCATTTTAGTTAATGTGGATGAGAGGGAAGATGGAGGCCTCAACCTGTTAATATCCAGGTAAGAATGTCTCCTAGTAGTCATAAGGGACACACTGAGACAGTCTATGCTGTGAACAGAACAACAAGTCCCAGCAATGACCTTCAGAGGTCAGGGAGCAGGAAGCCATTTTGTGACAGAAAGCAGCTGTGTAATCACCTCAGAGCTCAGGCACAAAAACCTGTTCAAATCAGCACAGAGGTGTTGCCTATGGCAACCAATCAGATTCCAGCTTACTTTATGAAGCTGAAATAAAAGCTTAGTGCTGATTGGCTGAGGCCACCATCCCTGCTCCCTGCTTGCCTGAGTTTTCATCAGTGGGACAGACATATCACGGTATTATGCCATCTGCTTGATAAATCTCCACCATAGAGTTACATCAAACATTACTGGGGAATACATCAGTATATACAACATCGCTATATACTGCAGTGTATACCCGCATCAATTTCAATGGACTGAGCACAGACTACCAGTGACTACATTCCACCCATTTCCAAGCATTGTTTTTTTTTTTTTTACAGGACTCAAAAGCACAAATGGATGGAAAAAAATAATAATAATTTGTATGTGTATGGAAATGTACTACATGTAGCTACTGGTAGAAAACACGTCTGCTTTCTTCCAGAAATAGCTCCACTCCTGTCCTCTGTTTGTGTGTGGCATTGCATTAGAATGAAGCCAAGTTGTAATACCACACACAAACTGGTGTGGCGTTGTTTGTGGTAGAAACCAGATATGTTTTTTTTTCCATAGTTGCCAACGTTTGAATTTTTCAGGTCCCCAGTAAATTACACACCCCAGTATCAGGTCTCCCCAGTATATTACACACCCCAGTGTCAGTCAGGTACCCAGTATATTACACACCCTAGTGTCAGGTCCTCAGTATATTAAACACCCCAGTGTCAGGTCCCCAGTATATTACACGCCCCAGTATCAGGTCCCCAGTATATTGCACACCCGAGTATCAGGTCCCCAGTATAACACACCCCAGTGTCAGGTCCCTAGTATATTACACACCCCAGTGTCAGGTCCCTAGTATATTACGCACTGCAGTGTCAGGTCCCCAGTATATTACACACCCCAGTGTCAGGTCCTCAGTATATTACACACCCTTATTTCAGGTACCCATTATATTATACACCCCAATATCAGGTCCCCAGTATATTACACACCCCAGTATGAGGTCCCCGGTATATTACAGACCCCACCTCAGTGCAGCATACTGGCTGTGGCCCAAAGATAGCACTCTACTGACTGACTGTATATACTGGTAGTTTGTGCCCATATGATGCAGCTGCCTTTCCCCCTTCAACCCCTTGCTCCTCCATCATACTACTACCTCCTTTATCCTCCTGCCCCTCCATCATCATACTACTACCCCCTTCATCCTCCTACCCCTCCATCATCATACTACTACCCCCTTCATCCTCCTGCCTCTCAATCATCATACTACTACCTGTTTCATCCCCCAATCATCATCAGTGTGCACACTGCCACTGATATCTGTAGGAAGTAATCCCCCCATCATCATCATCACTTTGTGCACACCCCCACCTCTATCTGTAGGAAGTAATCCCCTCAGCATCATCATCATCATCAGTATGTGCACACCCCCACCTTTTTCTGTAGAAAGGTATCCCCTCATCATCATCATAACTGCGTGCACACTGACACCTCTATCTGTAGGAAGTAATACTCCCATCATCATCATTGTGTGCACACCGCCACCTCTATCTGTAGGAAGTAATCCCCCCATCATCATTATGACTGTGTGCACACACCCACCTCTATCTGTAGGAAGTAATCCCCCATCATCATCATCATTATCATCAGTGTGTGCACACCGCCACCGATATCTGTATGAAGTAATCCCCCCATCATCTTTATGACTGTGTGCACACCGCCACCGATATCTGTAGGAAGTAATCCCCCCATCATCATCATCATCAGTGTGTGCACACCGCCACCGATATCTGTAGGAAGTAATCCCCCCATCATCATCATCATCATCATCACTGTGTGCACACCGCCACCGATATCTGTAGGAAGTAATCCCCTCATCATCATCATCATCATCATCACCACTGTGTGCATCATCTGTAATAATGTATCAGGATGCAGGAGCCATGCTCTGAGACTCACTCTGCTGCTCTGTCCCTTTCTATGATTTACACTGCAGCTCAGCTCCATTATAGCACCTACAGAATATAAGAGGCTGTGATGTCCCCCATGCTCAGCACTGCAGGACATCATCAGGACACATACTGGAGCTTATTTGTCTATAGAAGGCTGAGGGGGATCAGTAACACAGGATCAGCACTGGTCAGTGTAGACCCCAGATTTCCAGCAGATGAGTATAAAGCTGTAGGGGCTGCTGGGTAATTGCTCTGATACTATAACACAGTGCAATCTGCAGCCGGGATACAGAGAACTCATTACCACACCAAATCCGCTCTGACAGGAATGCGACTATGTGTCACTGGAGGAGGAACCGCTGCTCAAAAGGTCTCGGCCCGGGGCTTCCCGTGACACGGGGGCTGGGTTTACTGCTGTGGGGGTGGAGCTTCCCCGGGACATGGTTTTGCCAGGACTGTCTCCTCAAATTCGGGATAGTCCCGGCAAAACCAGGACTGTTGGCAACTATGTTTTTTCTAATTCTGGTTAATACCTTTCCCATTGTTTTTTAATGAGAGCTCAAACAGAACAAATGACGACATGTCACCTGTGGTAGTAAAAAACTGCAACCCTAATCAGGCCCTAGCAGTTGACCCCTGACAGGGCATGATGGCAACAGCCAGATAGGCACTGGTTGGGGAACACTGCACTAGAGGGAGCACTTACGTTCCTCATTACTGAACTATTCCAGTCCCTGATTTTGCAGACTCCCCTGTTTCGCATCTTTTTCTTGACCTCACTTGTTGGTGCTCCCTCCCATCCATGTACATGTGAGGTAAAATGTGTGATACACCAAATGGTAATCTCCCTATATACATAAATATTTAGCTCAGCCAAATGTTAATGTGTTTTAAATGGACAGAGGAGGAGCAGTAGCTTATGTCTGAGAAAAGAAGGGTTAGGCATGTCCCATTCTTCTTTTCCCAACATCGTCTGTCAGGAAACAGATAGGAGGCCATCATACACATTATACAGTTGGCCAGCCCTCCTGAAGTTGCTGGCTCCAGAGGGGTACTCCGGATTCTTGTTCACAGGTTTGGTGCAGTATTCACACAGGGGTACGCCGGAGACTAAAAATGTATTTCATGAACATTGCTTTATAAAGTTATATTACTTTGTAAAAATGTATAGTTTTTTTTATAGTTATGTACATGCTCTTAGCCCTGCAGTTTCCTATTCCCTGCCCTACAGAGCAGTGTCCCGTTACCACCATGTACTGTATATTCTTATATACAGTACATGACACAATCATGCTGTCCAGCAGACTCTACACAGTGAGTGGTTAATGCTATCAGTGCTCTCTGTACGTCTAGCACAGTGAGCAGTGATAGCAATCAACTTTCACTATGCAGAGGCTACTGAACTGTGTGATCGAGAGATATATGAGAATATAAAGTACAGGGGGAAAACGGGACCCTGCTCTGCATAGTGCTGTGCGGCAGCACTAGATCTGGAATCGCAAGGCTGCAGTTCCCAACACAAACATTGGTGGCAGCAGAGGGGCCTGTGTGTCGCCCCTTACTATTGCCAGTCAATAGAAGTATATAAGTAAATGAAAGAGAAAACGTTAAATTTACAAAGTAATATAACTCTATTAAAGCAATGTATTAGAAAAAATAAAAATGTTCTGTCTCTGCCGTACCCCTTTAGGGCCAAATCAGGAGTGGATGGTAAAAGCACAAAAGAGAGAGACGTATGTTATACTTCCACTTCTTTGCAGATGGTTTTGTCTCATATAAACATATAGCATGCAAAATCTGCACTGTGTGACTAAGGCCTTAGTGAATGCAGTCTTTTACACAAGCCGGTGTTGTCTGATGTACTGGATTGGAAATTCTCCTCTAAATTTGAGATTTTAGACCAATTATTTTGGTTCATTGGGTAAGCTGTAAGATTTTTCCTTTAAGCACATTGCTAAGGGACTTGTCCACAGCATGGACAATTCTTTTATGAATCAGCAGTTGATGTTATTTAATGCCTGAGTTCCTTTGAACAAGGTAAATGTTGATACTAATGTTATGGTGGGCATTAATCACTGGAGGTTTCGGATGCTACTATTTGGCTGCATTTTCCCTGAGCACTGCAA
The DNA here is from genome assembly GCF_027789765.1 of Dendropsophus ebraccatus. Classification (NCBI taxonomy): domain Eukaryota; kingdom Metazoa; phylum Chordata; class Amphibia; order Anura; family Hylidae; genus Dendropsophus; species Dendropsophus ebraccatus. Next base: position 48,263,331 of record NC_091466.1, read on the forward strand.
ACAATGTGCCGAACAGAGCTGGGGGAATATGTATACCATAGTGTTTAATTCTGCAACTTAAAACCATGAATATTATTCTGCATTTCACCCGATTTGCTTATTTTCATATTCTTTACAGGTTTCTTGATGTCCTTTAATGCTTAAATTTACCCATTGAGCATTCAACATGACTGAAGCAGTAGACCTTAGCATTTTTGACAAGCTACTATTAGAGCTAGGTATGTTATTTGAAGCCTGTGTACATCTTTGTTTTCCCATAGGATGTATGACCACACTAATACCATCTTTAGTTTTTCAGAATGAGCAAGAATCTCAGAATAAGAGAAATGCCAAAGAACTTCTCCAACGTAAGTTTAAATAAAATTTAAACAGTCAAAAGGTTCTTTTATGCCAACCTGTGGTCCTCTGTTGAGCAAGCCATCAAGTCGGTGACATACACAGGCCTCCAACTGGCTTCATACGGTGGCCTTCTGTAGAGAAAGGCAAGCTGGAGCAGCACCAAATCCATAGAACAAATATCTTTATTTCATTCATAATATCTCACAGTTTTTTTTTTATCTTACACATTAAGATATGTCAATCACTGAGTAGGACCGCCCTCTTGACTACTTAGTTCAAAATGAGTAGGGAAATACATGAATAAAAGACAAGTTATCCTGGAACTTTTCCCACAAAACTAAATCTCTCGGCTTAGCGCCTCTTGCTCTATAAGGTTTTCAATGTGACAGATTCACTTTAAAGTAAACCAATAACTAGGAATTTCCTTCTAAAGCTATAAGCAGCGGCCGATAGATGTGGTAAACTGCTGCCTTACCCTGTGTTCTGTGCGGTCTGTGGTACTTTTAGCTACAAGAATTCGGTCTTGTATTCGGGCCGCAAGTCAGGAACTAATCATCAGGCGCGTGACTAATAACGACTTCAGCCTGTCAGCACACTCTGAGGTGGTATTTGACAAAAAAAACGGCTTCTAACTGGCTGCTTTTCCTGTCAATCACCCGACAGAGCATGCTGATAGGCAGAGAGCCGTGACTAATCTGGGCCAGATGACTAGTTCCCGGCTTGGACATCTATCGGCTGCTGCTCGTAGCTTAAGAAGGCAATTCCTATTGATTGGTTCACTTTAAGATGTCTTGTGTTTAAGGCTATGTTCACACAATGTCTTTTTATGCCAAAAAACTGTGCTGTCCATGGTGAACAATAGCCTGGCATGTTATCTATATAACTCCCCTCTTTGTATACCAAATTTGTAGCAGATAGACAACGGTCTGGTATGGCTTGAGTACCATCCTCAACACACTCAATTTCAACAGTATCTGAACATAACCTTTCTGTGTTTTTAATCCACTTCTGGTTTTGGTTGGAAAAAATTTACCAAAAATACTGTGTGTGAACATAGCCTTAAAGTGGAATGTGTGCAGACCCTATGTAATCAGCAAAAGTAAATGTCTAAATAGTTTTGAAGGCAAATCCCTTGACCTGTTTAGGTATGCAGTATATACTGATCTCTCAAGACAGGACTTGGTATGAAATAAAAATTATATACTTAAGCTCACTCACTACTAAAGTACATAAAAAAAATCTGTTGGGAAATCTGCTGCAGAAATTCAAGAACAGTAACAAGCTTTCCCATCCCAAGTGCAATCCTATTCTAAATCACAGCCCTGAATACCAATATATTTGCTTTTTCAAAATACCCTGATGATGCCTTTAGCTTAAAGTGATAGGAAATCATTACTTTTTTTAGGTGCTGGATTTTGCATGTTATTATTGCTGTACTTGTTCCTGGTTGTCATAGATTACTGAAACAGCATTGAATTAAATTGCTATCAAAATGCAATAAAGCGAAACCTTGAATTACAAGTAACTTGGTTTGAGAGTGTTTAGCAAGGCAAACTAATAATTAAAGCGAATGTTCCATCAGGTACATCGCTTTAAGTTTTTTATATGAATAGACCGTCGCCGGCATGGGATGCTGGTGCTGTGGTCCTCTTTTTGAACCGCGGCCCGGTTACCGCACACGGCACTGGTATATTGCTGGGCACCAGCCCAGCCTGAAGCACTGGCCCCCAGTGTGACAAAACTCCCTCCCCTCTGTAAAGAAGCTCCATTACAATCAATGGAGCTGCGTCTCAAAGGGGAGGGGTTATTGTCACACTGGGGGCCAGTGGGTCCGCCTCCAGTGCTTCAGGCTGGGCTGGTGCCCGGCAATAGACCGACGCCATGTGCGGGAATCAGGCCGCGGTTCAGAAAAAGGACCACAGCACCAGCGTCCCCGCACTGGCCTATTCATATACAAAACGTAAAGTGATGTACCTAATGGTACATTCGCTTTAAATAAAAAAGATTGTAACTTGAGTAAGATTTCATACAAGCACCCCTGTATCCCCATCCTGATACTGTACTGGGTAGGAAACCCTCTCATTTTAATCCATTGCTACCAGATCAACTCCTCCTTTGGAAGGTATGTTGCAAAGGCAAAAGAACCCACACCATGGCGTTTTGTTGAGCAAAAACGCAAGCTGGCAGATGTTAGCTGTAAATCAATGGAATTGTTATAAAATGCCATACTTACTTGTGGCTCTGTGGTAGTTTTTCTAAAACGCAGCATGTTGAGGCGTTGAGGGTTTTTTTCTGAAAACCGTGGACTTTCTCTCCAACAGAGTTCAATGAAATTTCTTCTGTTCATCTCAAAAACGCCAAAGGCAAAAAAAGTCATTCACACCTCAAGTCAAAAACACTATAAAAAAAGATGCCAAGATAATCTTTGGCAGTTTTTCTGGCTATTTTGGAGGCCAGAAAAATGCCTAGGGGCATTCTTACTGACAATATTAATACATTCTGGGATAAACATCCACCAAGGTACTTGTTCCCTCCAATTAGCCAGTTTAGGGAGGTACGACCAACAACCAGGGACTTTCCAGGTATACTTATTTAAACAGAAAAAATGTTCCTACAGTCCAAGCACTGGGACATATCTTCTCTTTAAAGTGTAAAACTTTGTTCACACAACGTAAGTTCTGCAGGAATCAAGGCCGTTGTTACAATAGCCGTGATTCCCATGGAACTTACATAGTGCTGCCTTCTGAGGGAATCCCGTCAGGAGTGTATACATATAGTATACACTTCAGCCGGGTTCCCTAGCGGCGCCGTAGAAAACTGACACGTCAGTTTTCTGCGGCCACTATTCATTGAATAGCAGACGCAGAAAACCCTGTCAGTGCTCATAATGGAGCAAGCGGCTCTGGCCGCACACTCCATTGTGTGCAGTGGGGAGTTCTGATGCTGGCACACATGGATGCGCCCGCATCAGAACTCTGCAGCCCTAAAGATCATCTGGCCGGTACTGCAGTACCGGCCAGGATGATCTTTTCAGAGGGTGAACATAGGGGGACATTTATCAAGGGGTTTGCGCCTAATTTTTGGTGAATAATTGCATTTTTCACCCATTTTTGGTCTAAGTTCTATTTATGAACCAGTATTCGACAGGTGAATATTTGTAGATGCAACTTTTTTTTAATCTGCCTGTTTTAAGTATCCACGCAAAAGTTCGCATAATCCGGGATTAGCGCCCAATTTATTATTTGCGCCTTTTCAAAAAGTCTCATAAACAGGCGCAAGCTTATGTATGGTCAGAACCATGAATAAAACTGCACATTTTTTTCATAGTTGCGACTTTTTTGCACCTTTTTTTGCGCCTTTTTATTTAGATGCATTTACTATGGCAGTGCTACATGTTAATGAATCAGTCACAAGATATTAGAACAAAATACACACCAATCCCCATTAGAATAGTTGCACTTATTAGACTCCTTAGTAAATGTCCCACATAGTGTCCCACATAACTGTCATTTAAATGTCACTTTTCAGAAAGCAATAAGTATCAACAGCACAAGCGATTTTAAGAAACTTTGTAATAGGTTTTTATTAATCAAAAGAGCCTCAGCACAAGCGATTTTAAGAAACTTTGTAATAGGTTTTTATTAGGCAAAAGAGCCTTTTTCTGTACTCAAAATTCTGTTTTGCATCCTCCCCCTTACTTCAAAAGAAACAGCCTTTCTGTGTCCATAATGCTGTATGGAGGGAGGAGGGGGCGAGGGGGATGAGTGAGCACGGAGAGGAGAAAAGGCAGCCTCTCATCAAGTTCCCAGACCTTTCTGACCTGTAAATTTAGCATTTTGTGTGCCCATTTTGTGACAGTCTCCAAAGGCCATAGCTGCTTGTCTCCCCTTCCTTCTCACTCATCCCCTTTGGTCCCGCCCCCCATCCATAGGTTATAAAAGGACTCAGCAAACCTGTCTTCCCTTTTCTCCTTTGTAATGAAGACAACTTTTCCTGATATTGCACAGATACGAAGGGGGGGGGGGGGAGAGAAGGTTTATTGAGTACAGAAAGAGGCTTTTTTGCCTAACAAAACCTATTACATGGTATATGAATAGTTAATTGCCTGTTAAAGAGTTCTTCAAGATTCAACAAAAATTGTGAGAATGCCATAAAATAATAAATGACAAAAGAAAATAGAAAATAATAAAACACTCACTCACCTGAGAAATCCTCTGACATTCCAGTGCAGTGGTTTTCATTTACAATGCTGCAGTGTGCATGTATACCCACTTGACCACTGCAGCACACCATTGTGATCAGTGATTGGCTGCAGCCATCACATGGCTAGTTGGGCACCTCATGCCTGCAGCACAGTAAACAAAGACTATCAGGGAGCACTGCAGTGGAATAGTAGGGGATTTATCAGGTGAGCAAGTCTTTTATTATATTTTGGCAACTATACCAACCCTCCCATCACCACCACCAATTGGCCCAATTTTGTAATTTTGTAATCTTGTTTTCATAATTCAGTTCCACAAGGTATTTTCTTTGCTTACAGGTTATCAAGCTAAAATCTTAAACGAGAAACAACAAATTCTTGCCCTAAAAAAGGATATAAGTTTCAGTGATGAAATTATTTCAGATTTACAAAAATATAACAGAAATAACAGTGATACTCTTCCTAAGTAAGTATGAGCAAGTATTATAGCCCTATCTTGTAAAATTACCTGGAGATGTATAATACATCTATTTTCTCCTTTATTACAGCTTGCCTTCATGTTATCTCAGTGGCATAGTGGGGGTGGGGTGCAATGGTGCCCCTTTTCAGCTTATCCTCAATTGATGGATGAATAATCTGTTCTTTTTCATCCTTAGTTTTTCTTTTGTCAGTAGACAACATGATCTGAGTATTCTCAATACCTTTTAGTGGCCTGAGGCCCACGCTACTGCTCTAGGGAAAGGGAGCTAGGTTACCCCACACACCTCCATATTCTTCCCTAACCCACTCTCATTATATTCACTAGTTCAGACAGGGTTTCCTTTTATAGGGCTGAGGAAGACTGGGTTTGAGCAAGGGACCTCCTACTTTCCAGGGTTTGCACGTGAATATTGACTCCCTGCTTACATTTTTAATACAATGCAATCATTAAGTATAAGTTAGACATTAACTGTGCATGAAGAGTGCAAACATAACGTTCATTGCATAAAGTAAATCTTTCCAATACCACTACATCCAACATTGAAGAAACAAAATTGCACAGTGGGATATGGCATCAATGCTTAACTTAAACCTTTTGGGGAACATTTATGAAGACTGGTGTAAAGTGTCACTGTTGTTATAACTTTCACAATCTACACATCAACAGTATATCAGAAATAAAGTTTGAAACATACATACATTCATTATTTTTTTGTTGTTGTTATCATGCTGTAAAACAAAGCTGAACTTACCAGAAATCCAGGTCCAGTCTCCTGAAGGCAGATTTACTGGCTTGTGCTGGTTGTAAAAAACAGACTAAACCCAGGAATTTCGGCCAGTACAGAGAGTTACAGCTCAATGTGTCCATCAATCACATGACTACCTTATCTCTGTGAGCGCTCAAATGACCTGGGAAACACAGGACTTCATGTTTTCTCACTTAAAAACAGGAAGTGGCGTGTTTTTCATGATAACTAAAAAATAGTAATGAATGTAAATTGCAAGCCTGCTTTACATCACATCTTTTGTTAATTTAGATTTTGAAAGTCATAATGACAGTGACACTTTAAATAAAGCCCTTCCCCAAATTTCCTGGCTCCTGATTCTTAGTAATGCTGGCGGGACCTGCGCCTGCTGCAGGACTTGCACAAAAATCTACATGAGGTCTAGAGCAGGTGTAGATTTCTGCATTGTTTATACCTGTTTCTAGGCGTAAACCACGATAACAAAGGTGTGGGAGGACACCCCTCTTACCTTCTCCCCCCACAGCCCCTCCCCCCCCCCCCCACCACCAAAAAGACAAAAATCTGTCCCTTTTTCAGTAGTGTATGCCAGGGGCGAATATTTAATGAATGTTCCCCTTTGTGTTTTATCTCAGGTTTACATCAACTTCTGCAATGTTGGAGAGAGAAGAAGAATTTCTTCAAACCCAGCTGGAAAATACAAAAAAGACAACTGAAAATGATAAGTATGGAAAAAAATAAAAAAGCATATGTACATACCACTTTGGGGATTATACTTGGCAAGACCATATGACATCTTCCCGACATATGCATTTACAGTAGCCGCCTATTCTGTAGCTTATGTCCGACATTTACTCTTTTTTTTTTTTATTTAATTCTTTTTTATTCTTTTTTCATATATAAAAAAGTAATACAAATAACTTCTCCTCGCAGGGAGTACAATAACTGTTACACCAAAAAAAACAAAGAAAAAATACCCTTCCCCCACCACCACCCTTCCCCCCCCCCTGTTGAGACTGACGAGAGAGAGAGAGAGAAAAAAAAAAAAGAAACACCTTAACCCTCAATCCATTTCCCCCAAGTTTTCAGATATTTTTTCCTAGGTTTGTCCCTCGCCCCTGCCAGTCCGACATTTACTCTAATTAAACAAAAAGATAAACCCAGTGATATATATTTTCAGTCTATGCTCATACACACACACAGAAATAAAAGAAAAAAAACGGCTGTAATTTTGGGGTAACAATTCGGATATTTTAAAAATAATAATGTGCTCATAAAAATGATGAACCTACTCAAAATTTCATGCAAATTTAGCTTTTATTTTACTCCATGTGAACCTAACATTGTGCAGTAAAACTACTAGTTCATGGATTGTGATTCTATTTTGCAGTAGTTATATATAAGTATAGTAAAAAAAAAAAAAAAAAACAACAACTTGGGGCTCTCTTACACTGGCCCATTATTGGCAACAAGTGTCCCTAGAAACATTCATTTGGCTGATAATTGGCCCATGTAAAAGTGTCAGCGATCAGCCGACGAGTAGGAGATTGCATATTTTGTGCTGTAAAATTCATAGTTATTGGCCATACTTCTTCGGGTGGCCCACAGAGTATAGCAGCGGTCTGCTGCCGACGCTCCTATAACACAAAGTGATGGTTAGCAGACCAGCATCATGCATGTCGGCTGATCGTTGCCTTTTAACATGACCTGTTATACCAAACGATTATCGGGCGGAATGACCCGTAATCGGCCAAGTACAGCCGATAATCGTTTGGTGTAATAGGGCCTTAACACAGACTGATATTCATTGGTTAAATATTAAATGTAAATCATGTTGGATAGCTTCTGAAATTAATTTTTGGAAATACAGTACATATTTTTTAAATTTTTTTCTTTTTTCATCAATTTCAGATGTATGTCATTGCACTCTATAACATACAATACTGAGCAATTTAAAACTAGCTTTTTTTTGGATGGGCTGGGTAAGTCTCAGGAGGTTGATTGTGGTAGAGGAATAGATGCAAACCACTCAGGAGCCTCTTCAGTATGCTACATACCTTTTCAAGTGAAAGGGAAATTGAATCCTATGAGAGGCTGGATTTATTATGGAAAATGTATTTTTTCCCCTTTGAGTGGCCTGCAACATTATTGAACTCTTAACATTTGCAATCAACTTTTGCAAAACAGCGATTGATCCTAAAAATAATAACCACACAGTGTACAACAATCGTCTACTGGGGCCGCGCAAATAAGAACAAAACATTGAATTAGAAAGTAAGTTTTAAAATACTTTTTGAAAACTTTTCTTAACTTTGATAATATGTTCAACATTTCAGGTAGCCACTATTGTATCTAAGCCTTATTGTATTTTATTCGTTCTGAAAAAAAAATAAAAAAAAATATATATATATATATATATAATTACTACTACTACTGATGATATTGATGTTAATATGGTTTAATATAATTCAGTGTAACCTCCAAGTTATACATTGTTGTAATTTGGATTCCAGCTGGGTTCTTCTGTACCCCAGTATGCTCTTCCCTCCTATTGTTGACAACTTATTGTGTACAGTACCGACCACCACTTTGGTGGTGGTGTTGAACTGTCAACAATGGGAGGTAAAGAGCAGAGACAACAGGGAAAAGAGGCAAGTTTGCTAAATGAAAGTATTTGCTAAACTATTTAACTTGATGAACCCTACAAGTGTACTATGTTAGTTGACTTGAGACTATGCCTTTAACTAATAGTTCATGCAGGATACACTATATAGTGGGCACATCTTATTAAACTGGGGCACTTGGGGTACATCTTTGTTGACTACATTGTTAGCTATGAAATCCTGTAAATCAGTTTTTTAAATAAAATTATGTTAATACAAATATATAAGAATTACTATTTAAGAAGTTCTCTATATTTTGCATTACATAAAATACTTTTTCTCCATGCACAAGGAAATATATACATTCTTGACTCGTGTATATTGTAAGCCATATAATGGTTTACTTATGAGGAACTAAAGCTACATCTACACTCAAGTTCAATTTGTTACCTAGACATTTCTACTTGCTTGATTTTTAAGGAAAACCAATCACGATTCCATGAAGAAATGTAAAGAGGTATTAATGCAACACGAAGAAAAATATATGGAATTCACATTTGCTAAGGAATACCATGCAATAAAAGAAGAGCTTGATAGTATTCTGAAGCTGATCCATACATATAAGGAGCAGCAGAAGATGAAGGATAAGATCCTTGCAGAGATTTTTGGTATTTAAATTAATGTTTTTTTAATGTTAATTTAAACACAATATGAGTGTGACTAAGTATAATAACATTTTCTCCTTTTTTTCTGTTGCCAGAACCTGCGTCATTTGGATCCTATACTGACTGGAGTTTGAAGCTGTATCTATTTTGCGGAATTGAAATTTCTTAAATGCATAGTGGTGAAACCTTTAAAACAATAGCAAATGAATATTTGCATGATAAGTCTACAATAGCTGATCAGCCTACTTCAGTTCAGCTTTTTCAGTGATTTCAGAAGCCAATGGTTCAGAAGAACTTGCCAGTTTAAAGTCTAGCAAGGCAATTGGCCCTGAAGGTATAAAGGTGGATTCTTAAAGAACTCCAATCTGGTATTGATGCCCCCCAGTCGGATTTTTGTCCTGAAGGGTGTCCGTGCTGGAAAATAGCTCTGGAAAATATAGGACATGTCCTATATTTGCCTGGAATTCAGGCACAGATATCCCATAGAACCCTATGAGGGTATCCAGAATTCATTGTACATTCAGATTCTGTCCAGAATTCAGACTGGGCGAGCACTCAACAGCTGCTGCTGGCCCTTTAATAAAAGCAATATGATTGACTGGGCTGGGTATCATTGGCTCCTGACCCTGTCAATTACTCTTGTGGCTGGAGGCAGACCACAAGAGGCCACTACCTCCCACCAGTGACATCACTCCTGCGCACGCAGAAAAAATGAGAAGCAGGTTGGACACTGCTAGGGCAGCAGGTGAATACAATTTTTATGCTTACGATTCTTTTAGGCTTCAGGAAACACCGATGATTTCCTGAAGCCTCCTGAAAGGCTTTGGGATCAGTGTTGCTGGCCGTGAAAACGGCCAATGACATGTGAAGGTGGCCTTACTGAGGGCAGCTCATGTCAGACTAATTTAATCGATTTCTTTGACTATGTCACAAAAGAGGTGAATGACGGTGGTGCCGTTAATATTGTCTATCTGGAATTTAACAAAGTTTTTGATACAGTTTCCCATAAAAAGTTGGTAGGTCTTTATTCCTGGATAGTACAGCGAATTTGTGGTTGGCTGAAAGATAGACCAGAAAGAAGTTGTTAAAGGTGTGTATTCTGAGTACAGACTGGTTACAAGTGGTGTGTCACAAGGGTATGTTCTGGGTCCTGTTCTTTTTAATACGTTGACATAAGGAAAGCTTTGGTAGGTAAGGATTGTAAAAAAAGAAGTGTGCAATAGAGGTGATATTCCTAGAGGTGTTTGTAATATTGCAAATTATTTAAGGTTTTAAGATAAGTGGTACGATAGAAACTGCAGTTCAATGTTTCCAATGTAAAATAATGCAATTGGGGAGAAGAAATCCTCTCTCCAAGTATCATATTGGTAGTTCTGTCTTGGCAAAGACTTCAGAAGAGAAAGATTTATGGGTAGTGATTTCTGAAAATGACTCACCAGTGCAACCAGGTGGTAGGAAAAATTAGGGAACCAATAACCAGGATTTCTGCCATATCTTCTTTGGGTTGTGTGGTACCCTTGCATCAGAAAAAGCATCTTTTTATCCAGCCCATTAGCTTGTCAATAACCCCCACAGAGCGCACTGGGTGTCTGGGATAAACACATACAATAAAACAAAAAATAAGGGAAATAATATAAAGGCGGACTAAATGGAGCAGGTGGTCTTTTTCTGCCAACAATGTTCAGTTTCTATTTGTGTTAAGTAAATAGGATCTTTGTTTGTTTGACTGAGTATGAGTTTTACCCAGAAGTAAATGATGGAACTGAATTTAGTAGTAATTTTCTGTTTGCTAAAAATTGTGACAAAACTTATGACAATTCTGTGAGTTATACATTAACTTACCTTTAAGTGCAACTCTAAGAAACAATACCAATGAAACCATTCATCAGATTTCTCAAGTTTCATGTACAACATCTGAAATAATACAGAAAATCAGTGAATTTGAACAGAAGATAAAATACATTGAAGAGGTAAGTTAGCCATCACCAACATTAAACATCATCAACATGCAGTTTGTTACCATAAATTTTAAAAAAATGTCCTTAAAGGGGTGCTCCGGAGAAAATAAATTGTTTTCAAATCAGAATTACTTCTATCACAAGTACTTATCAGCTGCTGTATGGTCTGCAGGAAGTGTTTTTTTTTCTTTCTGACACAGTGCTCTCTGCTTCTACCTCTGCCCATGAGAGGAACTGTCCAGGGCAGTAGCAAATCTCCATAGAAAACCTCTCCATCTTATACAGATCCTGTCACAGACAGAGGTGGCAGCAGAGAGCACTTTGTCAGATTGAAAATAATACACTTTTTCCTGCAGGGCATACAGCAGCTGGTAAGTACTTAAAAACTTGAGATTTTTAAACAGAAGTGATTTACAAACATTTTTTTCTCCGTAGTACCCCTTTAAAGAGATTGTCCAGGACTGAAAAAGGATTCAAAGTTGTTTCAATAAGTATGGCATTGGCAGCACTATTTAAAGAGGTACTTCACCCATTTTTTTTTTTTTTTTTATATATATTGCTGCCCTTATATAGAACATAATATAGATGCTATTATTACTTCACCACGCCCCCACAGGTTCCTGCTGAATGCTTTGAAATTGTCTCAGCAGTGACGGCTCATTCACCCTATCACTGGCTGCGGCATTATCCCACTTCAGTGATCGGCTGAGTAGGCTGTGACTGCCAAAATGAGTCCATCTCTAAAATGGCGGAGGGAGTGTTTACCAGGGGACCAGAATATGCCACAGGAAGACTGCAGGGGAGCATGGTGAGGTAAGAATAGGATCTTTATTATGTTCTATACAAGGGCAGCAAAATATTTAAATGGCCCGACTAACCCCTTAAAGAGTATCTGTCACTTCTCTTGACCCATCTGTCTCGGTAAAAACTTGTATCCCCAATTAAGTAACCATTCTGTAGCATCTTTTCTTAGAATTGTACATTTTACTTCTCCCCTGATTGCCCTGACCCTGTACAGCAGAGTACAGATGCCCACACAGATGATTAGTACACATAGCACTGCCATACAGTTTCTGCCAAACTCCATAAAAGCAATACACATACAAGTAATCTATCAAGTGCATTACAGTCTGCAGAATTCTGAGAATGCCAGCGTAAAATTTTAGCTGCTAACAAAATCATGTTACACGACGTTAACCTTTTTTTCAGCATACCAAAGAAATTTCTGAAAAGGCACATGAAATAGGAAGAAAAGAAAGCAACAAAAAATATACAACTGAACTTCAACAAGTGTGAGCCTTAAAATTAGTTCATTATTTAAAGGGGTTGTATAATGAAGTAAAGTTATTAAAATCAGATGTGTATCACATGCATATATGTAAAGGAGTACAAACGTACTGTTTACACTTACATCACTGTACTATTTTTCTCCCTTAAGTATATTATTACTTCCTGGTTACCCCTCTAAACTGTGACCTGGTTGTTGTCATGCAACAGTGCAGACACTTTCCCACAATCCCCCTTGCTTGCATGTGAAGTAAAAACCAACTGCTAGTACTAATGGGACAGGTCAGAAGACTGCAATTGAACTGAACATAAGTGACCTAACTTAAAAGATACACAAATATGGGTCATAGCCAAGGGCAACGGGTTATCAAACAAAGCAGACACATGGGGGATTAGTAAGACTATAGTTCTCAAACAATACATTTTGAGAAATGCTTGTAAATTTGAAATATGTTTGATTTAACACAATGCATCAGTTGTGTGTGATATCTACGGCTTTAGAACATTTTAGTGACGCTTCTGAAATATTTTAATTTGCCAGGAAACTGTTTTTGGGCCATTTTTGAAAAACAAAAAAAGTTGTCTATACCCACTGGAAACTGGTTGACTACCTAATTTGTATTTGGTTCCCCCCAATTCTACCTTGACAGATCCTGTCAGAAGACAGAAAGATAAGACATGTTAGATCTTAGCTGCCCAGTGCTTTAGTTCACAGGTGGATAAGTTCCTTAAAGTGTCACTGTCGTGAATTTTTTTTTTGCAGAAATCAATAGTCCAGGCGATTTTAAGAAACTTTGTAATTGGGTTTATTATCCGAAAAATGCATTTTTATCATGAAAAAGCAGTTTGAAGCTCTCCCCCCTGTCTTCATTGTTCTCCTATGGAGAGAGCTAAAGAAAAGACCAAAACAGGACAACAAAGAGTTAATCTACAAATCCCTCACCCGTTATCTGTTCTGACCATCACCAGTGACCTGTCTGAGCTCGGATTACAGCTGTCACCCAGCTATGTGCCTGTAATCCTCTGTTATCTGCTTTCTGCTGCCGGCTAACTCCCTCCTTCCTCCTCCCCCCTCCCCTCTCCCTAGAACAGACAGGGGACGTCTCCTGCAACAAGTCACAATTTTCAGATTTTTCAGAGTGGATGAAAAAGAGGAAGGAGGGGGGGGACCTGGGAAAAGGCTTTTTACATGCAGATAATGGCAGATTTGGCTAATAAACCCAATTACAAAGTTTCTTAAAATCGCCTGGACTATTGATTTCTGCAAAAAAAAAAATACGACAGTGACTCTTTAAGGAGTCTGTCGGGAGCCTACCCCTCTTCTATTTAGAACACATGAATGCTCAGCCATTAAGTGTATGAAGGAATTGGGAGATAAGTGACTGCTGTTTCTGTTTTGAACCTATCACTTCATAGAGACATGCCAGAAGTTTTTACCAGTGGTCGGAGTGCCGAGACTTTCACAGATCTCTAAAAGAATAAGTATCAGAAAGAAGTCTATGGGCTGTCAGTGCCAATTGGAAAAAACTGGCACAGTGCTTGGCCTTGCACTGCTGTCTGTTTTCTTTAGGGATTAGAATGCGCAAGAGAATTAAGTTTATGAGTTTCTGTCATTCTATTGGTGCCGGATGGAACAAGGACTAGATATATCCATTCTCTACATCAGTAAAATTCCAATCAATATGCCATAAACATCTATATTGTGCAGAACCCCTTTAGGTTCTTAGGGCCCTTTCACACTGAATCCAGCCTGCCTCAGTGTCACACAGTGTCTCTACTAGATGGCTTGTGCATGTCAATTCAATTCAATTCTTTGAGGGGAGAGCAGCAGGAGTGGAAGCCATCCCATAGAGACACTGAGCCAGGCAGGAATTCCACCTGTTTTGCTCAGTGTGAACATACCCTTAATTTGTACATTGGAAAAACTCCCTGGCGTACTGCTATGATGGGTGTCACTTAGCGGCATAGACTTCCATATCAGAAAACCATGCGGTACAGGCAACAAAAATAGCTTATATAATGTCTATAACAGCTAAATCTTAAAATGCAGAAAGTACAAATGAAAATAAAAAATTGATAAAATATTGTATTATCAGCTATGCATCAGTATTGAAGCCTTTTTCTTACTGTAGATAGAAAATCTAGCTGTGGAGTCTAATTTCCTAATAACACATAGTAGTTATTATTACACGTAGTATACATTTTCTTTGCTGCCTGCATACCATTAATCACTCTGTAGTATGTAGTTGGGTCAAATGTTGAAATGTCATTCATTTGACACAGAAGAAAATAATGGTTTGCTTTGTATTAGATCACTTCAACATTCTTCTTCTTATTAGATCTCCTCGAGTGCTTTTTGAGCTTTCTATATTTGGAGGATACTTAGCAATATGACTTCAGATATTTTGTTATTTTGCACTAGAAAGAATTGCTACAGGTTCATCTTGTTCAAGCAATGTATAAATTCACTTTATATCAAGAACTGAAGTCCCATATTACACAGGGCAGAACATTCTGTGCCTGCAAGTCCAAAAGGTCAGGTATAGCAGACTGGTGAGACATAATGTTTCTGGTTTTCACTTATGATAGGGTGTTATAGCTTTCCAATGCTCATATCATTTTAATGGGTTGCAAAGTATACTTAGTTGCACATTCTTTGCACTTTGAGTTTTCTACTTTTTCATTTGTTGGGTCTCTAAAGTGAAAATTGTGCATACTCTCTATTGTGCATTCTATTGTAATTGCAATAATATCACTTAAAAGCTATGTTCACACAGCGTCTGTTTTTTAGTTGTCATTATGAGGCCAAAATACAGCCTTATTTTGGCCTCAAAATGATGGCTGCCAGAAATACAGCCAAAAACAGTGTGAACATAGCCAAAGGGTGTTTTTTTTGTTGAAGACTTTTACAGTATATTGAGTAATTATTACAAAATGCTAAATAAAGCTATTACATCATGCACAAAAAATTTGTCAAATAATCTTTCGATAAAGATGCTTTTCTAAATATTATACATATTGGTTAAAGTTAACCAGTTTTAGGTACATGGTTAAGTACATGGTTATATAGGGCATCTCTGATTTCCTGCATTCCACCTCAAGTAGCTGAGCTTTTTCCATATTAAAGGGTTATTCTGGCAAAAAAAATTTTTTTTTACATTTCTTCATGTAAATTTGTAATATAACTTTATTAAAGTACATGTTTATTTTTTTATGCTTTCATTGACTGTCAGCAGTAAGGAGTGGGACAACCCCTCTGATGCCACCAATGGCTGTGTCAGGAACTGCAGGGCTTCAGAAGCCCTAATCCCAGCATGGATAAATATTGTTTGCGCATTGCTGCATACCAATACTGGGCCTCCCTTAATGTCTATTCTAATGCATAATAATTTTCAGGAATACTGTATGAGTAGAAATAAAATCTGTGTATCAAAATGATTTGAGGCTTATTTCTAACAAAGATTGTTATTTCTTAAAAAAGCAAAGTCAATGAAGAAGGAACAAGACCAAACCAAGCAAAAGTAAAGAAACCACAATTGTTCCAACTGCCAAACTTGATGCAAAGGTTAATGCAACCACCAAGAGAGGCTCAGTCACCTTTGCACGTCAGTGACACAGGTATATACACTCTGTACATAAACAGTTGTAATATTTTAATTAGGGATGGTCCGAACCTGCTGAGGTTTGGGTTCGCTCGGCAGCAGATTCCCGCTGTCTGCCCGCTCCGTGCAGCGGGTGGATACAGCGGGAGTAACGCCTGGAAAACTGGGATACAGCCTATGGCTGTGGCTGTATCCCAGTTTTCCAGGCGGTCCTCCCGCTAAATCCGCCCGCTCCACGGAGCGGGCAGACAGCGGGAATCGTTACCGAGGGTTCGGGTTCGTGCCTTAAGAACTGGTTTAATTTAAAGCTTGCAAATTGTGACCGACAGAATGGCTAAAAAAGGCTTGACAATTTTAAAGCTTTAAATGTTATGGCTGCAAAATTAAAGGGGTTATCCAAAAACATGGCCACTTTCTTCCAGAGACAGCATCACTATTGTCTCCAGTTTTTTAACTTGGTTCCATTGAAGTGAATGGAGCTTGGTTGCAAACCACACCTGAGCTGGAGACAAGAGCGGTGCTGTCTCTTCAAGAAAGCAGCCATGTTTTTGTAGCGATAGATAACCCCTTTAATGTGTGTATGTGGAAAGGGCATATTGACTTTAATAGGATTCAATAGTTTAAAAAAAAACAGCCATTATCTGGGCACTTGTTTCACCTGTATAGGTGTGGGGGGGGGGGGGAGGCCGAAAATATGTGTTCTGCTAATTCAGATTTAGTTTTATGATTGTTGGAATTTTTTTCTTTCATGTAGGAACAGACGACAGAGGAAATATGGGTCATCCTCAAAATGGCAACATCATTGTTTCCAACCAAGACCAGAGTGTGGAAATGGACATTCAGGTCCTCTTTTAAAGGAAATTGCTTATGCTACAATCTCATATTATAGTTGTGTTATTAGAAATCATAGCACAAAAGTCGTGAGAAATTTTAAATGTCATTCACCTACTTGGATGGCCAATGTGTGCTAATATACAGAATATAGGCTGTTGTAAATAGCTTGCTAAAGATGAACCTAAGCTAGCAGAACTGTTTTGTATTCTCCACCCAGTGTAACATCATTGACAGCTTACAGCACAATACACCTGGATTATGCTTTTAAAAGTTCTTGTAATTCAGGACATGGAGCAGATTTCCTAATCTCCAGTATGCTCATTTTGTTGCAAAAGTTTTGAGTATTTTTAGGGTGGATTTCAACCTAAAACCCACAGCAAATTTTGCATGAAATGCAAGAAGATATCCGCTATGTCTGGCCACTTTTTAATAGCTGTATAAACCTCTAGTCATGCATGAACTATATGAAGCTAAAAGGTGTAAAGTTCTATATCTTGCTTTCTTAACAGGAGCCACTTATTAATTATACAAGTAAAGACTTTATTCTATCAACACCAAATCTTCAGCAGCAAGGTCAGCTAAGGTAAAAGTAATAAACATTGTGTAAAGTAATATAATACAATATAATATACATAAAAGGTCTAGTACACGGCCCAACAAGGCTGGAAATCAAAAACAAAACAGAAAATATAAGTTTATATAAGTGTATTTATTCAGATGAAGGAATAAATCATTGTGTATTAAATATATAGTCCAAACTGGTGTCACACTTAAAGGAAATCTGCCAGGTCAGTACCATGTACAAAGCTGCACACACAGACAGATAGGCTATACGGAGATAAAACAAGTGATGCTTTTGTCTTTGTTAATGGTCATTTGCAAAGTTATAAAATTGCATTTTTCCTTAGAAGCTGAAGTGCCACAGCTATCAGCTTGTAGCATTTCCCTTGGAAGCTGAAGTGCCACACCTGTTTGCAGCTCCCCCTGGTAGAGTCCTGACAGATTTCCTCTAAAGGGAAGTTGACAGCACATATATGCACATATCCGGACTGGCAGTTTCCAGACACCAATGACAGTAGCATGGCATACATATCTTTGGTGATGCTCTGTGATCTTGTGTCTTCAGTAAGAAGCATCATCATTTCAGGCTGACAGCGTCACAGAGGTGTGTCACTATCAGCACCCGTCCCACTCAGCCTCTGCCCACCGCTGTATCTTCAAGATACAGCAGTGGCTGGAGAGCGGGACAGGCAGAGGCTGCGTGGGGCGGGTGCTGACACAGATGCATTTATTATGGCTGCAAGTCCTGTCAGCTGTCAGTTAAAGGGGTTATCCAGTGCTACAAAAACATGGCCACTTTTCCCCCTCTCTTGTCTCCAGATTGGGTGGGGTTTCAAACTCATTGAAGTAAATTGAGCTTAATTGCAAACTACACCTGACCTAGAGACAAGAGAGGGGGAAAAGTGGCCATGTTTTTGTAGCGCTGGATAACCCCTTTAAAGGTCATCAGACTGGTTGGGACTTCCGGATATAAAATGGACACAAAAATCAATCAGGATTATGTTAGTGTAAAACTGGCCTTGGGCCGACTATACATGTATCCAGGTCCACAACTGGTCCAGTTTCCATAATCAGTCAGAGAAAACCTGCATGCATCATTTTCTATTTATTTCATAAAAACAAACAAAACTATTACTATAGGATCAGGTTTGTCATCAGCTTACCTCCAGACTTGTATTGTACCACACAAAGGCTAAAATGACCAGATGTAACATTGCTCTTGCAAGATAAAAGTCATGATTTATGTCATATGCCTTACATATGCCTTATGTGTTAATATTAAGATGTAAATGTGTTTTTTTCCAGGCTGGGTCTCATTGAAAAGCCAATCCATTCAAAGCTGGAAGTCAAAGAAACAGGTAAAAAGACATCTTATTTCTAAATGTATCTTACATATCTTGGTTATAAAGGATTTGAAAGATTGGTGACGGCAAAAAAATAACATTTTAGGTAAGATCAGGCCACATCAACCAAGGTGATACTATATTTAGTTTTTGGTTAAAAAGAATGTAAACTTTTTTCAAATAAAAACAGCATAAACATAAAAAGTAACTTTTCATAGTCTTGGTTAAAATTATCTTACCATGTATTCAGCCCTCTGTGCCCATATGGCCACAGACTAAAGACACAGACCTTTCATTTTACCGCTAATAGTTGACCTTTGGCTGCCGTTGAGCAATATAAGATGTTTGCAAGAGAGTGCATTTCCTTTGAAGGGGTTATCATAAGATTAAAAGGTAGGCCTCATTCATATGTCCAGTGATTTTCAAGCACCATGATTTACATCTGCTAGCTAGCTCCATGATCCATGAAAAAACGTCCATGACTGCATCTGTTTTTTTTTAAATCCATGTTCCTTTTTTTCACTCATGTAGGCATCACATCACCCCAGTATGTATCCCACTATGTGTAGCAACCCCTCCCCAGCATTTATTCCATTTATTTATTGTTGTTCAAATATATACATCCCACATAGCATCCCCCCAGTAGATTGTACCCCAAAATTATTCTCAGTTAGTTATCAAGCACAGAACACCGCTCCCCTCGTTGTCCGGTAGTGTGCCCAACCTCCCTACACTCCTGTAGCCACCTACCTCTGTAGTTTTCCTCTGTACAAAAAAAGACTCCATACTCACCTACTGTGCTGTAGGCTTCCGGTGTTGTCTCTCTCCCCACTCCGCACATCCATGAGTGACGTTACTTATATGCCACGGCGCTGAGGGGGGCAACGGTCTCTTGTGGCCAGAGGTAGAACGTTTCTGCCTCTGACCACAGGAATGATTAGCATTGCCAGCCACTTGGGCCTGAGCAGGCTGTCAGTGTGGCTAACCACAGGGAGCACTGCCGAGAAACCCTCCAATAACCAGCGGAGACTTCAGTTAGCCCCCTGCCTGTGTGGGCTTGAGAGCAGCCCCCCCCCCTTGCATCCACCTAATTGTACTATTGGTGCCATCACATCAGTGTTTTTCACAGATTTCACAGATGTGGCATCCGTGGAATCCACAAAAAACACAGATTCCATGGACTTCTATTGGGAATACGGATCATGTGAATAGGCCAATACAATTCGATGGGCCTTAAAATTGTCCATGATGAAGGATCTGCGATCACAGGCAACTACACAGGACGAGTAAATAAGGCCTAACCCCTTATTGATCTGACATTTCTGACCTTTGGGACCCCACCAACCAACCCTCAGGTGTTGTGCCCAGTTATGTTTGTAAGTCCCATAGAAATGGAATACAGCAGTTGCCGAGCATGCATGTTGTTGCCCTCTGTCGGGGGACTACTAACCTCTGTTCTCATGATAGGTGTTGGTCCTAAAGGTTGAGCCGCCACTGACCAGCTAGTTATCCCCTATTCTGTGGACAATGGTTACTTTTAATCTTTTCCTTTACCTATAAACATAATGATATACTCTGCATGGATTACTTAGCTTAAAATGTCATACATGTGCAACTTTCTGGTTATGAGGAAACAGGATCAATGACTGACAGCTGTGCTCCTACAGTAAGGGCCAGCAACAGAGATAACTATACTCCTAGCTATTCAACCCCTTAGGTATCATGGATGCTTTGCAATTATATAATAGACTCATTGGGAATTCTCTTAATGGTGGTATAAAAAGTAAAGAAATACAGTGAATAAGGTTTATAAAAAAAAAAAAAGCATGGTCTACCCTTTTGTATCGCAAAACTTCAATGTATACAAGCATACAGTAAAACAGTTCAAACATTGTTGCAAGTAGAAATGTTAGGTCTTTTGAACCTAATTACTACATTGTGGGCACAACATGGTATACAGAATGTCAGAATACATTAAATGGTATCCCATCCAACATATACCTGTGATGTACAGCTAAAGCTTGATATAAGCAATCCCTATGAGAAGTCCAAAATATGCTTTTAGCCAATATAAATAATTTTTTTTATTTCTTTTTATTCATTAGCAGAAGTCAGAAGACTACAGTTCACTGACGTACAAAATACTTCCAAAGATTCTGGTTATGTTTCTGAGGTACTGTGTAGATGTTTGATAATTCAGCTATAGCTCCATAATTTGAAATAATTATTTGGATACGATCTTTGCTCCCAGGCCAATGGACTACATACACTGTCTATAAAGCAAGAGCTCCAGTTTATTCTGTATCACATCTGACGCACTACATGCTTCAGTAGCTTCAGGTTTGATTGGCATTTACCATATGACTTCAGTGGATGTCTATTCTATTTGTACAGGGCAACACTGCAAGTTATGAAGACATGGACTGCACAAGTGTTGGAGGAACATCATCACAAATGTCACAAATGCCATCGTTGTTCATCATACCTGATCCACTGCCTGTTTCAGAGCATACATCTTTTAAGAAATGTGAACGTAAAGGAAAGAACAGCCAAAACATCACAAAACCTGCAATAAACCTGTATGTACACTGTCTGGTTTCAAAAAATGCTAATACAATTACATACGCAAATGTTTTACAAATCCATCTTTTATTTACATCTTTAGATGCAAAAACATTAGATCAGATATCACCATCTTTCGACATCATACCATATTTAGATTTAACATTCTATGTTTAATTATTTAGAAATATTTTTACATATTTTTTAATATAATTTTATATATATTTACAGTGGCGTGGACTTACTGCATACTGTTTTATTAGTATAGTGAACAAAAGCTGTAAACTCCTCCTAGAGGCAGCCACAGGCAGTAAGATTATTATCATTTTGGGGGTTGTCCCAAGATGAGATGTTATCCCCTATCCACACTGTGCTCTGTGGGAGTCCAACCCCACTGGAACCCCCACCAGTAACAAGAAGCAGGCCAACTGAATGAAGAATGGAGTATCAGCCTGCAAGCCCAGAGGCAGCCATTGCTCCATTCACTGTCTATGGGTGTCCCTTTTTTTTTTTTTTTTGCAAGCCTCATTTGTGCAAAAAAAAAACCCTTTTGTCAGGTTTGCACCTATCTAGTTACTTTTTAGGGCAGCTTAACACAGGACGGATCACAGCGGAAATCTCGCTGCAAACTTTCGCTGCAAAAATCCATTACGATCCAAGGTCCTGTCAGTTTCTGGTGGGCGGGTGATTTACATACTGTAAGTATGTATTTACAAGGAACTGACAGGACCTTGGATTGTAACAAATCTTGCTGCAAAACTCGCAGCAAGATTTCCACTGTGATCCGTCCTGTGTGAAGCTGCCCTAAAACTGATTTGCATGTAGCTTAGTGAGAAAAGTGTGGTCTTATGCAGCCCAACAACATTAAAGTAGGAGATTGCAGGGGTCTGACCCCTGAATCCCCTGGCGATCTCTGTATTGGACCCCGACAGCTCTGTTATAAACAGAGCCCCGGGTGGGCACACGACCCGCAGCTCTATTTGTTCCTATTAAGCGTCGGAAAGAGCAGAGTACATTGCTCTTTCAGCATACTTGGCTCTTTTCGTTGCTCCATAGGAATGAACAGAGCTGGCGAGGTGCGATACAGAGATCGCCGGGGGGTTCAGGGGTCAGACCCCGCAATCTCCAACTTTTCCCCTATAGGCCCCGTTTACACTGAGCAAGAACAGCGGCGAAATCCCGCCGTGCTCAGTGTCCTGCTTTGAGTTAATGAGAGGGCGCGCGTGCGTCTGTTTCCTCCCCTCTCCGCTCAAAGAAATGACATGTCACTACCTGGAGCGGAGCGCGGCGGCAGCGGAGGAACGCACGCCCTCTCATTCTCTCAATGCAGGACACTGAGCATGGGACCATCCTGTGGATAGGGGAAATGTTAATGTTTCCTGGAATAACCCTTTAATCAGGCAGTAAATATGTTGGGTTGCATAAGACCACAATTTTCCTACTAAGCTACATGTAAATCAGTTTTAGGGCAGCTTCACACAGGACGGATCACAGCGGAAATCTCACTGCAAGTTTTGCAGCAAGATCTGTTACAATCCAAGGTCCTGACAGTTAATTTTTTTAATTTTTGTTAATTTGTTCATTTTTCTCGAAATACTCCTTTAACCCCTTTAATTCAAAGATGCACTGAATTCTGAGCCTATTAAGACAATAAGAAAACATTAACAACGTTCAAGTGTAGGCGTTTACTTTAGTTTGTTGTTCCTCGTCTCCGCTGCTCATGACAGCTGCTATGATCAGCTGCTATTGGTGAGGGAACTGCAGTTTAAATGATCATTATCCTTGTGTCTGCAAGGAAAACAAAGGATTGCAGGGCACCTATTGAAATCAATGGGCGTTTGTTCATTTCAATGGACACCGACTGTGCCTAAAAGAACCAATTTTTGTTAGCTTAACCTTCCCCCGAAAGGTTCATAGGAGAAGGGGTCATTTGAACCAAAGGTCTACGTTTAGTAATTCTAAAGCAACAGACTACCAGGGGTGGGTGTGGATCAAATTAAAGCTCTTCTTTCCCCACACATCAAATTCCTTTAGTGAACACAGATATTTTAGTTGAAATCCACCAATGACCTAATTTGTATGCAAGACCCCTTCAGGCGTTCACTCTTCATGGGGAAAAAAGGGAGGGGGCAATTAGCTGTGTTTTATTTCATTGCCAGTCCTTTCCTTCCCATAATTCACATCTCATATCCTCTCATACACCAAATGGCCATCTGTGTGTGGGCAAATTAACATTTGTGATATACAAACACATGTGTGATACATTTACAGTGGAAGAAGAGTTTATTGTAAAAAAAAAAAATTCCAAGATTCTATTAAAATATTGGAAGTCATTAGAGTTTTTTATTTTTTAAATTGTTATCAATTTCTTTGCAGATTCACAGAAGCATCTCCGTGTTTAAATCTGTTTAAGACGTCTACACCTAAAACCCCTGATCTTGGTAGTTTTAAATCCTTTGCCACAGTAAGATTTCAAGATCAGGTAAAGTTAATATGTATCATCTTAGCTCTCAAGAACATAACAGGGATAAAACCTATTTAAAAGGGGTTGTACCATTAGGACAATCCCTTCTCATGATGTAGTCCCTCCCCAGCAATAAGCTGATTATGGGGGGCTAGTTTCTAATAGGAATTCTGTCAGCAACAATGGGGAAGTAATGCAGAGGAAATTATACATGATTGTGCCGAGTCGTCTGGAGAAGGAACCTTTATTGGCACCACTCTCTATGCTGTCTAATAGATGTGATGGGAAACTACACCTTGTCAAGTCCATAGAGATAGGGGTTATCATGATGGGAAAATGCATGCAACACTTGAAATAAGTTTAAAATAAACTTGCAGTAATGGTCTATACATTGTTCTTTAAGTTTAAAATCCATAACAGGTGGCAGCAAAGAGCACCATGCAAATACAAGCAATTTACAAAACTGTATAATTTTCTGCCACCCGTAAATTTGAAAACATTTTTTTCTCTCGGCGTACCTCTTTAATGTTTTTTCAAGTTATGTGTAATTTATTTTAGGAAGAAAGCTTTACTACAGCAGATACCAATCCAGCATCACCTACAAAAGACATTGGTTAGTATCTTTACATTCATAATAATGGTGGAATTTACAGCATGCTATACTCACTGCCTTAGGCCCGGCTGGGTCACAGAATGGCTGGTGTCAGGGAAGATCATCCTGGCTGGTACTGCAGTGATCTTCATTTGTGCTTAATTGGGATGCGGGCACATCCGTGTGCGCCCGCATCGAAATTCACCATAGCCGACAATGGAGAGTGCGGCCGAAGCCGTACTCTCCATTGTGTGGCCTGTCAGGCTTGTCATGTCAGTTTTCCTTGTGGCCGCTGAATGCAGTGCACGCAAGTTTTGTATTAATCACGGACGTTGTTGCAAATCGGCAACAGTGGCCATGATTAATGCAAAACTTACATTGAGTGAACATGGCCTTATACTGTATCTGCACCAAATAAGGAACAAGTTCATTATAAATGTGCAACAGCCATTGGTTTTTCCAAGTTCTAATATACAGTAAGCACACTATTTCACTCCCATACTTCCATTATCCTCTCTCCACTAGCGTATCTTAAAATGAAAAGCTCGGCCTGGTGGTTTGTGATGGGACATATAAAAACACATATATAATATCTATGTATATCAATTATATGCATCCAATCATGTTACTGTACACTTTCTAATGAAAATCCTTTAAATCCTTTTCAGGAAATTTATTTCAGAAAATGGAAGGAGATGATGATTTTTCATTTTTGTTTGCTTCAAAGTCGTCCCAAGCTTCAGATGTTGAGAGGGATGACTTTGCCTTCATGTTACCATTTGGACAAGATGGAAGAGACTCAATGGGATTTGAATCTGCTGACAGTCAACCCAAATTTTCATTTTTTTAGGTCCGAATCTCAGAGATGACTAAACTAATGATTGTCCAATACAGTTTACTTGATTTAGAATAGAAATGTTGTTACATCATATTATGACATGCAAATTATGTCATAAGCATATCTTGGACCTCCACGTTATCCAGCTAGGGAAAACTATATAATTCATTGCAGGTATATAGAAAACAATAAAGAAGCAATGCTTATCTCTCCACGCTCCCTGGGTGTCCTGCTACGGCATCTCCAGGTCTCCGTTGAATACTCCTGCCTCCACTTCCGAGATGGACTTGTCTCGGAAGTGAATGCCCGCTCAGCGAATCACTGACTAAGATGGGATAGCACCACGTCTAGTGATTGACCGAGCAGGCTCTCACTGCAGAGACAAGTGCATCTAAGAAGTGGAGGTGGGAGCATTGAGTGTCAACCTGGAGACACCGTAGGATGACACCGGAGAGGTAAGCGTAGCTTTTTTATTGTTTTCTATATACCTGCAAATATACATGTATAGTTTTCTCCGGTTAACCCTTTTAATACATAATATACTTAAAAAGTCAAGGTACTTCCTAATTATATTACTTTACATACCTTGTACTGATCCCGCATTACAGTCTATATTGTAACCTAGATTTTCATTTACAGTTTTGTAGGCTACAGAGCTGACATCTCCCAGCACTGCTGGCTTAGGGCTCTATTACACAGAGCCATAATCGATCAAATCGGCCAATTTGGCCGATCCTCGTTCCATGTAAAAGACAACAATCAGACGATTTACATAATCATCAGCTGATCGTTGGTTTAGGTTTGGGCTTAAAATCGCCGGGTGATGACTGCGCATTGCTATGTGTAATAGCGGTGCATGGCCAATGGCTGACGATTGCCCAAACACCTGATATCTTACCTCTCCCAGCTCCCGGTCTTCTCTCCTGTGCTTCACAGTTTCTCAGTGGCTGCAGCGTCCCAGCCTATGATTGGCTGAGCGGCCTGTCAGCTAACAGGCTGCTCAGACACTGCAGCCACAGGGATTGGGAAGCTGCTGAGCACAGGAGAGAAGACTGGGAGCGGGAGAGGTAAGATATCAAGTGTTTGGGCAAGGGCTGCATGGACATTGCTAATGATGTCCA
Organism: Dendropsophus ebraccatus; assembly: GCF_027789765.1. Taxonomy (NCBI): domain Eukaryota; kingdom Metazoa; phylum Chordata; class Amphibia; order Anura; family Hylidae; genus Dendropsophus; species Dendropsophus ebraccatus. Next base: position 48,289,524 of record NC_091466.1, read on the forward strand.
TGCAGCCCTTACTGCCCCATTATCGGGCCCTCAGATAGGTCCAGTGAACAGTGGTCTAGCAGAACGGAGCATGTTTACTAAAATGATGGGACCGTATTCAGCCCGTGTAATAGGACCCTTGCACTGGTACACTAAAGTCTTTAGGCACTGTCTGCAAGCTTGTGAACTGAAATGTAAATGCAGCGCTGGAATATAAGACAATATAATAATATACAATATAATATCGTACTTAGGGTCATTACAAGTTAAGTACTGCAAGGTGTGTAGACCATTTCTTAAAAAAGTTAAAACTTAGTTTTAAATAGGTCTTGTAATTTTACAATTATAATAGAGCAGATAAATACATATAATATATCCTTCCTTTAACAGGAGGATATTAGGTCAATCAGAAATATTTCTAAGGGCTTATAAGAAATTAGAAAAACATGGCTGCTTACTTCTTTTGGAAATAGCACCACATTTGTCTGCATGTAGTGTCCAGCATTGCAGATCAGCCGTATTTCTTAACCCCAACATATAAACAAAAATGATTACAAAAAAAACCCCTTTCTTCTAGTGTAGGTTTAAGGGAGCCTGTATATCAGGGAATTGCTTTTACATGAGATTTATAGATAACTATTATGAGAAAAGCATAGCAATTCTGATAATAGAACAGGGGACATGAAGTCCCCGCTATTGCCTGCCATGTCTTTGCCAGTCACCATATATAGCAGACTTAATTCTTTCTATGGAACAGAAAACCCAGGTTATCAGAAAGTAGAATTTGATTGCGGTGTATTTTTCTTGCTCTTAGTATTACATGATCCCATACAATAACTAATAGCTTAAAATTGCTTTTAATGCAATGTTTCATATCCATGTTTGAGGTCACCAAATGTTCACCACATAGTAAAGGATACTTTTGGTTATTTAATTGTTGTTCTAATAATATTTTTTCTGTTCTGCTTTTTTCATGTATAAGCAGATTGTTAATAAATATGTCTTTGTTTTGTTGACGAAAGATAAGGTAATATACAATATTTTACTTTAGATTTCAGACTATAAGAAACAATAGATAATATACCAAATCTATAAGCAATAAGAATTACAGACTGGAAACAAAATTAAATGTAGTACAATAGCGGAGGGGGGGGGTATTCAGTGGAGGAGAGTCAGGCAGGACTTACGTTACACAATGTGAAGCAGGCAAGAAATTTAATGTGTATAGGTAGAGTAATACAGACTATGTTCACACAACATCAAAAAAGAGAAAAAGCGGCTGCCTTTTCTATCTAAAAAGACGAGCGTCAATGCCATATATTGAAATCAATGGGATTAATTACATTGCTGGGCAGCCAAACAGCGAGAAGACGGACATAATTTTAAACTCAAAATGACAGACATCCTTTTTTTTTTTTTTTTTTTTTTTTAAACAGAGAGGAAAAAACATTGTGTGAACATAGCCATACAGTATATTAGTGCAAAAGGCTTCATGCATGTGTAGATGTGCATGTTGGTGTGTGTAGAAGTACAGTATATGTGTAAATGTTTGCCAATGCGTGTAAAACTAATGTACATGTGTAAAAGTGTGCCTGTTAGTGAATTATGTTGTGTTGGGAAAATACCCTTATGCCCATGTATTCCCTGCGGACTTAAAACTTAACTTTTAATTTATTTGGAAATAAAAAAAATGAAAAAATTGTGCTCAATCTATACAGTGAAGGTAGTTTAAAATAGCTGCGGTATAGATTACCTTCGGGTTAAATGTATTTTTTCCCACAAATGTATGACAGATCCCTTTAGCAGGTAAGTGGTTAACACAAATAGCACCACGGCCGTTGGTGCTCAGCTAGCGAACTAAGGTTCTATCGATTTTTACATGTTCGCTAGCTGAGCACCAACGGCCGTGGTGCTATTTGTGTTAACCACTTACCTGCTAAAGGGATCTGTCATACATTTGTGGGAAAAAATACATTTAACCCGAAGGTAATCTATACCGCAGCTATTTTAAACTACCTTCACTGTATAGATTGAGCACAATTTTTTCATTTTTTTTATTTCCAAATAAATTAAAAGTTAAGTTTTAAGTCCGCAGGGAATACATGGGCATAAGGGTATTTTCCCAACACAACACAAAAGAAGTGCCTCCTGACTGGGCTGGGATCACCCCTCCTCGTGTTAGTGAATTATGTGCATAAAGGCGTGCTTGTGTGCATGTTAAAAATTAAACGCACGTGTGAATCTGCAAAAATTCACATTGTGTTTACACGCCTGACTGTGTATAAAACCATGGATGTTAATGTATAAGCATGGTACCCTTTATCGGTCCCTGCCCCCCCCCCCCTCTACTCACACACATACTCACCAGCTGGAAGAACGAAAGAACACCGGGAGACTGCGCCAGGCCAGGTGATATGGGGGAGGGGGCGTACAGGATTCATGGGGCCCTATGAATACTAGCTATGCCCCTGGGTGTTAGGTACTGCCATTTAAAACTGAACAGGCAAGGGTGGATTTTGTTGTGCTGGGTCCTGATACTAACAGCGATTTGGACCATGTATGCGGGTCTTTCAAACAGGCCTGGAAGCACAGCTGCTTTTACAGTCATTCCATCCCACCCCCAGGTAGAGCAGCATTGAGTTTAGAACAATTTAGTAACAGACTGCCATGGGGCCTGCAGGGCTGTTGGTGCCTACAGGTCTCATTCTACCAGCCTGTAGTCACAATACAGCCCTCCCTTAGACCCCTTGCTCTGCAAATTCCCTGTGCCCACTGCATGGAAAACATTAATAATGAAGACTTTCATTCATAGGAAAACAGCTTGGAGTACTGTTCTTTACTGTAATGGTAGAGCTGTACTACCACTTAAAGGAAATCTGTCATTGTAAGTAGGAAGAACAACATCTGTCTGTACCACTGTTAATATGAAAAGAGGTGTCTATAAAGAGTTAATCTACTGTTTTGCAATATGTAAAGAAAAGTGTCCATTGGGCAAGACCGAGTACAGCAGTTACACAAAACCTTCCTCCTCTGTTCCACCCCTGTGCCCCCTTCTTTCACTTGACAGCCCTTTTGCCGTTTTAGTGCTATTAAAAGAGCTATAAATCAAACCAAAGTAGGAGGTACAGGGCTAGGATAGTGCAAGAAAGAATAGGCAGCCGCTGCAACTGGGCCTACTTAATATGGTAGTGCCACATCTATTTAGCCACACTCATAACCCTTTGAACATTTTGTGCTTTGACTTTTTGTTTCCTTATAGGTCTTACTCTGGGCAATATGATCTTCCTCTGTGTTACCGATGTCCCCCGCTGACTGCAGAGCCTCCACTTTCGAGATAAACTCGCCGCGGGAGTGGCAGCCAATCACCTGACTGAGGCACTGACTGAGCAAGCTAAGTGGGCTGTCACTCCCAAGGCAAGTTCTTCTTGGAAGCGGAGGCTCTGCAGTCAGCAGGGACAGAGCCTTGGTGGTCACCTTTGCAGTACAACTCACACCGTGGTGGTAAAAATGCAGAAAATACTAGGCAACTGCTGGGCAACAGCTTTCAATTAGTGGGTATAAGCAGTGGGTGTAACCTGCTGGAATAGCTTGCAGGGTATAAACCACACATTATGTCCACTTTCATTACCACTATACTGTTACTGAATAAAATCCTATACTAGATATCAGTTTTTCCCAGACCTTGCAAATGATGGCAGTGTACTTATATCCAGTGACTCAAAGGTGACGTCTGTTAAAAAATTTTCATTTTTCTTTTCCATCTGGCCTGGACCATGAATCTTCTTTGCAGAATCTGCTCCAGCACATATAATATAAGACCTCTTCTGTGCCCCATATCATCGTTAGGTCCCTTTTAGGCCTTCATATATTCCTCCAGGGCCGGATTGCCCATCTGGCAAGTAGGAAAAATGCCAGATGGGCCAGTGCGCTAAATGGGCCAGTTCATGAACAGCTTAACGGTGGGTTTTCCCCAGCACAGCACCCTCCCTGGACTTCACAACATAGTAAGACATTGGTTGTAGAAACTGTATAGTTCAGCCAGCAGTTAGATTGGAGTCCTCTATCCAGTCAGCCGGCCTATATCCTCTGTCTACTACTTTCCAGCAGGCCCAACCTCCTCATGGTTGCTGCAGGTCTGATCTTGGAGGAAAAGGACACTCCTTATCTGTACTGGTCGAGGAAGTGACAATCAGAAGAGCAATTTAAATTTAAAATGCTTAGTGCAAAAATGGGTGGGCTTTACAGGAATGCAGACAGAGCTTATTGGTGGACAGTAAGCTTAGGTGCAGGGGTCCTGCCATCATCTGCTTGCCTATTACAAGGTTCATCAGTCAAAAACAACAAAAGTGATGAGAATAGCAATGTGTGCGGTGTATCCTGCTGATGGATATGTGTAGTGAGAGTGCTAGATGTATTGTAGATAGTATATTTTCTAGGATACCTGTCCAGTCTTTTGGGTGCCTTGCTTAGTCTGGCCTCTCCCCATTGACCAGTCTGGCACAGGTGACCCCGCCAAGAGGATTACTCCCACCAGCTTAGCTCATTGGATAACCAAGGTCAAGGTGAAGGCACTATAAGGGAGCCCCGCCATCCTAACCTGATTACCCATCCCAACCCTTAATTTGCCTGTCCTTTGCTATAATGTGGACCCCCTGCAGCAGCCTTTCAAGCCTAGGCCTGCTCCAGCCTGCTAATGTGGACCCTCCTGTCACCTTTCCCAACCTAGGCCTGCCCCAACCCCTAAAGCGGACCATCCCAAAGCCCTTCCCAGCCCAGGCCCGCCCCAGCCCCCTAAAGTGGACCCAATCAGCCATTGAGGAGGCTGCAGACAATAGTTAAATAGTTAAACATGGCTGTTACTACATTCTCGCAGCAGAAAGAAAATCCACTGCGAAAATGGAGGGCCATAGACTATGAAGGGGCCATAGATTGTAGTTCTGTCAAAATTCCCAGCAAACTCGTTTGAATGCACTCTAAAGAGGTTTTCCGATTTTTATGATTTCCGATTTTCCGAGATTGCAGGGGGTCTGACCATAGTGCCCTCCGGGGATCTCGAGATCAGGGCCTCTGCTCCTTTGTTATGACTGGAGCTGCGGGTCAGCTTGTAACTTGCAGCTCTATTCATTCCCTATAGAGCTGCTGGAGAGAGCCAAGCACAGCACTCAACTCTTTCCGGCAGGTCAATAGAGAATGAATAGAGCTGCAAGTCACACACCAACCCGCAGCTCCATTCATAACAAAAGAGCAGGGACATCGATCTAGAGACTCATATTCAAACAGCAAGTGGGCCTCTATGCTCTCCAATGCCAAGGCTGAATTTTATATCCAGTCCAGCCCTGGATTCCTCTGTACCCACATACAGTAGTTAGGCCCCCTCAGTGTCACTATAGAGTAGATAGGCCCTCTATGTACATCCAACTTAGTTACCCTCTGTGCTCCCTATAATAGTTAAGTGCCCCCTGTGCCTGGAAAATGTGAGATCAGCCTTGCCACTCACTAGTGTACTGAAGCAGGGAGTCTCTCCTACAAACAATCTGTGGCACAATACACATCAATTGTATGCATTGCAACACTTTACATTTGCTGAGGTTAGAAAGCCCCCTGGTAACCCATACTGTGCCACAGCTTTTTGTTTTTTACCTAACTTGGATGTCAGATAAAAGAAAGCTTGACGTATAGTTTTAGAATATAATCATATCCTATGCTTTTACCTATCTGTTACTCTTTCTATAGTGCTGTAATCTCTTCTTTTTCTATAACAATAGTGAAACAACTACTGTTTTAATGTGCTTAAGCATTCTAGTAAAATACATCTTAAATGCTACTTACTGTAGCAGATTGAAATGTGTAGACTTACTGTATTAGAAATTGTAATCTCCCCTCTACATGGTTGATTGCGCGGGTAGTATGAGTTAGTTAATCCTCTTCGGCCAATGAAATAAAATAAGGATTAGTTTTTCATTTACTGCTACTGAGTAGGTCATTAAAACCACATAGACACTAATGAGTCTGAACAGGTGATTTGGTTCCCTCTTACACCAACAAGATACAACTGGGAGAGCTTTATCTTTATTCATTGGATTAACTGCTACGTGATCGTGAGGAAAGCCTAGTAAATGTCAGCATATCTTGTCCAGAGAATTGTATATGTATCGGTGTGAATTGGAGACTACACACTTAATTTATATACATCTCATATAGAATGTATAGGCCAACATACAGAAGAGATGAAAGAACTTACAGTTAGTTCAAGTCAGCGCAAACCCAAATGCTCAGTATTTGAATCCTGGGGGCTGTAGAAGATGGATGCAGCCCTGAGGAGTCCTGGAAAACATGGATATAGCATATTGTATCCATGTTTTTCAGTCAGCCCTAGGGTTGCATCTATCTTCTCCAGCCTCCAGGATTCAAATACTGAGCATTTGGGTTCATGCAAACCTGAACTTACTGTAAATTTGCTCATCTCTAATATACAGTAAACACTCAAAAATGATGCAAAAAATTTATTAACATAGCACCAACGTATTCTGCAGGGAAAAGTTGGCAGTCACAATTTGGCAGCTTATTTTTGAGCTGGAAGAGTCCATTGTGTGGGGGGGTCTGTGCTGTTCTCTTCCTGGATGCTAGATGACTGTATATGAGCAGCAGTGTAATATGACGATATCCTGTGTAATATAGAGGAGGAGGAGAAGACATAAGTAGTGTAGCAGTAACCTCTGTCCTCAATGTGGTGTTTTCTCTCTCGGAGAAGACAGTGTGTTTTTATTCAGTGCGCTATGGTTGCAGCAGGCTGTGGGTGTGTGTGCACTATGGCTGTAGCAGGCTGTGTGTGTGCTATCGCTGCAGCAGGCTGCGTGTGTGTGTGTGCTCTATGGCTGCAGAAGGCTGTGTGTATGCTATGGATGCAGCAGGCTGTGTGTGTGTGTGTCACGGCCGCGGCGGCGTCCCGTGCTCCGGGCCGCCGCCGCGACTCCTCTCTTCCCCATGCAGCAGCCGGTGTCCTTAGGCAGGGACCCGGCGCTGCTGTTACTTCGGCCCCGGGGGGCGCCTCACCTCTCCACGCTCCTGTCCGTCGCTGTGCCGGCCGGCGCGCGCGCGCCGGCTGTCTCAGATTTAAAGGGGCAGTGCGCTCCTAATTGGTCTTGCACACAATCACTCTCTATAAATTCCAGCCCTGCCCCACTACAGGTGTTGGAGCCTCTACATGCTTCCCATAGCGTTTGGCCCAGCTCCCTGTTGTTCCTGATTCCTGTCCGCTACCTGGTCCCTAGTCATTGTTCCTGATTCCTGTCCGCTACCTGGTCCCTACTCCTTGTTCCTGGTTCCTGCTTCCCCGTTACACTTTAGTTCCTGTGTTCAGCCTGTCACCTGCGGTCACGCCTACAGACCTCTGCCAGTACCATCTCCTGCCTACTGCTCCTGCCACGCCTCGCCTGCCATCACCAGCAACCAAGCCAGGGGTAGCGACCTGGGGGTTGCCTGCCGCAGCAAGTCCATCCCGCCTTGCGGCGGGCTCTGGTGAAGACCAGCGGCCCCTTAGACTCCGCTCCCTGGTGAGGTTAGTGCCATCACTGGTGACGGTCCAGTGGATCCACTACTCCAGGCGTTACAGTAGGCTCCAACCATGGATCCCGGCGAGGTGCCTGATCTCCGTGACGTCGCCAGAGTGGTCGCTCAACAGGCTCAACAGATCCAGCAACAGTCGCAGCAAATCCAGCAATTGACTGCCGCCCTACAGCAGCATACTACAGCCCAGCGCCCACCACCACCTGCAGCCACCTCGAGACTTCGATTGGCCCTCCCGAGTAAATATGGAGGCGATCCCAAGTTGTGCAGGGGATTCCTGACTCAATGCACCATGCATATTGAACTTTTAAGTAGTCAGTTTCCCACTGAGCGCTCTAAAGTGGCTTTCATCATCAGCCTATTGGAGGGTAGAGCTCTGGCCTGGGCCACTCCACTGTGGGACCGTGATGATCCTGTTGCTGCCAATCTCCGAACCTTCCTAGCCGAGTTTCGCTCCGTCTTTGAGGAACCTGCCCGTGCTACTTCAGCTGAGACTGCTCTCCTCAACCTCTCTCAAGGGAGCTCCTCTGTTGGTGACTACGCCATCCAGTTCCGCACCCTGGCAGCTGAATTGGACTGGAACAAGGCCGCCCTATTAGCCACCTTCAAGAATTGCCTATCCAGTCGGATGAAAGACGTGCTCTCCGCCCGCGACCTCCCTACATCTCTGAACGATCTTATCCTACTGGCTACCAGAGTCGACAACCGTTTTTTTTTCGAGAGAGAGGAGCAGGTCCGGCAGGAACGACGACTGAGCCTGCCCCGTCGCCATCCTCGGCTGGCACCGGTGTTCCAGAGTCCCGTTGCTCCTATGCCCCAGTCGTCTCCAGAAGTTCCTATGCAGGTGGAACGAGCTCGCCTGACGACTGATGAGAGAGCCCGTCGAATGGAGCTGAATCTCTGCCTCTATTGCGGTGGCGCTGATCACTACCGGCAGAGATGTCCCCAACGTCCTCAGCGTCCGGGAAACGCTCGCACCTAGGTCCGGTGGTAGAGGCCTCCCTAGGTGTGAATGCCACCTCTCCAAGGTTGACTATGCCAGTCTCCATCCAGACACCCACAGGGCAAGTTCTCCAGACTACTGCCCTTATCGATTCTGGCGCTGCTGGCAGTTTCATTTCTGCTTCGTTGGTCCAAAGATGGCGGCTACCCGTGATACAGCTAGCCCAACCCCGGTCTATCTCTTCGGTCACGGGCGAGATTCTTACCGAAGCTGTGCACTGCCAGACGGAACCCCTAGTCCTCCAGGTGGGCGCCTTACATCAGGAGAGGATCTCCTTCTACGTTTTGCGCCATTCCTCTTCCAACATCCTGTTGGGTCTTCCTTGGCTGCAATTACATACCCCTAAGCTGGACTGGAGAACTGGGGAGGTTCTCAGCTGGGGCCAGGACTGTCCAAATAGGTGTCTGAGACCTCCTCAACCCAAGTGCTCTACGAGGTCACCTGCTAACGCCAAGCCTCTATCGGGACTACCGCAGGAATACCATGACTTCGTTGATGTTTTTTCGGCCAAGGAGGCAGACTCTCTACCACCTCATCGGCCCTATGATTGCCCTATAGACCTTCTTCCAGGAACTTCTCCTCCACGTGGTCGAGTATACCCTCTCTCTGTGCCCGAGACGGAAGCCATGTCCTCCTACATCCGGGAGAACTTACAGAAGGGCTTCATTCGTAAATCCACGTCTCCCGCTGGCGCTGGATTTTTCTTTCTGCAGAAGAAGGACGGTTCCCTCCGCCCATGCATAGACTACCGGGGCTTAAATAAGGTGACTGTCAAGAACCGCTATCCTCTTCCGCTAATCCCCGAACTATTCGACCGTCTCCGTGGAGCTAGGATCTTCTCTAAGCTGGATCTGAGGGGAGCGTATAACCTGATCCGAATTCGTGAAGGAGACGAATGGAAGACCGCTTTCAACACCAGGGATGGGCACTACGAATATCTGGTCATGCCATTCGGCCTATGCAACGCCCCAGCGGTCTTCCAGGAATTCGTAAATGATATATTCCGCGATCTCCTCTATGTCTGCGTCATTGTCTATCTTGACGACATCCTGGTCTTCTCCCACGACCAGCAGGCCCACGTGTCCCATGTACGGCAGGTTCTACGAAGACTAAGGGCCAACCGTTTGTATGCCAAGCTGGAGAAGTGCGTTTTCCATCAGCGCAGCCTGCCGTTTCTTGGATACATTGTCTCCGACCAGGGCCTACAGATGGATCCTGCCAAGCTCTCAGCTGTTCTCCAATGGCCTCGCCCTGAGGGACTTAGAGCTATCCAACGATTCCTTGGATTTGCCAACTACTATCGGCAATTCATCCCTCACTTCTCTACCCTGGTAGCACCCATAGTGGCTCTCACAAAGAGGAGGGCGGATCCCAGACGCTGGCCTCCAGAGGCCGAACAAGCCTTCAATAGCCTAAAGTCTGCCTTTGCCTCCGCTCCTGCTCTAGTTCGCCCGGATATCTCCAAGCCGTTTTCTCTTGACGTTGATGCTTCTTCTGTGGGCGCAGGAGCCGTCCTCTTGCAAAGGGACACATCAGGCAAGATCAGAACCTGCGGGTTCTTTTCTAAAACTTTTTCCCCGGCCGAGAGGAACTATACTATTGGAGATCGTGAACTCCTGGCTATCAAGTTGGCACTGGAGGAGTGGCGTCATCTCCTAGAGGGGGCTAAACATTCCGTTAACATCTACACGGACCACAAGAACCTCCTCTACCTCCAATCGGCTCAACGCCTCAATCCCCGGCAGGCCAGGTGGTCCCTCTTCTTCTCTCGGTTCAACTTCACCATTCATTTCCGTCCAGCCGAGAAGAATATAAAGGCCGATGCGTTATCCCGAGCATCTGATGTCATGGGGCAAGAGGAATCCCCTCGTCACATAATTCCTCCCGATCGCCTAGTACCAGTTGCCACTTCTACTCTGCAGAGATTGCCTCCCGGTAAGACTTATGTGCGCCCCGCACTCCGTAAACGCATCTTGAAATGGGGTCATTCCTCTATGGTGGCCGGGCATCCGGGAGCTCTAAAGACCGGGCAACTGATCTCCCGCCACTACTGGTGGCCTAGCCTACTCCAAGATGTCAAGGACTTCGTGGCGTCCTGTACCATCTGTGCCAGAAACAAGTCCTCCCATCAAAAACCTGCCGGCCTACTTCAGCCCTTGCCAGTCCCAGACCGCCCCTGGTGTCATATAGGCATGGACTTTGTCACAGACTTACCTCCATCTGCGGGTGACACGGTCATTTGGGTTGTTACTGACCGCTTTTCCAAGATGTCCCACTTCGTGGCTCTTCCTGGATTACCATCAGCTCCTCGCCTGGCCCAGCTGTTCTTTCAGCATATCTTCCGCCTCCATGGTCTTCCTCTTCATATAGTGTCTGACAGAGGCTCACAATTTGTCTCCAGATTCTGGCGTGCTCTCTGCTCTCAACTCCAAGTGAAGCTGGACTTCTCTTCGGCCTATCATCCCCAGACCAATGGGCAAGTGGAGAGGGTCAATCAGGTCCTTGGCAGTTATCTTCGACATTTCGTCTCCGCTCGCCAGGACAACTGGTCCAGTCTGCTTCCATGGGCGGAGTTCTCCTACAATCATCTGGACTCGAGCTCCACAGGCAAGTCACCCTTCTATGTGGTCTATGGACGTCATCCTCGCCCTCCTTTGCCTCTCTCTCCATCCTCTGAAGTCCCAGCCGTGGAGGAGTGGTTATCTGACCTGCAGTCAATCTGGGAACAGACTCGACAATCTCTGCTCAAGGCATCTGACCGCATGAAGGACCAGGCGGATAAGAGAAGAAGACCCGCCATGAATTTTCTCCCTGGTGACAAAGTCTGGCTCTCGGACAAATATGTCCGACTCAAGATTCCCAGCTACAAGTTGGGTCCTCGATTCCTCGGTCCTTTCTCGGTGCTAAAACGCCTCAACCCTGTCACCTACAAACTCCGCCTACCCCCTACGATGCGGATTCCGAACGCCTTCCATGTCTCCCTCTTAAAGCCAGTGGTCCTCAACCGGTTCTCCGATAAGTCTTCGCTCTCTGCTCCACAAGCCGTCTCTGACGACGTCTACATTGTCAAAGACATTCTGGCCATGAAAACTGTCAGAGGGAGACGGTTCTTCCTGGTGGACTGGAAAGGATTTGGTCCGGAGGAGAGGTCCTGGGAACCCGAGGCTAACATCCTGGACCAAGATCTCATCAAGAGGTTCCTACAGGCCAGAAAGAGGGGGAGGCCAAAGGGGGGGGGTACTGTCACGGCCGCGGCGGCGTCCCGTGCTCCGGGCCACCGCCGCGACTCCTCTCTTCCCCATGCAGCAGCCGGTGTCCATAGGCAGGGACCCGGCGCTGCTGTTACTTCGGCCCCGGGGGGCGCCTCACCTCTCCACGCTCCTGTCCGTCGCTGTGACGGCCGGCGCGCACGTCCCCGCCTCCTAGGGCGCGCGCGCGCCGGCTGTCTCAGATTTAAAGGGGCAGTGCGCTCCTAATTGGTCTTGCACACAATCACTCCCTATAAATTCCAGCCCTGCCCCACTACAGGTGTTGGAGCCTCTACATGCTTCCCATAGCGTTTGGCCCAGCTCCCTGTTGTTCCTGATTCCTGTCCGCTACCTGGTCCCTAGTCCTTGTTCCTGATTCCTGTCCGCTACCTGGTCCCTACTCCTTGTTCCTGGTTCCTGCTTCCCCGTTACACTTTAGTTCCTGTGTTCAGCCTGTCACCTGCGGTCACGCCTACAGACCTCTGCCAGTACCATCTCCTGCCTACTGCTCCTGCCACGCCTCGCCTGCCGTCACCAGCAACCAAGCCAGGGGTAGCGACCTGGGGGTTGCCTGCCGCAGCAAGTCCATCCCGCCTTGCGGCGGGCTCTGGTGAAAACCAGCGGCCCCTTAGACTCCGCTCCCTGGTGAGGTTAGTGCCATCGCTGGTGACGGTCCAGTGGATCCACTACTCCAGGCGTTACAGTGTGCTATGGCTGCAGAAGATTGTGTGTGTGTGTGCGTGCTATGGCTGCAGAAGGCTGTGTGTGTGGTATGGCTGCAGCAGTCTGTGTGTGTTTGAGAGAGAGAGAGAGAGAGAGAGAGAGAGAGAAGGAGGGAGGTAGAGTAAGAGAGACAGATAGGTAAAAATTAAAGGGTTTTCCTGGGCAACGGTGAAAAATTCAGGGGGGGGGGGGCAGTGGGTGGTGGGATCATCGTAAAGAAATTCTATTTACCTGTCCCCATGCCCCTGCAGTGCAACGTCACAGCTCATGGTTCCCTGCTGGATTCCTGATCCTGTGATGTCATAGCGCCACTCAGAAATGCCTGCTCTGCCAATCAGTGAGTGAGACGGGACACAGCTGCAGTCACTGACTGGCTGAATGGGTAGTTCCTGTGGGGCCGCAATAATTTAGGAGCCCGGGCAGTGACAGAGAGTTGATAAGTCTGGGCCTATGTCTGACCTTTATATCAAAGCGATCTGGCATTGTTAGCAGTGTTTCTTTGTGTATGGTGAATATTTAGTTAGAAACATAGAAGGTTGTCAGCAGGAAAAGACCACCTGCTCCATCTAGTCTAGTTTTGAGTTCTTCGGGACATTGAGGCTGGAGACTGGCTGCATCCACTGCACACATAGGAGACGCTGCTTTATATCTTTCCTTATTCCCTCAGAAGTCGCCCCAGGATCATGTAGGACATTAGTAAGAAGCTGCTGAGCCAGATCTACTTTACACCAGTCTCATAAATAACTTCCCTAGTGTCTGATTGGCCATTTATGAAGGAGCTGGAGTCGGAGTCGTCCCAGTTAAAATTCAGGAGTCGGAGTTAAAGTCAGAGCTGTAGCTTACTGTTTCCACAGCCCTTTTCTGCAGCACCGTACAGGGTATGTCATCACATCTGATCCTGTCCTCACTGGGGCTTATAATATAAATTCCAAATTCCAAAGAAATTGGCCAGTGCCAGTAGATGGCTATGGGACTCTATTGTACCTCAGTACAGTACAGTGTTCATTCATACTGTTGGTGCTTCTATATAAATAGGAAAGGTCCTACAGGGTGACAGACAAATAGCACTTAATAAATGGGGACTCTTCCATATTAACTTACTTTTACCTTACTGGACAACCTCTTTAAAGGAGAACTCCAGCCAGGATCCATTTTATCAGAACACCCAAGGGAGGGAGGATAACATCCACTTACCTACCTGGCTTCTGCGCTTCTGCCTGCATTCCACCGCTCCGGTCCCCAGTGTCTGGTCACTTCCTGGCCCTGAGATGGGACTGGGGATGTGACATGGCAGGCCCACTCAGCAATTCAGCGGCTAAAGTGTCCCGCCTCAAGTACCTTCTTAAAGCCAGGAAGTGGACGAACATCGGGGACCGGCAACACAGGAGCCAGGGAGGTAAGTAAATCTTTGGTTTTTTTTCACCCACCCCGTCCCCGGGTCCCAGCCAGTGTTCTTAAAGGGGCTTTCCCCCGATTTCCCCAGATCATTACCATACCGCGTGTCAGTATGTTTTCCTATAGTCTGAAAAGGCAGCACTGACCGGTCAGGCAAATGGTAATGCTCTGTTGTGATTTCATTCATTTCCAGGAGGAATAGCAGAGGAATGGCACAATGAAGAGATCTCAGCTTAATTGTTATTTTATGGGGAATACAAGTATTTAATAAAGCAGGCATGTAATAAGAACTGACAGATTCTTTTTAACAGTCAGTGTTTTTATCCTACGCTTCTGTGTGAATAATTCAGCAAGATAATCCTTTGAATAGTTTGTAGGTGTATGCAGAATATATTGCATTGTATGTTTTAGGTGGTATTAATCCCACTGCATTACCTATTGACATATTGTGAGAACTTTATCTGTGCTATCTGTCGTCCACGTGGGACCTAGTTTGTCAGTCACTGTGATGATTTTGACAAGAGATTGCTGGTAGCGTAGTAAATACATCCAGGACATCAAAACTAGTTACAGGGTTTACTCATAATGCTGTATGTGGAGTGACAGCTACTGGCCAGCCCATAGTCATGGCTGGATTTGTAAATCATAGACTTTGAACAATTTATAAAGATTGTAACAATAGTAACATTTAATAATTCATAAGTTTCATATTATACATCTCTTAAAATAACACATGATTACATAGCAGAGAATACACACTGACAAATCTTTGCCATATAATATATTGCTGCTGATAGAAGCTCTGAATAACTGGGTGAGAGGAGGAGGCAATATTGGTGAATGGTAGTTGATGGACCCTGGATGAAAGGGGAATCAGCGCCCATGCTCGGCTATTTTCATTAATTCTCTATGGAGCTTCCAAACATGCTGAACTTGTCAATGTTCTGAAGTCCTAAAGTGAGTATATGGGCTGGTGGGCAAGCTTTCATGCTGCCGCTCCATTCATAGTGGGGGATAAGAGACACATCTTCTCATGATCAGCTTGGGTTACAGCAGATAGAGGATAATTTTTAATCTTGGAATAACCCCAGCAAAAAAATTTATCAAAATGGCCCATGTGAGATAATACATGTCTGGCGTAACTCTCTGAACAACTTAGACAAAACTGTCTTCCTTACACTATTTTATGACAGTCATACACGTGTCTTCCAGGCTTGTGCATATTTTATGTATTCTGTTCCTTTTTTCATTGTGGCTAGCACACCTCCCTTGGAAGACCTATGCAATCTAAATTAGCAGGAAGCACCTGAGTACATATGGTAAGTACCTCCTCTTTTCCCCATTCTATGTACTGATGGTTTGGTGAGTAGTAACACACTTGTGTTGCTTGGTGGCCGCTTTCTCCACCAAAGACACCTGCAAAGTTTGGGCGGGGCCCTTGGGGTTTTGTCCTGTGACAGTCGGGTTGCAAGGCCATTCTATAGCCTCCCTTTCCTGCTTGCACTTGCTTTGCGGGGTTGGCGGTCGCTGACCGGCACAGTGTTGCTTAACTTAGGGACTCATGTGTATCAGAAGACCTGCACGTGGTACATGAGGCAATATGGTTTGATCAAATTATATGCTAACTTCTGATGTTGGATTTTAATGTAGCTGTTTGGCTTTTGTATCAACCATGGGTGCAATGTGCAGCCATTTCTGTCTTCCAGGCTTGTGCATACATGTACATTAGCCATGGTGACATTTTTCATTTACCTTGTACAATTTATTGCTAATCCCATCCACACCTTCTTCTCCATTGTCGGTAGGCATATGGGGGGAGATTTATCAAACTGGTGTAAAGTGAAACTGGCTCAGTTGCCCCTAGCAACCAATCAGATTCCACCTTTTATTCCTCACAGACTCTTTGGAAAATAAAAGGTGGAATCTGATTGGTTGCTAGGGGCAACTGAGCCAGTTTCACTTTACACCATGTTTGATAAATCTCCCCCATAGTCTGCAGTCCATTGATAAACTATAGATTGCCATGAATAGTAGAGTATAGAAGGTTGTCTAGTTTGCACTGATACAGTGCTTGCTGATTTACCAGAATTCTTTCTTTTGTAACTTGGCTTAATCTTTATCAGTTAATATTTCATGCATCTGATACAATTCAATTGGATCATAGGCTAAAGGCCCCATTTACATTAGAAAAAAAGTGGTCAAACCTGCAAATTTTACTGGACATGTTGGATTTCAATGGCCCAGTCCATGTGTCTCTGGAGAGATAAGCTGCTGCATTGGTTTGTCCTTCTATTCTCCATTCATAACATATGAAAGTCGAATGTTCAAGTGTATCAAAGGATCAACCAACAGCTATTTCCATATGTATGAGTACTTTACCTTAAATTGTCAATGTCATGTAAAAAGCGAATATAGTCTTCTCTCCTAGTCTTCTCACTGCATGATGCAGGCTCCCTGGATTCTATTGAATCTGTCTTCTGCAACAAGCAAGATAGAAGGGCAAGGACTTAGCCATTAGCTTCTCATGGCTTATTGTAGCAATTGGTGGGGGTCTCAGTTGGACCCATTCCCACAGTAAAAATTTGGTTGCAATTGATAGATAATTGGGGTTTGATGGCTTGGGCCCATACCAATTTCTATGATAGAACATCCTCAGACGCCAATCTCACCAACTGTATGGAGAAGAGTTTTTGAATTGAGGAGCAGTTGACCAATTGGTGGTGGTCCTGGTAGCTAGTGGATAATTGATCAAAGACCTGTTAAAAAATTTCAGGGACAATACTGGAAACTGTCTGAACCTCTACAATATAGTAGGTTAATTGTTAGAGGTCATGCACATGACAATGCAGTGTGTGCACACCCGGTATTGCACCACACAGTTACTGAGGGTCATGTTAGAGCAGCGCTTCTCAAACTGTGAGGCATACATCACTCACCTCAGTTTGATGAGGTGCAGGGTCACTACCTTTATCCGACATTAGCACACAGCAGGGACTCTGGGATTTCTGGCCCACCAAGCAGGCCTACAGGACATTGCAGTAGATTATATGGGCAGTCCAGACAGCCACCCAGACCACCCATATTGTAACCTTCTAGGCTGTAGGCAGTTTAACCCTGCAGCCTAGAGGTGAGTGAGTTATGTCCTGGCACAAGCAGCATGGTGACATCATCACAAGGCTCGCACCGGGCATGTCCTGCAGCTGGAGGAGCAGCGTGGGAGCCGGGATAGGTAAGTGTAACCCTGTCACTTGGCTGGGGCAGGGGGTGAATAGGATTATGTCTGTTTCCGCAGGAAGTTTCTTATAGTACAGACCAAGTACAGACCAACCTTATGTTCTTACACCTCCAAGATCAAGCCCTGGGGTACTAATGCGGGATTACCGATTTGTGGGGCAGTAGTGGGGTTATTAAATATTTGTGGGACACTGATGTGGCACTATGAAGGAATTTACTGTTTGTGGGGCACTATTGAGGGAATTAACTTCTATATAGGAAACTATTATGGGATTGCCTACTGTGGAATAATAATCAGGTAACTACTATGTGGGGACAACTACATGGGGCAGTATTAAGGAGCAGTGTGTCATGGGAGGTATGTGCAGCAACGATGTGGACGCTTCCCTCCCTAAACTTTACTTTGCCCCTCTACCTTCCTTTACCTATACTTGGCATGTCATAGCATAGAATTTATTATAGCATTTATCATAGTGTACAACGCCGGGAGAAACACAGCAATTTGACAATGCCAGAAACGCTGCACACCACTCTGACAGTGCCAGTAATGCCACATGCCACTCTGGCAGTGGCAGGAACATTGCATGCACAGAAATAGGGTAAGGAGCAGAGAGGGAGCTGCTACAGGAAGAGGAGGTTAAAGGGGAACTATCAGCAGTTTAGACAAATCTAACCTGCTATTTCCCTATTGCTCCATTTGTTACCATTAGAAAGGGGCTGGCCGGAGGTGGATTAGCGCTATGGGGGCGGGCAGTGCTCCTTACGGGTGCCTCAGTGCTGCTAATGGTCTCACTGGACTGGACTAAAGCACGTGACTAACTGCATCGAAATGGCGCCAAGGAGGAAGGTAAGACACATACCTTCGTCCTTGGCATCTCCTAGGGACATATCAGCAGGTTAGATTTGTCTAACCTGCTGATATCTCCCCTTTAAGTGTAAACTGCCAGGTGAGTAGAGGGGTGGGTTATGGAGACAGGAGTGCTGCAATGTGGTGCTGGTTTACAGGTGGAGCAGTATGTGGTGTTGGGTTACTTCAGGTGGAGCAGTATGTATTTCTCCACTGTGGTGTTAGCTTACTAAAGGTGGAGCAATATTTGTTTCTGCACTGTGGTGTTGGGCAACGACCAGAGGCAGTATTTATTGCTTAAATGTGGTGTTGGGTTACTACTGGTGGAGCAGTATTTATTTTTGCACTTTGGTGCTGCTCTGGAATATAATATGCACTACATGGCGGTATCTGGCACTGCATAGTAGTTAATGTTTGTTGGTCAGGCCCCAGCATAAACATGGATCACCAGGTGAGGCCCAAGAACATATGGTATGAGAAGCACTGTGTTATAGGACCATAAAGATGCAAAAGACAGTGGAGCATGATGTGTTAAATTTATTCAGAGGCCTCTTAATAATAATGGCCCATTTATAACTCTGTACACAACATGCAGAAATATATACTGAGTACAAACTGATTTGTATAGATTTCTGCTATAATTTTTAACCAATTCAGGCCCCAGCCAAGCTCTGCTCACATGCTACAAAATGGCGGGTGCAGCATAAAATTTTCAGCATTGAGCCAAATATTGTGACTTTTGTTTATAAGCCAAAAAAACTGACTTCGTAATTCATCCCTTATGTGTGTCACTGTGTCCTTGAGGTACTATAAGGGGGATGGGGGGGGATAGGTGTTGCCTGAAGAAGAGTTTGACTGACGATGATCTTCTGTGTGTAGACAGCTTAACATCTGCTCTTAGTCCACAACCTAGAGTGCCCCTTTACCAGTGACAGAAGGTCTCTTGGAGAGGATAAAAGGATTTGAAAGCAAATGAACAACTGGAGATTTACACAATGAACATTGCAAGTTATGTTTTTGAAGCAGTCATTTTTTAGCACTGAATATACACAGTGTTTTCCAAAAAGCCCATAACACATCCTAGTTTGCTTCCACTAGGTAAAATGTAACTTTTTGGGGTTTTATCTCGTTTTAAGCCGCTGCAGACCACTAGCAAGATATTTGTCAACATCTATCTATTGCCGGTTGTGGAGTGATCTTAAAACACATGACAGCATAGCCCCTCAACTAGTTTCACACACTCACGGGCATCATCAGGGGGAGGGTTTCATGTGGGCTATTTGGTCATGAGTTTTAAAGAGGATGTACCATCAGGTACATCCTCTTTAATCTGACCCATGGATCGAACGGCGCCGTCACGGGCAAGCCGATGCCGCGGTCCATTTTTCGTTCTGTGGCCCGGTTCCCGTGTACGGCGCCGTTCTATGCACGGGTACCGGGCCGGAGCTGAAGCACAAGAGACGGCCGGCCCGCCCCCAGTGGGAGGGAATTCCCTCCCCTCTATGACGTGGCTCCTTTAGAACCAATGATAATACTCTGCAGTGATTAACGCTTACAGCTGCCTCCACAATACCGGACTCCACTAGTCCCGTATCTTCAAATATGCAATACACAACACGTATGGAGGAAATAAAGGGTTTCTCACCGCAATGTAGATTCAGTCGGTCCGACAGGAACCTTCACGCTCCGATAATCCGGAGCAGAAAATACTCTTCATGACATATATTTGTTTTATTTTCTTCTTAGTCACATTTCTGTGGCTACGTTAGAATCAATGGAGCCGCGCCTCCTGTGCTTCATCTCTGGCCTGGTACCCGTGCATAGAATGGCAGTGTACACGGAAATCAGGCCGCGGATTGAAAAACGGACCGCGGCACCGGCTTGCCCGTGACGGCGCAGTTCGATCCATGGGTCAGATTAAAGAGGATGTAACTGATGGTACATCCTCTTTAAGATCACTCCACCATCAGCAGTAGAATAGATGTTGACAAATTTCTTGCTAGTTAGTAGTCTGCAGCTGAGAACCTGTAATTTAAACATACATCTGACATGTGATAGTGACATGTCAAAAGTTTCTATCGGTCGGGGTCCTGGTGCTGAGAACCCCACTGAGCATTAAAATGAAGGGGCGGATGCGCACAGGAACACATGCTCTGCCTCTTCATCTCCGTCTCACTGCTAAAGTAGCAGTGGACTTAATTATAATGGATCCCTATGGAACTTCCAGTAGAGCGATTACCGGAAGTTACAGAGGGCTCAATTATAATTCCATCCACCGCTACTTTAGCAGTGAGACAGAGATGAAGAGGCAGAGCACACACTGCCTCTGCATTCTAAGGGGCCTATTCCACGGAGCAATAATTGGCCGAATCGGCCCGATTTGGCCGATTATCGCTCCATAGAATAGAGACAACGATCAGCCAATGATCGTGTCATTGGCTGATCGTTAATTTAGGGTGAAACCTAAAATCATTGAACAGCGATGCGCGGCGGGCGACCGATGATTTCAGCAGCACCATACATTACCTATCCATGCTGCAGGTCTTCTGCGCTCCTCTTCCTCCCTGTCCCGCGCACAGCAGCAGCAGCTTCGGTGCGGCCTGTTGGCTGAGAGACTGCTCAGCCAATCACTGGCCAGTACTGCCGTGGCCAGTTATTGGCTGAGCGGTCTGTCAGCCGACAGGCCGCACCGAAGCTGCTGCTGCGTGCAGGACCGGGAGGAAGAGGAGCGCAGGAGAAGCACTGCAGCCTGGAAAGGTAATGTATGGTGTTTAACAAGGGCTTCAAGGACATCGTAACGATGTCCCTGCAGCCCTCGCTAAACGATTATCGGACTGTGGAATAGGTCCATCTAGCAGATTGGAGCTCGTTTACATTATTGATCGGGCCCTGGTCGGCCCGTGGAATAGGACCCATATGATCGGCAGGGTTCTCAGCACCTGGACCCCAACTGATACAAACCTCTGACATGTCCCTATGACATGTCAAAAGTTTGTTTAAATGATAGGAACACTTTAAAATTAGATAAACCCCTAGTAGGGGAATCCAATATGATACAAATCACTGGTGGTGTGTGGGTTTTGACAATTAGACTACCAATATGTGATGCTTTTTAGAAAAAGTCAATAAATGTTACATTTTACCTAGTGGGAGAAAACTAGGGTGTGTTAGGGTTCATAAGTTGATTGCATCTTTGTATGGATATTTGAATCATCACCATTAGGCTATGTTCACACACAGTAAGAGACCGGCCGTTCCACGACCCCGGCCTGGTCACGGAACGGCCGCTCTCTGCCGGATCATCCTGGCCGGTACTTAAGTACCGGCCGGATGATCTTTCCGGCCGAAGGGTTCTGATGCGCCCGCATCAGAACCTCCCATAGCACACAATGAAGAGAGCGGCCAGAGCCGCTCGCTTCACTGTGTGAACTGACAGGGTTTCCTACGGCCACAATTCATTGAATTGCAGCCTCAGAAAACTGACATGTCGCACGGGATCCCGGCCGGAGTGTATACGATGTGTATACGCTCTGGCCGGGATCTTATAGAAGAATAGGCTATGCTCCACAATGTGAAAAGTACGGCTGTTGTTGCTGATGGCAATGGCCCTACTTTTACGTAATGTGAACATAGCCAATTTATCACACGCACCCTGTATGTAAAACCTGCGCTGCTCTGATGCAGACATCAAAGAATTAAGAGGGTGGCCTCAGTGCTGAAGCAGAGGAAAGATCTGGATGTTTATTTTTTGTTTTGTACAGACTTGGTGCATCAATGGGAATTAACCTGCTGATATCCCTTTGCTGCGGTATACCTGATGTTTGTGGCACCGGTATTCTTTTTGCTGTTGGTCCTGCTGTTTCTGAGCAATTTGATTAAAGGGAACTCATCACTCTGAAAATGCTACCTAAGCTATCGTGATCATGTTATAGAGCAGAAGGAGCTGAGCAGACTGATATATATCTTTATGGGCTAAGATTCAGTATAACTTGTAATTTATTGACTGAAATATCTGATGTTTCCATGCTAAGGAGTCCGGTCCATTGAGTGACTCCGCCCACTGGACTCCTTAACACAGAATGATCAGGGATTTCAATCAACAAATTACAAATGATACAAAATCTTTTCCCACAAAGATATATATCAATCTGCTCCATTTTTCCTGCTCTATAACATGTTGATAGATTAGATAGCATTGTCTTGGTGACAGGTGGCATCACTGGGGGTTAACTATAATACTAGTGGCATCATTTGTCAATTTTCAATCTCTGATGCTACCAGAACTTTTAGAGGTTTCGTATGTATAACATCAGGGGTGAAAACTTTTACAGAGAAGAGTACATCTAATCACCC
Organism: Dendropsophus ebraccatus; assembly: GCF_027789765.1. Taxonomy (NCBI): domain Eukaryota; kingdom Metazoa; phylum Chordata; class Amphibia; order Anura; family Hylidae; genus Dendropsophus; species Dendropsophus ebraccatus. The sequence goes on from NC_091466.1 coordinate 48,311,872, forward strand.
CCCAACTACAGATTTTAGGGGACACTGCCACTTGGTACATTCATACAGCATCACATTTTCCAGTGGAATATTTCAAAGGGAGAATACACACAGTAAAGCATGCATTGGTACATGTCAGAAATGAATCAGAAGCCAATCCAGGTTACATGGATGCCAAGAGCTCACCTATACTCACCTGCCCCCAATCCCCTGCCAGTGTTGACGGTGCTGCTCCCCTACTGCAGAGTGGTTCCTGCTCTCCTCTCAACACATAGGAAAAGTAGTCTTCAATCAATCAGTGCCAAGCTGACAAGTGTTTCTGCACTCACTCTTAGTATAATTATTAACACTAACATGAAAACAAGCAAAAATGCAATCATGAAAAAACATGCATATCATATCAACATGAGGAAACCTATAGTGTGGGAGAATGTATAAGAGAGTCCACACTTCTAAGAGTCTTAATTAATAAATTGGCAGCTACTTTTGGCATTATCATGAACCTGCACCGTTGTACCATCCAGCATCAATCTTAACAGGGGTTGAGATAAACCAAGCAATTAAACAGTTCCTGACGGCTTCAAAAGTGTAATTAAATGTCTAATGATTTGCTTTGATTAATAGGACAATCAACATCTGCTCTGGGTAATAGGGATTAGTAATCCCAGACTGTTTTTCTCACATCAGAAATTCGTTCCCGCTACTCCGGTCCGCCTATAGCAACATATGTTTACATACAAACAAGAAGCAAAACAAAGAACGCTCATATTCATGGAGGAATCCAGCACAGCCTCTCATTTCAGTTCTAATTAAAAATGACAAAAAAAAAAAATCTAATAAAAAATTATTATATTTAGCCCAAAGGGAAATCATAACTCAATTATGGTTGTAGTTCACACTTAGCAAATCTGCAAAATTTCACATTCTTATTTAAAACTGTTTCCATTGTTTACATGCAGCAATCTCGAAACAATAGACATGAGAATTCCATCTCGCTTCTCTCCATACAGACAAGTGCGGGGTTTTCCTTTATTCCTCAGCAACAGTTATCCCACAGCAACAGGGAGAATGGCAAACAAATCTTCCAGGCTAATAATTCTGACCTGGCACTCATCTCCTTGTTAAAGTATTGATTCTAAAGTCCTTCAGATAAAGGATAGTTGGATTCTAGCACTAATCCAATCGGATAAGAGAGATCCCCATATGGTCGGTCACTGGATTTTCCTTAAGCCAATCAATAATCACTTTGATGAAGAAAACAGAAGATAGTTCTCTACAGATACCACTTGATTACTGCTTCTCGCTCTACTAGAAGAGGATATTTGTAAAGACATATAGTGCATGTTACTAAGCCCCGGGCTGTGGTCTGTAAACTTGTTGTTTAAGGGCAGAACTGAGAAATGTATACGGAAAAAAGAGATAAAATACATATTATTTAAAGATATGTAAGAGCACACATGCTATTTTTATCCATGAATTTTTTTTTTAAGCTTTTTATATTTTCATGCAAAAATATTGTGTCCTGCCTCTATATGTTACCCTGATGGAAGAACATCTGACCCCCAAGGTCAGAGTGGGATTATAAGTCATGTATTTTTAGTTAGTGCAGTAGGCTGTTACGGTGGCTGAGCTGCAATAGTGCACATAGGGATGCAGGGTACATTGTGAAATAGAGTCTTTAGGTGGGACTAAGGCTTATCTACCTATCCTATTTTGGAGCAGGGGTAAAGTTATTGTCAAGTTAAAGTGTGTGATGTTGCCACAAATTAAAATGATATCACTAAAAAGGTGTTGAAGTGTTTGTTTGAAGAAAGGTAGTTGCCTAGTTACAATGTTTCTCCAAAAAAAAGACATACCTCGAAAATAGGACCTAGCTTCATTTTGCAGTAGGCTTGAAATATAGGCCTTACTCCAAATATAAACCCTAGTTACGGTCAGCTGACCAGATCCTTGACACTGGGTGGCTGACTATCAGCCAATCAGTAGCAGACTTGTTATGCTCCACACCCTCCTGTTTAACACAAGCTTCAGGGGAAGCAGGTGTGGTAAAAGGATGCACAGTAGGGGGCATTGCAAATGGTTGGGGTGGAGGGTACCTGGGCCAACTACATGGGAAGGTTGTATACAATATGGGGGCTACCTGCAGAGGGGAGATGTATACAGTATGGAGGAACACCTATAGGGGGGAAGGGAGGTATACAGTATAGGGGGGCTTACTGCAGAGGGGGATGTATATAGTATGGGGGAACACCTATAAGGGGAGGGAAGAATGCGGTATAGAGGGGGGGGCTTACTGCAGAGGGGGGATGTATACAGTATGGGGGAAGACCTATAAGGGGGAGGGAAGAATGCCGTATGGGAGGGGGCTTACTGCAGAGGGGGGATGTATACAGTTTGGGGAACAACTACAGAGGGGGTAGGTTGATATACAGTATGGAGGCCTAACTATCATATAGAGTGGAATTTTCAATAGAATCAGAAGCAATCGGCACTACAGGTGTGAATGAGGACATATGGTCCTTTTACACGGAACGATTGATCGTTCGTTTTTGCACGATAACGGTCGAATTCGAACGATAATCGTACGTGTAAACGCAGCGAACGATCAAACGACAAGCAAAAAATCGTTCATTTTGATCTTTCAACATGTTCTCAAATCATCGTTGATCGTTCGCGAAAAATTTGCAGATCGTTCAGTGTAAACAGTCTTTCAGCGATTTCACCTATGTGTGAGATAGGCTTAAACGATCGCATAGCGAATTTTCCGTACGATGTATCGTTCCGTCTAAACGCTGATCGTTATAAAAAAAAATCGTTCATTCAAAATCGTTAATCATGCGATCGGGCGAATTATCGCTCCGTGTAAAAGGACCATAAGACATAAAGTCCCATAATGAATGATGCATCCTGGGGTGCTCACTAATGATACAGTCCCATCTGTTAACAATGTAATCAAAAGATAAAGTAGTGGCACTCACCAGTGTGATTCATTGTGCAGGTATCTTTATTTTAGTAACGCATGGACATATACAAGGCTGACGCCAGGTTGGTGCAGGTTACAAGCTTGTTTTGTGTAGAAACATTTTAGGCAAAACAAGACCTCCTGAAGGATTTGTGGTGTGGCACACAGCCCTCTAGGCCCCAGCAAGAGACTATTAAAAAGTTACACAAGTTTCCAACTGTGTAAGTTACTGCTTCACTCCAATGCTTAAAGGGGTTATCCAGCATTAGGGTCCTATTAGACAAAGCAATTTTTGTTTTCGCTGATTGTGTTTTTGGGAATGACCTGAAATCGTTCACCTTAACACACAGAACAATAGTTGTTAGTTCTGCTCGTTACTACCATTGTTACTAAAATCCTTTACTCCGTCTGATCCCAGTAAAAGTAGGAATGATGTGTACATACAAGGAAGATTAGTGAACATTTAGCAAACAATTAGCAAATGATTAGCAAAGATTTTAGGGTAAGCTTAAAAGATGCAATTAATGACACACAATGGATTCTTCGATCATTGCCTGCATACACAGGGAACGATTATCGTTTAAATTTGAATGATATAATGATTTTTCGCACGATAATCGTCCAGTGTAATAGGTCCCTTAGAAAAATATAGCCACTCTCTTTGAGAGACAAAATGACTCTTGTCTCCAGTGCAGGAGTGGTCTGTAATTAAAGTGACTCTGTACCCACAATCTGTTCCCCCCCAAGCCGCTTGTACCTTTGGATAGCTGCTTTTAATCCTAGATCTGTCCGTTCGGCAGGTGATGCAGTTATTGTCCTTAAAAACAACTTGTAAACTTGCAGCCCTGTGTCACATTGGCGTGGCCTAGAGTGTCTATGCCCTAGGCTTGCACCGTCTCTCTGTCCCTCCTCCCCACACTCCTCACCATTAGGAACGTCCCCTTACTGAACACTGCACATGTGAAGTGTTCACACAGGTGATGATTAGGCGATATCCTGCCTGGGGGCATTCCTTATGGTTAAGAGGCTGGGGAGTAGGGACAGAGAGGTGGTGCAAGCCTAGGGCATAGACACTCTAGGCCACACCAATGTGACACAGGGCTGCAAGTTTAAAAGTTGTTTTAGGACAATAAGTCCATAATTTTCTTGTTTGCAACAAAGAGTCTGACATTCCAGGCAGCATACCACATCCATTACTAGAATTCCTAGTGGAGCAGCAATGGTCTGTAAGTCTCCACACGTCCTTGAGACGGGCTCTCCTTAAGGAGAGTCATTACCCCTTTGACCCACGTCAATAGACCTCTCACTAGCCAGCCAACACCCTGCTCTGCACTGATGAGGGTCAAAAACCCGAAATAGCTATCTGCAGATGGGAAATCTTTCCTTTTGGAGAGATAGTTTGGCTTGGCATAAAATCTCCAGTCAATGTTCTAAGGCTCCTTGACTGAGCGAGACTTGACTTGAAGGGATATCTCTTTGCTTAAGAGGTGTGAGAGCTACTTTGCATATTCTTTTATCCCAACTGACTAATGATGTATATTTAGAGCACCTATCCTGTATTGATCAGTTATCCTATGCTTGGTCATGTCCAGTAAAGAGTTTCTCACCAAACCACTGCTTGGCTACCCATGCTGGAACCTGACTACCACCTTTCATCATCAAAGTGACTTTCTGAAAAGTACTTGAAGGGCTCTGGTGATGCTTTTCCTGTTAACAATAACCTGTACCTTTAAAGAAACTGAAAAATTGACGGTGCTCCTATATCTATGAGATCATTCACTATGTGTGGTATTTCTCTGGAGCTTCCATTAAGTACCATACTGGCACCTTCATGGACCGTCTGATTCTGTCATCCACTCGCTACACTAGTCATGCAGGTTTTTGCCGGAATGCCATATTGTCCTGCTCAATGGTCATATTCCAATACTTTAGGAAGGCCAACATTTTAACATTGAGTTCCCTGGGAAGGAGATAGCTATAATCCCTTGACTGTATATAGGTATAGAAATCCTTCCTATTAGATTACCAATTGTCATGTTATAGGGATTTGTAGCTGGTTATAGGGATTTCAAGTCTATAGGATGTCACTTCATCCCATTACTAGGCAGCATTATTACGGAGAGTGAATCATTGAGCTCTGTGTAAAGGTCACTGCTGACAGAAGAGCTGAGCTATAAGAGTCAACCGTGCAATGAAGTTATGTGACGAGGTTTTAAGTTCTTCATAATCAGAAGGTCGTCGTGGTTTTCGTTAATGTACTAGGCCAGATACATCCATTAAAGCAATAAATTGACATTTTATCTTTGCAACAATAGCCACTGTAATAATGCATAATGTGCCTCGACGATGCTCATGTCTGTAAATCGAGACAAAATAAAGATATAACTATAACAGATTGTACTGGAGAGAATAGAGTCATATATATACGTATATAGAGAGAGGGATGGAGCGCACTATTCTGTGTGTATATTATGTAGCATGACCTTTACCTCAAGCAAATGACTACAGTGGTTGTCAGTATGCATTCAGTCCAGACATAATTGTTATATGTAATAGATAATACATTTAAAAAATGGAAAATAATAGAAAATGAGCAGCTTTAACTCCTTCGTGATTATTGGACAAATAACAGAGCTTGGGGTCATGATTCAGTGTTGTTGTAGGTCCATGAACAATTTTTTAACTTTCATTTATAATGGAGGACAATAGGACAATGCTGCCATTATGTGTCCTGACAGTGACCCTTGTTTGCAGTGGTGTTTCGAACAAGAGACGTGGACTGCAATAGACTGGAACTGTATCATTTGAGCAATAAATTCAGGTTTGGGATCTAGCAATGGTCAGATTCAGGTATGGAGGCCACGAGATAGCGCTTCAGTTCTGCTCATGCTGTGGAGCTACACACTGCCCCCTGCTGGTGTGATGATCAGAGGAGCCATCATATATGACAGTCGGTTACCACTAGTAGTGATGGGGGGACACGAACGGCTCAGTGATAAGTGCTGGATAAGTGCATCCTGCAGCCATGTGTCTACCTTCCATGGCAGGATATTACTCATCCACACACAGCAAGGGTCTCCTCCAGATTGCAACACTTCTTTAGGCTGGTTGGTCACCAGATGTATAACCCATCAAGCATTTATTGGACCAACTGAGAAGCAGTTTTGCCATTCTACAAGTGACCAGGATCCACAGGCCCGAATGCAACATCTGTGGGCACTTGTGCTGCATAATGCCATATGGGTTGTATCCAGGTTAGAAGCAATCCAGCAGGGTACTACAGCCTATTTTCAGTTGTACATTTTTTCCCAAAAAACGTATCCTTTCACTGATATATTATAATTAGAGATGAGCGAACCTGGAGCATGCTAGAGTCCATCCGAACCCGAACTTTCGGCATTTGATTAGCGGTGGCTGCTGAAGTTGGATAAAGCCCTAAGGCTATGTGGAAATCATGGATATAGTCATTGGCTGTATCCATGTTTTCCAGACAACTTTAGAGCTTTATCCAACCTCAGCAGCCCCAGCTAATCAAATGCCGAACGATCAGGTTCGGATGGACTCGAGCATGCTCAAGGTTCGCTCATCTCTAATTATAATCACTACATATATTAGCATTACAATCACACATCACAAATTCCCCTATGGGGTTTTAATGTAGGAGGAGAGACAGCACTCTGTGGGTTGGTGGCGCCCAAGGTAGGTAGATCCAGAGATATATGAGAAGTATATCCTGGAACTCAACACATAAGTTTCCTTATGTATGCTTAAGTAAGGCAAGAACGTGTTTCGGCCAGACACAGTCTTCTTCTTGGCCAAGCTGATGAAGGCCATGTCTGGTGGAAACACATACTGCACCGAATAAATAAGGAAACCTATGTGGTGAATGCCAGGAATTACTTCTCATATACCTAAAGGTTTACACATAATGGTTTCACATGGAGTCTGATTTCCTTACTGGAAAGTAAGCATGGATGTACTATAAAGGCTGTTCTACGGAGCCTAGGAAAGAGGGAGCCCAGTCACCTGCCCTTTGTCAGTGATGAGTACCTTGCTGCTTTGCTAGCCATTCAGGGGCTATGCCACTTAGTCCATGGTTTGTGATAGGAACATACTGGGGGAGGGGGTGCTTCTCCTTAGGATGTAGGACATAAATTAAAGGGGTAGTTCAGTAAAAATGTTTTCTTTTAAGTCAACTGGTGCCAGAAAGTGCCAGAGATTTGTAATTTATAGAGATGAGCGAACCTGGAGCATGCTCGAGTCAATCCGAACCCGAACTTTCGGCATTTAATTAGCGGTGGCTGCTGAAGTTGGATAAACCCCTAAGGCTATGTGGAAAACATGGATATGGTCATTGGCAGTATCTATGTTTTCCAGACAACCTTAGAGCTTTATCCAAGTTCAGCAGCCGCCACTAATCAAATGCCGAAAGTTTGGGTTCGGATGGACTCAAACCCCAACCCGGTTCGCTCATCTCTAGTAATTTACTTTACTATTAAAAAAATGTCAAGCCTTCCAGTACTTATCAGCTGCTGTATGTCCTACAGGAAGTGGTGTTTTCTTTTCTTGTTTTCTTATGTTTCTTCTCAATGACTTCAGGAGGATAGGGGGAGAGGATAAGAGGATCTATGCACTGGGAGCCTCCACTTTCTATTATACATCTGTAACTAATAATCATTATAAATAAGGCCATGTGATTTTAAACACTGACATTAACTGATTTTTCTTTATATCGATAGAAAAACTAAAATTTGAAATAAATATTTTGAAAATTAAAGTTGAATGTATAGGTAGGAATACAATAGATGCGGAAGGATTTTTGGAGTTTTTTTTAGGAGAATGTGTTGATTGCTTTAGTTTAGCGAGAAATCTATGATTTCTGAGGGTCACACCGCCAGGAGCATGGCATTGTATTGCAGCTGTAAATAGGCATGTTAAATACAGAGCGTGCACATGGGTAATACAGAACCAAGGACTAACCAGACACAACAATGTACATCACATGTCATATGTCTGTGGTTTCACACCCCCTCATTCCACACCCCTCCTATATTCCAACAGAGTCCAGTAACAAGTCTTAATCCATTCTTAATTATATCAACGACCACTAAAAAAAAAATTAATAAATTAAATAATTTCTACATCCCACAGATTGCCTGTATCTGATGTTCTACAGCAATGCACATGTTTGGGTTAATACTCACAGACCTAAATTTATCATGTATTACTATCATTTTTTTCATAATGTGGCTGAACTTTTTGAAATTCTATGTGGAAAACCTGTGCAGGAATGTACTTATTACGCCACACTCACCAAAAGTGGAAAAGAATGTGAAAAAGTTGGTGTGGTCACTTTGATATAAGCTTGAGCTCCAAACTAAGGGCCCTATTCCACAGGAGGGATAATCGGCCGAATCGGCCCCATTTGGCCTGATTTGGGCGATTTTCGCTCCGTGGAATAGAGAGAACGATCAGCCGATGATCGTGTCATCCGCTGATCGTTCATTTAGGTTCAGACCTAAAATCGTCGTTCGCCACCAGCACATCGCTACGGTTGAATAGCGGTGCGCGGCGGCGACCGACGATTTCAGCAGAACCATACATTACCTGTACGGGCGCAGGTCTTCTTCTCCCGGTCCCACGCGGCAGCATCGGCTTCGGAGCGGGGCTGTCTGAACTAACAGACCGCTCAGCCAATCACTGGCCAGAAACACCGCGGCCAGTGATTGGCTGAGTGGTCTGTCAGTTCAGACAGCCCCGCTCCGAAGCCGATGCTGCCGCGCGGGATCGGGAGAAGGAGAAGACCTGCGCCTGGACAGGTAATGTATGAAACAAGGGCTGCAAGGACATCGGGCCGTGGAATAGGCCCAGTAAACGAGCGCCGATCTAGCAGATCGGCGCTCGTTTACATTGTTGCTCGTCCGGTGGAATAGGGCCCTTACAGGGAATCGGTCACCAAGGGAACCTATTCAATAAACTGGCAACAAACTATAGCACGGAGGAGCTGAGGAGATTAATATATAGCTTTGTGTAAAAATATTCATTTAAATCCTGTCTCATTGTGGATTTAGGAGTCCAGTGGCAGGTCTTACTTGAAAGGGTTGTCCAATGTGACAAAATTGTGGCTGTGGCTGGGATTAAAAAAAAAACTTCTATCCTGTCCTTCCTGCTGCTCCTGGCTGAGCTTCCTGCTGAGCCAATTACTGTGATCTACCTTGGTCAGTGATTGGCCGGAAGCTGCTCAACCGACACGTTGGGAGATGAGAGCAGGTAAGTATACATTTTTTTAAAAATCCCAATCATAGCCTATATGGTGTGGGACAACCTCTTTAAAGACTCATAGCCCTTCCTGTATGAGCTTGTATACAAAGATAGCTGTCAGTCACTGATAAGGACCACCCACTTGACTACTAAACCCAGATTTTAATGAATAAAATAGAGTTATACTGAATCTTTTCCCAGACGCTATAACATGATGCTGGGAAATCAGACTGCTTGTTTAACATGATGAGTTCTCTTTGAATGGCTATGCTCACATGGTGTTTTTTCCTTTCGTTTTTATTTTATTTTTTTCGAATTAGTCATATTGCGTTTTGAATGCCCGTCATTAAAATGACGGCTGTTGGTACATTATTCTATTTCAGGCGGACTAATTGTGTTAAAGACACACCCAAAGGTGTCTTAAATTCAAAAGTCTAAAAAATAAAATCGTTTGCAAAAGAAGTCCGCAAATAATTGTCATGATAATTATTTTCATGTCCACGCAAACAACGTCCATTATTTAATACACTGTGTGCATTGGCAGCCATCACTCCATTGACTTCAATGCATTTTATTGAGGTCAATTAAAATGCGGTAATGACGAATGTTGCTTTAAAAAGAGAAAACAACATATTTTCTCTTTTTTTTAATTTAAAGTGAACATAGCCAATATTGTAAAATGTTCATTTTCTGATAGATTGGTATAAATACGCTAACAGGTGTAATAAACATCGTTGTCCCAGAACAGCTGGATCTTATCCCAAAAGCCCACCAGGCAGACAACAAAAACGTACCACGAGAGGCTAGCCATAGGCCGGTGTTCAGGAAAACAGCCCCCTAACAGTATACTCTTATAGATACTAGTTGTTACTATACTACTTATTCTACTATAGTGATTGGATCAGCTGGCCCAGCCACTATAGGGGCAGATGCTCTGCAAAACATTGTACATTCTACGGTGTTGCCTAATCCTGGTTAGCGGGAAAAAAATCGATGCCTGGAATTAACAGAGTTAATTAAAGATACAGATTAAAAAAAAACAAAAAAAAAACAAGATTGAGCAGTGGGAGAAAAGGACAGAATAACCTCCGGCATGGAGACACGGACATGCAGCAGTTGTCAGTCACCTAGCAACAAGTTTCCTATCCCCGCTGTGCTGTTTAATTCAGCAAATCTGCTCAGGATGTTGGGCTGTTCTCCTGACAAAAAGCATTATGTAGTAGACTGAAGGATACAAAAATCCACTGTACACAACACTCTGCTCCCTATTGACCACTGATCCTTTCTCTCAACCCACAAAAGAGCCCGGCACAATACCCTGAAAAGGAAAAAGTCTCAACAGAGAAAACATTAGCTTGTAATTGAGATTGACTACATAATGAAAATGATGTTCTTTTTTAAATTCTGCTTGTTGAAGCCACACTTTTTTGTCTACCGGCACTCAAAGCACATCCCTGCTGGGAAAAGGGGCAAATATTGAAAAAACTCAAAACTGTGCTTTTTATTTTCTTTGAAAACACACATTTTGTAACAAGATGTCTGGGTCTGTCTATCCAGAACTTAAACAAGAAAAGGCAATAGAGGGGGAAAACTTGTATAAAAGGCATTGACAACAGACCTGTTTAAAGAGGGGGGGGGGACCCGCAGCAACATATAAAGTCATTCATGTGGCGGACAATGGGCACAGACGAGTCCGTTTTTTGCCAGGTTGCACACACATAGCATTGCAGCTGCCAGTTGCAATCGTGGCGCTCAACGTAGGGACAATGCAGTTGGAAAGAAAGAACAGTCTGAGTATTGTATCGGCTGCTCTGTGTTAGTCAGGACTTTAGAAAAGAAGGGTTTAGGAGTGGTGATTTCTGACAGCCTTAGGGTACATGCACACTACGAAATGGCGGTGGAAAGGCCGTTGCGGATTCCGCAGCTCGCACCAACTCGCGGACTCTGGCGGCCACACGTGTCTATTCCGACGTCCGTCCAAAGAATGAACCTGAATGGCTTGGACGGAGACACACACGGCTGCCAGAATCCGCGACCGAGTATGAGTTGCGGAATCCGCAATGAGCTTTCCGTCGCATTTCTGTAGTGTGCACTTACCCTTCAGAAAAGAGTCAATAGTGTAGTTAGGCAATAGGGAGAGCAAGTCAAATGCTGAGGTGCATTGCTAGAGATGGGCAAATTGATTTGGTGCGAGTCTGCTTTAGTCCAATTTTCATCTAAAATATGAATTGCTAGAGCTTAAACTTTTCCTCCCTGTTCCTGTAGACTGAGCAGTCCACAACAAGGGTGGCATTACACTGGACGATTTTTCGGCGATTAACGATAAGTGATCTCAAATGAACGCTATAGCGAACAATCTTAAATCGTTTATCCTATTATACAGGACGATGATCGTTACTTACGCTCGTCCTTTCCTGGCTGATAGACCAGGAAACGACGGAACAACGCGTTATTACACAAATGATGTTTGAACATTTTGTGAATGATCAACGATGAACATAGGTCCAGATTCTATCAAACGATCAACGATTTCTCGTTGGTCGTTTAATCGTTGCCTGCTATTACACAAAACGATCGTTTAAATCCGAACGTTATAATAGTTCCGTGTAATACGGCCCTAAGGCAACAAAGCTGTATGCATTGCAGCTTCTTCTCTGCTCTTACCCAATTGGTTCAGTGCCTGCCTTTGACAAGAGTCCCTTCTCCTGTATATACTTTGCGTGGGTAATCAGATAAGCATGAGGCTATGTTCACACACAGTAAAATTACACCAAATTACAGACGTAATTTATAGTTAAATATATGGATGTATTTTCAATGTAAATTGAAGTCAATGGAAATTGGCCGGCATTGCACACACCATATAGAGTAAAGGCCATAACTGATTATGACCACCAAAAGAATTAACACGCTTGTTATTCACTACCTGTTTTTGCAAAAAATAAAAATAAAAACTGCTGTTTTTTTTTTCATCTGTTCACAAATTGTTTTATTTTCAATCGAAATACAGATGTATTTTCTGTTGTTTTAATTTTTTTTAATTTTTTACTACTTGTGTGAACATAGCCTAAAGAATCAGAAACAACATACAACTTCAGGAAAGACACAATTTAATTTATAAAGTCTGGAGAACACAAGACAAGATTGAAAACTTTAAAGAAAATGGAGAAATGATGGAAAACCTTTACATATATATAATATATATCGGGAGGTTTGTTGGGCATAAAGATCAGAAGAAACGTGAGAAAATATTACTTTACTTTAAGAGTAGTAGATGCTTAGCACAAGCTTCCAGCAGAAGTGGTTGGCGAATCGACAGTAACTGAATGTAAACCTGTCTGGTTTAAACATAAATCTATCCTTAGATAAAGGAAATATAAGGACAGACTAGATGGACCAGATGGTCTTTTTTGCATCAGTCTTCTATGCTTTTACGTAGCCCTAATTAGGGAGATCCTCATCCTACCATACAATGTAGAAGGCCCCTTTTAAAAACAATAATACAATGTAGACATCATGTTGTTTCTTAGTATTGATGTCTGATTCCATATCTTTTCTTTAATGTTTGGTATTACACATGAAGCAATCCTGGCAATACTAGGCTCATACCACATCTGTATGCCAGAAAATCTCCAAGCACATATACGTCTATCATACCTATGGCCAATGCATGGCATAACGGGGTCCCTTTGGTATTTGCGTAATGCAATACTTATTAGGATAACACAGTTTTCATGGCTGCTGGCTCCACTAAGGTTGGCCTCATACCCCAGTACTGGCTGATAGAAGCTCCATTTAAAGCAACTTTTTTTTTTCTTTATGTTTACATTATGACCACATGACGTTTTTTTTTTTTTATAGCCCTCATTTCACTGCTAGAAACAGCTATTTAGAAAACAACAGCTGTTGTTTGTGGAATAATGGCCATTATTTCAGCCTTAAATGATGGGCAAAAAAAAAAAAAGGTTGCGTGGTCGCGAACAAAATGTAATTTTTTATCATGGCACTAATAGACTTTGTTCACACATCGCCAAAAAGACGGGAGTTTTCGTTGGACGCCCATCATTTAACGGCAAATAATAACGACCACTGTTATTATACAAATAACGGCCATTGTTATAAAAATAATGGCTGCTAGTCATATAATAAAAGCGGTCGTTATTTGTATAAAAATAATATTATTTTATAATATTTAATATATAATATAAAACACCCGTCATTTCAACAGTGTGTAAACATAATTCTTTTCTTTAATGATCCTAATAGGAGTGTTGCGTGTAATACAATTCGAGTCAATGAGTTACTTTATTCTTTTACATGCAGTATAGAATTAATCTGTGCAAATTTTGTTATCATACATTCAGCTTGCCAGAAAATAGCCGACCGGGTAGAACAATATGAAAAAAAAAACAAGTCATGTGACCCAAGAAGTCAAGGCCATTCCTAGCAGTAAAGAATAGAGTGTTTTTGGCTAGGTTTACACTTTTGTATTTTATTTTAATTCATTCCATTTCTTTATTTTGCAGCTCATATTTAGCTTGATCCATTTTTTTTTTACAATAACATAACATAATTTATTTTGCACTGAGCTGGGGATTTTTTAAAGTGGTAAAGGGGTAGTGCGGCGGTAAACATTTATTCACAAAATAACACACATTACAAAGTTATAAAACTTTGTAATATGTGTTATGTATGTGAATGGCCCCCTTCCCCGTGTTTCCCCCCACCCACGCTAGACCCGGAAGTGTTGGTGCATTATACTTACCGCATTCGTGTTGACCCCCCTCCGCCATCTTGTGACAATGACGTTGTGTTCCGGAGCACAGTTATGCTCAGCCAATCGCGGCTGAGCAGCTGATGCTGCGGCAGAGGGGGGCTGGCATGAGGGACGGATGGAGCGGTTCGGCCGGCCTCCTGAAGACGACGTCATTGTCACAAGATGGCGGACGAGGGTCGACACGAATGCGGTGAGTATAATGCACCACACTTCCAGGTCTAGCGTGGGGGGGGGGGGGGGAACGGGGAAGGGGGCCATTCACTAACATAACACACATTACAAAGTTTTATAACTTTGTAATGTGTGTTATTTTGTGAATAAATCTTTTCCGCTGCACTACCCCTTTAATTTTCAGCTGTGTTTGGCTGATGTCATTCAAGTGTTTTTGGTTGTATGCCTGTGCAGTTCTTGATACAAAAACTGTGTGTTGCTGTATCATGAAGGAGAGGTATACATTCTTCCTATGTATTTTTTTTTTCCAATCCACTCCTGAGTTTGCCCCCCAAAAATGCTGTATAAGTTTTTTTTATGTATTTCTATGTATTTTTCTATGGAGCGTATAAAGAGACGAAAGGCCTGGGAAGCTGTGGCTTATAGGCTGGCTAGCACTTGGGGGACACTAAGAGGCCAATTGGAAGGATGTAACAGTTTTTTGAGTATATTCTGACTGGTAGGGCATTGGAGCTTGCAATAGAGTGCATTATAGTTAGTAAGAGGTGACACACTGGGGCTGCCTTGGTAGGACACACTACAGCAGCTGTCACTAGAGGAAGCTTAGGAACTAACTACATACTGCGTTCTTATTGAGTTCATTGTATAAGCTCTATGCAGTAAGCTTCATTATGGCCTTGCTTTAGCGTTTTACGGCAATGTTCCCCAATTTGTGGTTCTACAGCTGCTGCAAAACTGGAACTTTCATCGTATTAAAAGTTGTTGTTCTGCAACATCTGGGAAGGGGGAAGGCCACAGACTAGAAACACTGTATAGTAACATAGATGGGACAGTCAAAATCAAAAGCAAAAATTTATAATTTTATACCCTGAAGATTGCAAGCTCTTATGGTTAAGATCTTCTGTTCTTTTGTTTTGCTGCTTTTTTTTTCACTTTACTGCGATCTAGTTTATATTAGTGCGAAATATATAAAGGCCATTATTATTACTATTTCAGCTACGGAGGGGCCAACAGAGCTGCAGGCTACAGATGTCACTATGCTGTACTTGACTGCATTCTACAGGCACCTGTTCCTGGCCTTCTGCTGGGTGCTGCCCCACTCCAGACACCTACTGGGCCACTTCTGTATTGTTTCCTAATGCTTTCTAACAAGACGTAAAGTGCTGCAGGCACAGTAAGTGTACACCGTGTCTGTTCATCTGCTACAGGATGCACAGAGTGATATTGCAAACTGCATTGTGTATGCTATGGGCTATAGACTATTAATTTTAAGTACCTTTTGTTTTTATCGGGGCTGTGCTTTACAATGAAGCCCTATTTTTATGAAAATAGACTAAAACCATGCTTTATTACTACCTCTTTGATTGTTAGATGTTTTCTTTCATTGAAGGGGTTGTTCACTACGGAAAAAAAATCTTTAAAATCAGCTGGTCCCTGCAAGTGCCAGAGATTTGTAATTTACTTCATTTTACTTCCAGTACTTATCAGCTGATGTATGTCCTGCAGGGGGTGGTGTATTCTTTCCAGTCTGACACAGTGCTCTCTGCTGCCATCTCTGTCCATAGCAAGAACTCTTCAGAGCAGTAGCAAATTCACATATAAAACCTCTCCTGTCCTCCAGACTGGAAATAATGCAGGGCATACAGCAGCTAATAAGTACTAGAAGACTGGAGATTTTTTTTTAATAGAAGTACATTTCTGCCACTTGCAGGGACCAGTTGATTTGAAAGAAAAAAAAATTGGTGAACAAACCCTTTAATAAAAGTTAACATATAACAATGACAGAAGTAGTAATAAAGCATGGCTTAACAACTTAAAGAAAAAAATATATATTATTTTTTATCTTTAACAAACTTAAAAGACTAGATTTTATAGGGTTATCCTACACTGGCAGAAAGGGTCCTGCATTTTTTCCCCCAGAAGCGACTCCACTATTATATATAGGCCGTAAGAAGTACTACAACACAGAATTTTAAACTGAGAAAGAGCTGCAATACCAGACACGGCCTCTGAACAATAGTGGTGCTGTTATTGATAACATGGCAGCCTCTATTTAAATCTCAAGTTTTGACCTTCAACCTAATAGTTTTTATAGGACACGAATTACAGTTTGATGCAACTATAACACCATAGATGCAGAATTTCTCAATGACATCTACTGTAAGCAGCTGTAAGAGTTCCTCACACTTAGGATGTTTGACACATGTATTAAAGCATCGGTCTGTATCCACTTTTTTGGCTGGTAGGGACATACATTATAGTGACAGCATTTAGATCACTATTGCTTAAAGAAATGCATATTTTTGTGCCCCATTCCTAATGAATATTCCGATATAAAAAATTGGAATGTATGTCACATTGTAGCCATATCTTTACATCTATGGCCTTTACCTCGGGCCTTGTGAAATAATCATACATAGAAGAGATTAAAGGGTTACTCCAGTGAAATTTGTTTCCTTTCAACTGGTGACAGAAAGTTATACAGATTGTAATTTACTTCTATTTAAAAATCTCAAGTCTTCCGGTACTTATCAGCTGCTGTATGTCCTGCAAGAAGTGGTGCATTCCCAGTCTGACACAGTGCTCTCTGCTGCCACCTCTGTCCAAGACAGCAGGAGAGGTTTTAGACAGAGGTGGCAGCAGAGAGCACTGTGTCAGACTGGAAATAATAAACCACTTCATGCAGGACATACAGCAGCTGATAAGTACTGGAAAGCTTGAGATTGGTAAATAGAAGTAAATTAAAAATCTTCTTTACTTTATTTGAAAGAAAAAGAAAGAAAAAAAGTCCCACAAAACTGAAAAATTGAAGACAGGCAAGGGGGGAGCAGGAAAATAATTATCCAAGTAAACTTACCTATCCTCATGCCCTGTAGTGCCGCTCCCAGGTCCCATTGACAACCAGTGCTGTCCTGCAGCTCTCCTAGCTGCAATGTCATGTACCTGGCTCAGTGATTGCCCACTCAGCTAATCAGCGACTGGGGCGGGACTGGCTGAGTGGCCAATCACTCAAGAGATGCGATCAACGTCACACAAACATAGGTATGTTAGTTGTTAGATCAGTGTCTGAATACACACGGAAGATTATGGCTTTATCGCACGATAAACTTTCCATGTAATAGGGCTCTTAGTTTTGACACCCACCATTCTAATTAGAATCTTGACTGTAAACTGGGCAGTCAAAACTGTTATCAGTTATCAACTGGAAGAATGCTCAGGTTCATGGCCTATTGAAAACTTAGTAGTGGTGACTGCGCCCTTGACAATCCATAGATTGTAACAACGTAATTTGGGTGGTGCTCGGTTTCACACCGCATTGACATCTGAGCAACGGTAACTGCTTCCTTGACAGGCTATGACAATTTTTCGCAATATATGGACACCAAAGCTAATGGAACCAATATTAGTAATAATAGTAAAGTGGTAGTTCCACAAGGATTATGTAATATCTGGCAGAGGAAAGGCCTTCATGGGGCCACCAGTTATAATTTTTAAGAATCCTTAAGGTGTCACGTCATAGAGACATGGCAAAAGTTTTGATTGGTCTGGGTCAGAGTGTTCAGACCTGTACCGATTGTCAGAATGAGCGGGGAGAGGACCGCACTGCAACATGGTCCGCTTCTCTCGCTGTGTCAGTAAAAGAGTTGGGTTCCATAGACTTACATTAGGAGCCCGGCTCACCATGTAACACAGAGTCGGGACAGGACTGCACTTAACACGGTCTTCTTACAGCTCGTTCTGACAATTGGTACAGGTCTAAACACTCAGACTCAGACCGATCAATGTCTCTTTGACATGTCAAAAAATTTTTTTTACCAACAATGACACTGTAGGGTACAAACCCACTTGACGTATTTGCTGCGTGAATCAGTCTTAAAAATAAGCAGGCAAAACGCAGGTTGGCTTTATACGACTGTTCTGCGTTAAAATACGCAATTGCGTATTTTTGAAGCGTGAAGCTTGTTGTTAGCAAAGCATCAGTTGTTAACAACCTGTGCGAAAAACGCATGTAGCTTCACGCTTCAAAAATACGCAATTGCGTATTTTAACGCAGAACAATTGTATAAAGCCAACCTGCGTTTTGCCTGCTTATTTTTAAGACTGATTCACGCAGCAAATACGTCAAGTGGGTTTGTACCCTTAAAGCGAATGTACAATCAATTTTGCCCACGAATAGAATGGCACGGGCAAGCCGGTGCCGCAGTCATTTTTTTGAACCACGGCCTGGTTCCTGTGTACGGCGCCATTTTATCCCTGGGCACCGGCCCAGGCCGAAGCACTGGAAGTGGGCTGGCCTGCCCCTCAATGACGCGGCTCCACTAGAGGGGTGGGGGGTTCCTCCCATTGGGGTTGGGCCCGCCTGTCTCCAGTTCTTCAGCCTGGGCCGGTGCCCCAGAAATAGAACGCCGTTGTACGCAGGAACTGGGCCACGGTTCAAAAAAAGGACTGTGACACCGGCTTGCCTGCGCTGTTTTATTCACGGGCATAACTTAAAGCGAATGTACTGATGGTACATTCGCTTTAATGTCATCCCTTTGCAATTTTTGACAATTTGCATTCTAAGAAAAATCGCTTGAAAATCTTTGGCCATTTATACGCATTATGGAGAGAACCAAGATAAAAACCAAAACTATGAGCCTCACTATGCATATTATTTACAGATGGACAAATTAATCCTTACAATAAACAAATTAGAATATAAGCATGCAATTGATCCCGGAATACATCGTGCTTCAGGATTTGCCCCACTGGGCACTAGGCCCTTAGCTGTAAGTAAACTACAAAAAAGTGACGAATTTGAATGGTTTCTAGGGACTAAGCACACAGCTTCCTCATGCTCCACTTGGCAATAACAACTGATCCTCTGTCATTTTCAATGTATGGACAGATCTAACAGTTCTACCAGAGAGGATTATCTGTGTTTGACCTATCCAAGTTTTACTTAAAAGGTGAACAGTTCATGACTTAAAGCCTGGACCAAACAATTAACAATTCCTTGTGTCAATAGCCGAGATGCTGAAGGCTTTGTCTTCTTAGGCAAGGAGTTGTAATGAGCCTGTAGTACATTGTTAAGACTTGTTTCACTTGTTTGGTGAATGGAGCCAGCAAAATTATAGTCCGTAGGTGTTTTCCAGGATTCTATTATAAAGAGACCTCCTGACACCAATTAAAGAGATTATGTCATCTAGTGAAAAAAGAGTCATTGCCTTATTGCTAATGCTGCGATTAGTTGTGGCAGGATCATTGGACTCTGTAGGATACTGGGTGATCTTGGTGCAATCACCTTCGCGGCTCAATTCCTAATTAACTGTTTTCACTTAACCTTTTGAGTGGTCTCTTAAGCAGTTATTTGTTACAAGCAACCTTAATTTTTACACAGATTAGAAAAAGTCACGTCATCTACCGCGTATGGATAAAAAGAAGTATAGTTTCTGTAGGGCAAATTACAACTTATATAATTTCATTAATATCATGACCCTCTGCAATAAATCGATTAGGAGGTATAAAACAGTCAATACAAATACATTGCCATAAAAGACTATTTACAGAAAATTCCACTCCTTAGAAGAAAATTACTAAATTTAACAAATCTCACAGGATTTCCTAATTCCCCACCAATTCTTCTTGATACTGTATATGTAGGAATTACAGATAACTGGAGATGTTTACCTTGCACCCTTTTTAACTGCATCTGTATCCTCAACATACAGTTGAATACTACGGCAGGGCTCCAAGGTACTGAATAGTACTGTATAGGAATGGTAAGGGGGCACTATAACTATGAAGCGGGAGCTAAAGAGGCAATATTAATGTGTTGGGGGAACTATTACTATGTACAGGCGCTAAGGGAGTGCTACTATTGTGCAAGTGGCACTATAACTTTGTTGACACTAAGAGGGCACTGCCTTTTTGTGGAACAAAAACAGGAGGGACTATTATCATTTGGCAATAATTTTGGTGGAAAACTATAGTTATGGCATAGTATTAGGCCTTGTAACGTATGGGGCTTTCAGATACTGCTGAGGTCTAGTGAAGTCCATGTCTGTTTTTGTGACATAAGGTAGACCCATACAATATTAGGTAGGTGGTTTTAATGTTATGGCTGATTGGTGTGTATGTCTTGTTTTGTCGGTCCACAATTTGAAAGGTAAACATTCACTTTCAATGGGCACCATTGACATGCCCCAGTGATGAAAAATTTAGTTAAAAAGTTTTGATTGCTTGGGGTTTGGTTGTTTAGATCCCCATTGATGATCAGATAGAGCCAGGAGAAGTGCTGAGCTAAGGGATTCACTGCCTGGCTCACTAACTGTTCGTCTGGATGTAGAAAATGGTCTCCTTTGTAAGTTTATAGAGCCTGTCTACCGTAGCAAGACAGAGATGGCAGCAAATCAGGGAGTGAATCCTTTAGCCGAGTGCTTCTCCTGGGTCTACCCAATGATTGCTGGTGGGCTGATACATGTGAAATGTGTCGAGCTGCCAACGAAATAATGATGTGTAGGCCCATGCCACACTAATATAATATCAATTAACTGAGTTACAAGGTAAAGGGTTAAACTTGGAAAATGCTGTGTTTGACAACTTACCAAGATTGTGAAATCCGTTACACAGCAACTGGTTTGACAGTGGAGTGGAGTGTATGAAACTGTCCAAATTTTACCTTAGGATCCATTCACATAAACAGGATCTGCAACAGATTTGATGCTGCAGATAGCAATGTAATTAAAGGATGAAACACTGCATGAAATCACATCTGCTGCAGATCCTGTACGTGTGAGTGGAACCTTAAAGTGGACTTGTCAGCAGCTTTTTGCTAACCAAATTAAAGACAGTGTACAATAGGGCTTCTTACTAGAGATGAGCGAACCGGGTTGGGTCCGAGTCCATCCGAACCCAAACGATCGGCATTTGATTAGCGGGGGCTGCTGAACTTGGATAAAGCTCTAAGGTTGTCTGGAAAACATGGATACAGCCAATGACTATATCCATGTTTTCCACATAGCCTTAGGGCTTTATCCAACTTCAGCAGCCACCGCTAATCAAATGCCGAAAGTTCGGGTTCGGATGGACTCGAGCATGCTCCAGGTTTGCTCATCTCTACTTCTTACCCTGAATCAGGAGATATAACTCTTATTTTAATCCATTGCTCCAGCGCTGAGCAATCAGCTTTAAAGGGGACCTGTCACCTCGGCTGCCGGGGTGAAGCCGGCCCGGTTGAGCCCCTTATACTTATCCCCCTCTCGAAGTCCTGGTCCCGGACCCTGACCTGCCGCCGAAAAATCCCCGTCAGAAGCTGTGCATGCGCTCACCAGAGATGAGTCCGACTCCTATAGAAAATGACTGCTCTAACGTGCTTTACCCTGGCAGCCGGGGTGACAGGCTTCCTTTAACAAACAGAAAAGCCTTGCAAAGTTAACAAAGTGGGTGTTTACACGCAGAGATAGAAATGTTAGTGTTAGGCCAGAAGGGGGTGAATGTTGCTGGGCTTCTGCAGCCCAGGGGAACCTCTATGAGCTTTATCTCCTGATTTGCATACAATTTCTAAAGCTTATATCTCAGCACTGGAGCGATGGATTGAAATAAGAGTGATATCTCCTGATCCAGGGTATTGTAGATTGCCTTTAGCAAAAAGCTGCTGACAGGTCCACTTTAACACCTTCATTTATGTTAAACCAGGAAGTTCACTGACATTCAGACAATAAATTTATTCCACACTGTCACCTAGGTGTTACATGTTGAAACTTTATCCATTTTGATGATTGCGATCTTGCACAATGATAACTGTGTTATGTAGAGATAAAGACTAAATCCAGGTTAAGTCAGCAGCTGAAGGCATTTCCTGCCCTGGCCTCAGTATTGCGGTCCTGAGTTCTATAGAAGGAGCTGCTGTTTGACACTAATACCTTAATGACATTAGAATTTGGGTGTCAAGTCAAGTCATTGTGGAAATACCTTTCCCAGTTGATACACGATTATCCGCTGAGGTAACGTAATACAGTATGAAGCACTCTAGTGAGCCCTGTAATTTGTCGTCTGAAATGCTTTTTGATTGTTAAAATCATGTACATCACCATCAGTAACCAAACAGGTTATGGTTATTCTGTTCTTTTGTGCCGCTATACCTTATAGCAGAGTTGAGTTCAGATCAGCAGTAGGGTTATGCCCACCACAGTGTTAAAGGCACAATCTTTGGCCGTTCATGGTGGCAAAATTGTCGCTTTTTGGTGTTGGCACAATTTAATCATTGGTGGGGCCATTTAAATCCATTGCTATGGGCTGCACATCCATACACAGGGAGATAAGTGGCTAAAAAACAATGATTTATTAGGCTGCATTCACACATTCCATGAAGTTGTCCGTGTGCAAGGGTCCGTGCGCACGGACAAATTCATAGCCCATTGCTTTTTATTGGGCTATTCACATGTTCAGTGTTTTCACGGATCTCTAATCTGTTCAGTTTAAAAATAGGACATGTCATAACTCGGATTTCCCATAGAAATCAATGAGATCCGTGTTTTTCATGCATGTGACATCCGTGTTCATCCGTGAAAACCACTGATGTGATGTAAT
Organism: Dendropsophus ebraccatus; assembly: GCF_027789765.1. NCBI lineage: Eukaryota > Metazoa > Chordata > Amphibia > Anura > Hylidae > Dendropsophus > Dendropsophus ebraccatus. The sequence continues at coordinate 48,334,593 of NC_091466.1, forward strand.
CATTGTAATTTCAAATGCTTTAAAAAAAAGCGTGAAAAACACGGACACGGATGCAAAATGGAAGCAAAACACAGACAGTTTTGCACGGATCACGGCAGGTAGCGGACTACATTCATGGAGCAGGAAAAACTGTGAACATCTGAATGAGGCCTAAGGCTGCACAAACAATGCAATCGGCCGACGACTATGCATTTTCCCGCTCCTCAGCTGATCGCTGACACTATTACACATTATTAATGTGCGTTTCTAGCTCGTTGCCAATAATCGACTCGTGTAAAAGGGCCGTTATTTACCACCACATATATAAAACATCCTAAAAATGCTAAAATAGTGGTTCACAGTACCTCCTCCCCAACTACCACTACAAGCATGTACTCTATAAAAAAAAAATAGGGGGAGATTTATCAAAGGGTGTAAAATTTAGACTGGCGCAAGCTGCCCACAGCAACCAATCACAGCTCAGCTTTCAGCACTGGTAACATGACAGTGGAGCTGTGATTGGTTGCTGGGCTCAGTTTGCAACAGTCTAAATTTTACACCCTTTGATAAATCTCCCCCATAGTGTTGCATCCACTAACTGCTTCTACAATGATACCAGGGTCCATCTGGAGTCTGGAAATACAAACAAATGCTTCTTTAGGCCATGTTCACACAAAGTAATATTGTGCTGCCTCTATGAAATCCCAGCCTGAGTGTATACACATGGGGGACATTTATGAAAGATACGCCCAGGGCGTATGCCAGGGAGAAGGTGCAGGTTCATCCCTTCTTCCTGGCGTATGCCTCCCGTACGCCCCGCTCGCCCGATGGGCAGGCTGGGGGAGCTTGGGGGGCATGACAAGGTTGGGAGGAGCCGTGGTCTCCTCCAGCGCCTCACTTATCATGATTTACGCCTGCTCGCAGGCGTAAATCATAATCCAAATCTACACCTGCTTGGAAGCAGGTGTAGATTTCGAACGCAGGGCGCAGGTTCGTCTTATATTAGGCCCCGTCCCCTTTTCCCCTGCAGGATTCAATAAGAGGTGCACACCTCCTTGTGAATCCTGCAGGGGAAAGGGGGCGGGGCCTAATATAAGACTGGCGTTCTTGTACGCCGGTCTTCATAAATCCCCCCTACAGTATACACTCCAGCCGGGATCACTATTAGCCGCACAAACTGTCAGTTTTGTGCAGCCGCTATTCATTGAATCGCATAAGACAGATCACATAATGGAGAGTGTGGCTCCAGCCGCACTCTCCATTGTGTTCAATGGTAAATTGGGATGCGGGCTCAGACTGCATACCAATTCAGCACAAATGAAGATCATCCAGATGGTACTGCAATACAGTCCGGGATGATCTTCACTAACACATCTTCACAGAACGGCCAATGTTTCACGTAGTGTGAACCTAGGCCTTACATTTTAATTGGTGGATAATGGATGCAATAGAAAAAATGATGAGGGTCCACATAGGGTCATAGAGGAGTAAAGGATCTATTGCTTTTATAGTGCTCTGGAACAAAGGGCGCTTTATAAATAATAATAATAATAATGATAATAATAAAAAATAGTAATAAAGCCTACAGAAATGTGTAAGGTCAAAGCCTACTGAGAAATTGGCCTATGTGGGTATAGGAAAATTCCACTGGCGCCAGATACTACGCAATATGTAAGTGCCATATAAACAACAACAAAAAAAAGGAAACAATTATTCATGAATAAATGTCCTGTTGCCCCCAAGTATGGCCCAAAAAGTTCCAACACTCCCAACAGCTTGTCATCAGATGGATAAATTGATCATTTGTTTAAATTTCACTGGACACACAACTGTTTCGGTTGAAATCAGCCACTTTTACCAACTTTAGGGTATATAGGCACCAGAAGTAGTGACGGGTGTAAGCAATGGATCATACAGAAGAGTGTAATGGGTTAGTAAATGATCAATACTTAGGGTACGTTTACACAGAAAGATTTATCTGACAGATCTTGGAAGCCAAAGCCAGGAATGGATTTGAAAAGAGGATAGATCCCAGTCTTTCCTTTATGACCTGATCCCTGTTTATATTCTGTTCCTGGTTTTGGCTTCAAAGATCTGTCAGATAAATCTGTCTGTGTAAACGCACCATTATAGAGGTATTCAGGGTGTAAGTGATAAATCTTATAGGGGCAGTTAGAGTGTAATGGTGCATTTACACAGAAAGATTTATCTGACAGATTTTTGAAGCCAAAGCCAGGAATGGATTTGAAAAAGGAGAGATTTCAGTTTTCCTTTATGACCTTGTTCCGTGTTTATAGTCCATTCCTGTCTTTGGCTTTTAAGATCTGTCAGATAAATCTGTCTGTGTAAACGCACCATTAGTGAATGATACTATAGAGTAGTGCAGGTTATAAGGGATGGTTCCTATGAGTTAGGACCCTATTACATGGAATAATTATCTAGGCTAGCACTAGCAACCAGCTGATAGACTGATTGGGTCATGTTTAGTTGTCACCTGCAAATCTCCCTTGATGTGAAGTCAATGGCTAATTGTAGTGCTTAGTGCTCGTTTACACAACAGGTCAGGTCATGTAATATGGCCCTTAGGGAATGATTGATATATACAGATGTGCAGCATGTAAGCTATGGATGCTATAGAGGTGAGCAGAGTGTTAGTGAATCAAACTATAAAAATAAAAAATTTGCTGTATACCAGTTACCTCTCCCTGGACTAAATCATTTAACGCTTTAGGGCTTTTTTTCTATCTGTACTACCAAATGTCCTTCTCATTGTTACCATACTGGTTCATATATGTCATTTTATACGTCTATGTTATAATAATTTTGAAAAATTAATAATTATACAAAAAAAAAGCAGAAAACTAAGAGCAAAGTGGATCCTCTAGTTCTTAATGGATGTTAAAAACACATTTATTTTTCATCCTTTTATTAAAACAAACATCAATGTACCAACACCTTTCAAACAACCATCTTTATCATGGCATACAGTAAATCGGACCACATGCACCGCTCTTCCTTAAGTCATATGGCTCTATTTAGCTGTAGACACATGGTCACATGGTACGTTACTAACATTATAGTTTACGCCATGATGAAAAACATTATTGTTTGAAGCTTCTTATATTGTATTATAACATACATAAGTTTAACCCCCATCAGTCGGAGAATCCACTTTACTAACAGAGTAGTGCAGTGCAAGCGATGGATTCTATAGATGTGTGTAGAGAGTTAGTGAATAATTAATACTACTGAGGTGTGCACGGTGTAAGAGATGGATTCTATAGATGTGTGTAGAGTTAGTGAATAATTGATGCGATTGAGGCGTGAACAGTGTAAGAGATAGATCTGCAATAGGTATGCAGCGTGTAAAGGATTGTTACTATAAAGGCATGCAGGGTGTTATAGTGATGGATCCCCAATGGATATGCAGAGTGTAAGCAAAGGATTGATACTGTATAGGCATACACAGGATGGTTCCTACAGAGGTGCGTAGATTGATGGTGAATAACTGATACTAAGGAAGAGTGCATGGTATAAGTCACCGATGGATCCCATATAGGAGTGCATAGTGTAAATGAATGATAGAACTTATGGGTCTAAAGCAGACCTGGGCATTGTATGGCCACATCCGTCCCTCTAACTAGGTCTGACTGGCCCACGTGAGATTGATATACTCAGTGTCAGCAATACACTGAACATTACATTTTGGGGCTACTGTTGCTGGTGGTGTGCAGCCTAGTGTCCGTACCCGCCTCCCGGCAGCTGGGCGCTGCTCCTCTGCCTGGTCACCAAGCTGCTCACCTCCGGTCTGCCTGGTGCTGCTAATCCCCCCTGGGGACAGGGCCCAGGGCCAGAGTGGGAAAGGCAAAGGTGTGCAGAGCAAGGAGGTGGTCGGTTCCTACCAGGACAGATGAGTCTGGGGCCAGCAGTCGGGAAAGAAGGGTATGATGGGCAACAGATGGGGGGAGAAGGGTATGAAGGGGTCAAAGTTAGGGGGAAATGTGGGGCAGATGGAAAAGGGGGAATAGGTAGGACTCCAGTAATAGTTGGGGCATCAGTGAGGTCATTGGAGATTTGTGCAGGGACTGGTGGAGGGCATGAAGGTGCAGGTGATATTAGGGTCTACCTGAGTTATGAACCCCCCCATGGCTGCTATATACAGAGGGTCACTGACACCAAACCAAGAGGAAATGTCTGCACCCACCTGGTGGTTCTTGGCATTCCAAAGCCAGCAACCCCCCCCCTCTTTTCAGTCCTCATTATTGATCTCAATGTCTAACTGTAAACATTGTGAGGGGAGAGTTTTTGCTATGGGGCCCCATAAATCCTTGCTACACCCCTGCAGACACAAAATACGGGACCCTGGTCTCCCTGACTGGCTTAGACCCATGTCCGGAGAGCCAGGAGAATGAAGGCCGAGGAACTACGCAAGGCCAGGTAAACATAAGGACAGCAGGCAACACCGGGTGTCACATGAAGAATGCTTTTAGCGCTGCTTACCGGGGGTGTGGCAATGCTATTGGAGTCCCTGCAAGAGCTGCCTGCCCTGAGACACGGTGGCCCCATGGGAAAATGAATTGGCCACCCCTAGTCTAAAGGAATTGGAGATACTAAGCAGATAATAAAAAAGTGGATCCACTATCTGTGTAAATGATCCTAAAAAGAGGAACTGAATTATATATTCTATAGAGTTCAAGGTATACTACAACGTTTTCCAAACTCTTGTACACTTGGCCCTCGTAAACACATAAATACAAATGTTTGTGCAAAAGGTAAAGAGAATTATAAAAAAAAAAAAAAAAAACAGCTGCAATTAAATCTTAATTCCGTTCCTATTCATTGGACTTATTTATCACCAGGGATAGAAACTTGGATTAGACATTTCCATTCTGTATAAAGAAGTTATGATTGCCTGACCTTCTGCATGCTGCCTGCCCTGAATGTGCTCCCGAATTGCCTTATTATGAAGCCGTTCTCCAGCCTGCATTCGGCCGCTGAAAACTTGTTTTTTGGACCACCCATGAAAGCATGTTTTTATTCTCCTGATTGTGCCAGTGAAAAGAAAATAGATACTCCTGCCTTTTAGCTGCTCCCAGCCTGCTATGTACTTGTTCTTTTCAAGCTAATTAGGTTAACTCATTGACATTATAACACAGGTGTACAAACACCTGCATGCCATACAGAAAGGTTTCATTATATGGAACAATGCTCAAATATGACTACGAGAGTGGGAAGAGATTGAAGCATTTTTATTCCACAAAAATTAATTTGATGAGATATAAAAAAAAAATCTATACAATCAGGACGACGGTAAAAGGAAATGATAAAAAATGCATGTTTATTGGGATGCACTCTGATCTAATGTATCAGGGCGGAAATTATTTCATTATTTTATTGTGTAGGGTTGCTGTGCTGTTGTAGTATGACTTTTAGTGAAATTTTATTTAGTGTTTTATAATTGTTACCGTAGTTACGGCACTAACACAAAGGTTTGATGGGGGCTATAACACGGCAGTGGGAGTCCCTACACTGTGCTCCAGCTAATAAGGTATGGGCAAAATTAGCTTAATTGAAATCAACGATTATAGAGGACGACCAACATGGCCAATGAAAGAAATCATGGACACACTGTGGGGAAATCTTAAAGGGGTTATCCAGGGTTAGGGGGGAAAAAAGCTGCTTTTAAAAAACAAAACAAAACAGCACCACTCCTGTTATCAGGTTATGTGTGATATTGCAATTTAGCTTTATTCACTTCAAGGGAAATTAGCTGCAAGACTACACCCAAGCGGAGGATAAGCAGGGCTGTTTCTGGAAGAAAGTGGCCATCTTTTTAGCAGCCTGGATAACCCCTGTAAAGTATAAAAAAAACGGCTGCTCCAGCATTTCCACTGCTCCACTGCTTCCAACATTTCACTGCTCATTCGCCACCGAGCGATTATTGGCCGCATTTGGCTGATTATCGGCCGTTACGGCCGATAATCTCTTGGTGTAATAGGTAGCATTAAAAGACAACGCCGGCGTTTCGTGTTTTTAGCTTAATTTACACACATTACAAAGTTATATATCGTTGTAATGTATGCTAATAAGCTATCTGGCCCTGGACTTCTGGTAAGTACAGCTTTGTTTTACAGCATGATAACAAAAAAAGAAAAGATCATGGGGGGGGGGTACAATATTTTAGTTATGCTCTTACTAGGGCAAAACTACCCCAGGTGGAAATACCCCTTTACGTTCCAAAAATATTTTTAGTAAAAGCAACACTTCACCTTAAGCCCTGTAGGGAAATGTGAATGCCATAGATGGAGGGGCGGGGGGTAGTTGCTACAAAAGAGTGGCAACCACATTGTCAGACTCGGCCCATGTATTTCATGATTAGGCCATTCATTTGACAGAACACATACTGTATTTCATCACCTAGCAATATGAAATGGACACATAATTTACTCGAAAACGGAGACACCTACCTTTCTCGCTCCCATGCCACTGTTGGTATTACCAAACTCCTGTCCCTGATGGGTGGCAGCTTTCTGGGTTTAAGGACATGACAGCACAGGCCCACTCAACCAACCAATGTGGGAGGCAGCAGTTAAAGGGGGTGTTCAGTTTAGAAAACACATTGTTATACAGTATAACCTAGTAGTGAAAACTGAATAGAGGAGTTCTCTGTTAGGATTGTTGGGAGAACAGTTATAGGCTATGTTCACACAGTGTTTAACAGCGTCCGTTGCATAGCTTTGAGATAGGTTTGAGATACAAATCTGTATAACTTTTTGACAATAGTTGATTTTTAAAAAAATGTATTCACCGGAGTACCCCTTTAAAAGGTGAATTCCAGGCAGGAAGACTTGGAGGGGGGTGGGTATAAAAAATAACATGTACAGTGGTACCTTGGTTTAAGAGCATTGCTTTGGTTTAAGTGCTGGGCGGGAGGGGGAGTGGTCTACAGTACTGTACTCTGACCCAGGAAGTCTCCCTCACCTTCCAAATCATAGCAGATCCACTTCAGGCTGAGGCTTACATCAGGGGACAGTACTGTGGAGGTAATTCTAGCCTGTTGTACTACGTGACTGCATTATGGGGATCTGCAGCTCCTGTATCTACAAACTGCTGCTGTTTTTCAGGTTTATGCACTTACTATACATTATACACCACATGCTGATTGTTATACTCTACAGCAGTGCTTCTCAAACTGTGAGGCGGGCCTCACCAGTGAGGCGCCCCCTAGTTGTTGGTGAGGCCCAGCTGAGGAGCCAGTTTTCACAAAGTAACTATGATCTGCACAGTCCTTTTGCTGTTTGCAAAAATCTCCATTTTAGCAACATTATTTTGTACTTACTTTATTATAGAGTTTATAGAGAGTACTTATATTTATATAGAGCTGGAGATGAGTGAAAGGTAGCCCTAGCATTGTTTTCAGCTTTTAAAAGGACTTTCACCACAGATGGTGAGGCTCAGCACCCTCTTGGTCAGTCTGGTGAGGCCCAGGCATTGCCTTGGTCTGTTGGGCGAGGCTCCAGTAGAAAAAGTTTGAGAAGCACTGCTTTACAGTAACTTATAATATCACATATTCTGCTGTTTCTAAATGTTTGTTTCATTTGTTTTACATGTTATTCAGAATAAAAAAAATATTTTGGGTTGTGGAACCAATTGTCTGCATTTACATGATTTCTTATGGGAAAAATTTCCTTTGGTTTAAGAGTGGATTTGGATTACAAGTACGGTCCCGGAACCAATTATGCTTGTAATCCAAGGCACCAAGGCGCTTTGTCTTTTTTACCCACCCTCTCCCCAGCAGTTTGGAAAAAGTTTATCTGCCTGGAGTTCTCCTTTAACTTATCCCAGTGATTCTGAGATTTTTTTTCCTTTTTTTTTTTGCGAAAAACTCATGTCATAAAATGTCATAAAAGTAGAATAAAAAAAAATAATATTTTTCTAGACTTGAAATTATCTGTATGTAACAGACATAGTCACACAACAGAAATTACATAATTCAAATTTACAATGTCTATTCTATGGCGTTATTATGTGGTAAAGGTCCTTTTACCTTTTAGGATTTTATAAAAATTCATGTACAGTAACAGCGGTGGCAATCGGGTACAGTACAGATGCAGCAAATAGGTACAGCAATAGGGAGGCTATTAGGCATAGAAACAGTGGATAGTGGAGACTATTAGGTACAGAAACAGTGTATGTGGGAGACTATTAGGTACAGGAACAGGGAACAAGGGCAACAATTAGATACAGCAACAGGGTTGACAATGAAGGAAGGAAGGGGTAAATACATGTGTTGCATGTGTTAAGCTGTACTTTTCTGCAGGGATGTACTTTGCTGTGGAGGAGAAAAGAGAGAGCAGGCCCCTCCTGTCATTTCTCACTGTGATTGGTTCATCTGTAATGATGGACCAATCACAGTGATCTCTGGCTGAGGCAGGTGGTGATAAGTCCCTGGCTGGTTGCCGGAACCTGTCACCACTCACAGATGTCACCCAAAGTTAAACCATTGCTGACTGTTTAACTAATTCATGTGCATGTATGTGGGGTTGCACTATTGTGCAACAGTTTAATATGAATGTGTGAATATGCGTTAAGGAGTTAAAGGAATATTCCTATGTTAACATTTAATGCATACCCAATAGTTTAAAGTGGATATGGAGCATCAATTAAATGTTCTTCTATGGGCATATGTAAGAGACATACCAGAAAAGTCTGATAGATTCTACTTCTGGGTTCTACTTCTGAGCTTCACGGCAGTTGGGTCCTATCTCCCAGCTGGGGAGAGGGCTGCCGTGAAGCCCCGCCTAGGTGACACTTTCAGCTTATCAAATGAAGCTATTTTAGAGCAGAAAGAAAACAAAGACAATTTTTATACAGGTATATTTTGAATGTGCAGCATCTAAGCTTGTGGATGGGGGGGGGGGGGGTGACATTATCACTTCAAGGGCCTCCACTATTTCTGCCCCAAGTTACAGAAACAGCATAGCTCAGTGTACTGCAAGTTTAAGCAACTTCTCTTAATCTGTATGGGACTTGTATGTGAACTCTAGAAGGACTCATTCAACTGTTTTCAAGTTCCCAATAACCTCTAATGGCCACAAACAGGCCAGAGATTGTTGGGGGCCATTGATCATGGGATAGGTGTGGGTCCCAGAGATGACATTTATATCATATCCTGTAGATATACCATAAATGTGCCAGAAGGGTATACATCTTTAACAGGATTGTCCAAAATTAGGAAAACACAGTCACTTGTTCTCAGCTTCCATTAAAGTGAATAGAGCCAAGTTGTAATATGACACTCCAACTGAGCACAGGTGTGGCACTATTTCTGAAAAAAGCGACTATCTTTTATTAATTTTGCACAGTCCCTTTAATAGTATATATTCACTATGGGGCTAGTGCCTAGGTTATACCGGCGGCATCACGTATGTTTTGAGTCTTTTATAATGGAACTAAAGGCTAAAGCAGTTTACAGAATAAAGCACAACTTACCCAATACTAATTTTTTAATAGACACTAAATTAAAATTCAGCCTCAAGCACTGATCTAGGGAGCTTTGGATGCTTATAATATATGGATGTGACAGATAGATTCCCATGTATGTAACTATCACATTTTAATAGACGCTCATAGGGATGCCCACATTCAGATGAACATTGCGAGCCCTGACGCTTGCCACTAAATTTAGCACTTGGAGTTATTAAAGCATTCATTTCTTTAACCTGTAAAATCCTGTGTCTTGTATGTTAATGGTAATATACATACCCATGGCCTTTGTGTGACTTCTGCATGCTAAGTGACAAGGGACTGAACGACTAAATTGCATCAGTTAACGTTCCAAGAAAAGGAGCTGCCGCCCCCTAGTGTCTGATGCCCACAGGACTGTAACCTAGATTCCATACCGAGTCTCATAAAAAATATATCACTAATGAAAATATCTCTATGCTTACTGGGATCGGAAAACATATTCTAGTAGAGAAGGAGACCATAGCTCAATGCAAACACAATTCTGAAAATAGGTTAAAAGTTTCAAATGCAGTTTCTGCTTCATTAGCCAAAGCCGCTCTCATGGCTGTCCAGGGAAGCATCTCTGTACAATGCGTGGTGCGGTAATAATGAAGCCTAGCCCCCAGGGCCCTATAATCTCATTCGGACAAGCCATGCATAAAATGAGACACATTACAGCCATATCCAGATGTGATTACATCTGCTATTATTTCAGAAGGAAAAAGCTGCTCAATCAATTTCTAAGATTAGAATTTCATCCATTTTATGTATTAATTGGTGTTTTTATGACATATATATCCAGCATGTAAAGATGTGGCAGGACATGTTTTAGAGCATGATCATCTCCATATAGAAAACACTATTTACATCTACACTTTTCCCTACATATAGACTATAGAAAGCTGCCCTTTGTCTGTCATTTTCTGCCTTAGATGTCAGACCAAGGTGGATTGTGTGTTATGTGGCTTTTTTGGTTTATTTGTCTTATTCAAACAGAAGATTTACATTAAAGGGGTTGTCCAGCGAAATTCTTTTTCTTTCAAATCAACTGGTTTTATAAAGTTATATAGATTTGTAATTTACTTCTACTTAAAAATCTCAAGTCTTCCCATACTTATTAGCTGCTGGAAATGTTGTTTTCTCTCCAGTCTGACACAGCGCTCTCTGCTGCCACCTCTGTCCAAGACAAGAACTGTCCAGAGCAGCAGCAAATCTCCATTAAAAAACCTCTCTTGCTCTGGACAGTTCCTGTCTCAGACAGAGGTGGAAGCAGAGAGCACTGGTTCAGACTGGAAAGAAAACATTTCCTGCAGGACATACAGCAGCTCATAAGTATGGGAAGACTTGAGATTTTTAAATAGAAGTAAATTACAAATCCATATAACTTTCTGAAACCAGTTGATTTGAAAGAATTTTTTTTCACTGTATAATGTATTGGAGTAAGACATGCAATTGTGCAGTTGCAGCTTTTTTTTTTTTTTTTCTTTAAATAGTTTATTATTTTCATATAGAAACAGTATCACCTTACAATACATTGTAATATCTAAAAAACAAACAAAAAAAACATTTCTAGTGCCCCCTCCCTCCCGCCCAGAAGTTATGACCTTTATCTTAGTTTCAGATCCAACCAATCATACATCACCAATCGTGGTATGTCCCCTTGTATGGATAAAACCCGCAGGGCGCCCACATAACCCTTCCAACTCTTAAAGCTATACCTCCTCCACCCCCACTGCAACTATTTACAAAGTTACCATACACAACTAGGTGACGGCTCCAACCGCGTCCCCACCCCACCAGGAGGACAGAGCAGGCCAGAAAAGGGGCAAGCCAACCCAACATATTCAAGCTCATTCTTTGATCTTTCACATTTTCATATATCAGTCTCTTAGCCTCTTATTGATCACAACATGCTTCCAGTCTCCTTCCCTACCCAACACACCCTTGTCGGATGCCCTGAGCAGACAAAGATAACCCACACTCATACTGGAAACCACTACACCGTTTCACCAGGGCCAGTAGTCCCCAGCCCCAACCTGTCCCGATGAACCCCAACATCCATATATCATGGACAACAAGGTACCTCCGCACAGGTGGGATTCATATACATTCTTCCAACTCTTGAGGCTTAACCTTTAAAAAAAAAAAAAAAAATTAACCACTTCCATCTCAGTCCGGTCTACATCTTGACCTCAGCCACTCTATAAGTATATTAAACATGATGGGTCCCCACGCCCATCCAACCCACTCCGCCTCCACGATCCAGCAGGGACGCGATCCAGCCCCACCCCAATCACCCACCAATCATCCTTTATAATTTTAACAACAACATAGGCGCCCTGAGAGTACCACACAGGTTTACAACTTATAACACCTTTTCCTCCACCAGTATAATACTTCACTTTCTTGTTGTTCTCCAACTACCATCCCAGATGTAATCTTAACTCTTCTTATTCTACCATAACTTCTCTATCCAACCCCTCCCACCCCTCTCAGCTGGCAGGGAAGAAGAAAAGAAAAAAAAAAAAAAAAAAAACATAAATATATAAAAATTTTAACTACTCTAAACATTATCACTCCAATACTTTTCCCATTGTTCAACGTGATCTTTTAGCTTCTTATCCTTACTTTTCTTTATGTAAGTATTATGCCAGAGTTCATTCTTTAAGATTACGGTACTTAGTTCTCTCCATTCCCTCACACTAGGGGCATTTGGGGATATCCAGTTTCGCAATATAATCATCCGAGCTGCCAGAAGCAATTTATAAATTACCTTATTAGTACTTTTCAATGTATGTGTTTCATCAAACACCCCCAGAATTGCAGAAATATATTCATCTTCTGTTACCAAATCAAATAATCGTGACAAAATTAAGAAAACTTCCTCCCAAAGTTGCAGCTTTTACAGGTGGGCCGGCTGTGTACCTAAGATGGCTATGAGCTTACATGGAACAATAGATAAAGAAACAGTAGTTTTAATACATTGTGGCACTGCTCCTGTTGCTCTGGAGGATGCAACATCCTTGCTGATAAGAATGTGATTTGACCAGAATTAGTCTCTTTCTTCCTCTGGCAACTGACATAATAGCCCCTTCTTACCTGAGGAGTTTGCTCAGCTATACTGCCACAGTACTGCAGATGGTCTGCTTTTTTCCTGACAATCAGCGCAGATTTTTCTTCTATTTTCTCTTCAATAATCAGAGAATCACTATGCAGAGGCCTGCCTGTTTGTGGAGTTACTGGTCATATGTGTCCACTACTTCTCAGCATAGTAGGTGGGTGTGCACTTTGTTTTATACTCTGAACACCAGGTGGCGCCATGGTTGCTAGGTAAATATCAAACTACTGGATCATTTCTTAATGTGATGTCAATAAGAAATGTATATTTTTCATGAACTATGAAATTAATATATTTAAAGTGATTATCCAACATTTCACAAAAAAATTGTGTTCCATTGTGTTTCTCGTCTCATGTTTCCCATCAGTCCTACGTCACTATTTCTTATGCCCTCCTTCAGTAATCACTGCCCCTAAGCCCCCCCAGCTTTCAGATAAGTCCACCCCAGCCTTCTGATTATTCCACCCCCCACCCATTAGCCAAGACCACCCATCACTATGCCCTCCCTACATGCTACATCGTTGTGACCTTCCTCCTTACATAGAGCGGCAGCCTGTCACGCTGTATTCATTTCACGCTGGCTAATTATTTTAGCAAGCCCACTATAATAAAATTTATTTACTACTGGCCACAGTCTCACCTGCACAACGCAGACACAGAAGGTAGAAGATACATGTGAGGCCAGACAGAAGCTAAAGCACAGAAAAAACGTGCATGGTGACTGAACAATGGGCCCAGCCAATAGATGAACATGGGTAGTGCCTGCCAAATGTGTGTCAGAGAGGGGAGTGTTTGACTGGAGCAGAGGCTGATCCCACTCCATGACCTGACACAGCAAGTCATCGACACAAAATGGCGCCATACAAATAGAATAGGGGTCTAGTGACAATCCCCAAGTTATAAGAACAGTAACTTCCGGCAAAGGGTAGATTTAAAAAAGGGCACCATAGCCTTTACTAAACTACATTACAGACTTTAAAAGTTGCAGCATTAATCATAACTTTTTAAAACACCGGACTCCTCCTTTAATGGTGGGACAATGGACTCCAGCAAAGCCTGAAGGGGTCCTACAACTTCCAGTGATGTCTTTGTTGTTTTAATGAAGAACTTATCCATTTACCACAGTTATAGAGAAAAACAAATAGAATTTGTTGACATCTGTATTGCGGCTTATATGCACAGACGCTTTTCAAATCTATTATTACACAAAATGGATTCTAAAGAAGCCCGGCAGAGTCTAAAAACTTGAGGTGTTTGTTGTTTTGATAAAGAAGACAACGCTGCATGCAGCACTAATTTTACAGTCAAAAGCATTGGACTGTAACAGACAAAAGCCAGTATGGGAATAAACAAAAATATACAGCTTACGGTTACCATTTGAATAAAAGAAAACCATAAAGAAATAAGGAATGCTTAAGAACTAATGATGTGCCAGCAGCCATTTGCCTCTCTCTAGCAGCCAGGTCTGGAAGTGCTGATGGTATCACTGTGTATAGTAAGTGAAGCCCCTATTACACGGGGCAATGTAGAGGAGCAAATGAACGCTGTCAGCTCGGGTGATCGCTAAATCGCCCAGGCAGCCCATAGCAGATAGCAACGGTCTGCTGCTGCTCCTATTCCACCGAGTAACGCCAGCAGATTGTTGCTGTATTAGTCGTTTTTCTTTCAACATGTTGAAAGACAAAGGACTGCAACAATCAGCCGACATCGTTCATGTCCCCTATTACACAAGACGATTATTGGCTGTAATGGAATATGGCCAATAATCGTTTGCTGTAATAGGGCCTTTAAGTTGGAGATCCTTTAAACTTTCTACCAGTAGCTCTTACAAGTTCTTGTTAGCCTGTCCTCATTTATAAGACAGCCATTTCACTATACCAGTATTCCTCTACCAAAAGCTTTTCCTGGTTTTCACCTACTAACCAAAACGTAAAGTATTGCTATGGTTGTTCTTCATGCAGATAAGTTTATTGCACCAGTTTCTCAATATGATCAAATTGTTAAAATGTTTGCCAAAAATGTCTGCACTTTCAGTCATAAATAAAATCTTTAAAATCCGACCAAAGGATTGGAGAGAGTGGGGTAGAGGTGTGCATAAGATTGAAACAATAGTGCCCATGGTATCAAAAAAAGGATGTACAGTGTATGGGTACAACTCTATGTAGCACATTACAGCCATCAGAACAATATCCTAAGGACACACTGCCTAAAGTTAGGTTGTTGGGCCATGGCAAGGGTCCTATTACACGGGGCGATAAAGGGCCGATTAATATTGTAAATGAGCCCTGATCTACTAGACCGGCGCTTGTGTACTGGGCCTATTACATGCCCCAATAATCGTTTATCAAGTTCATCCTTGCCCAAACAGTTAATACATTACCTGTCCACACTCCCAGTCTTCTCCTGCACTCTGCATGATTGCTGGTCCTGCGGCTGCAGCTTCAGAGCAGTCACTGAGCTGACAGGCTGCTCAGCCAATCACTGGCCAGGACCACCACGGCCAGTGATTGGCTAAGTGGCCGGTCAGCGCAGAGAAGCTGCAGCGCGCAGTGCTGAGAAAAGAGCAGAAGGCAGGAGGAGACAGGAAACGTGGACAGGTAATGTATTAAATGTTTGTTTAATCGTTAGGCATTGGCCGTGCATCGCTATCACATGTAGCGATGCACGCCCGATAATTTTAGGTTCATCAGCCGATGAGCGTTTCAACGGCTGATCATTGTCTCTATTATCGCTCTGTGTAACAGGGCCCTAACTCTACAACAGGATCATAAGTTGCAGCACAGACATAAGTAGAAAGAACAAGATTGCAACAAACGTTGGCACCATTCTCAAGCCCCAAGCCAAGCACTGATTTAATAAACCTTTGAGTAGCAAGAACACTCCCAACAAGGCACTCCCACCATAATAACAGGTAAAAGCATAATCCATTTTCCTGGTTATGAGAAGATTGTGACGTACAGAACTACAGCAACTAATCCTGATACCTGTATGTAATGGCCCAAACCAGCCTGGTGATCATGGAACAGCGAAACAGCTGTCTGTGGACAGATACCTGGCTTGGCTGGTTTCCTTTATTGGAGACATTCCTTGGCTTGGTTGTTCCTTCCCGGAGGAAGGTCTGGCTAGTTCACTGACGTCGAGACACGTGATGGTGTCTCTGCAGTGTTCTTTTATTGTACATATATATTTCATCAATTGAAAAGTATGAAAATAGATAGTTGTCACCAGAATACACTATGTGATATTAAATGGGCATTGTTACAAAAATATTTTGCCACAGACACATATGAAAACATTTTATTGGTCAGGGTCTGAGTGTTCAGACCAAATCCGATCTGTAGAACGAGGTGGGAGAAGTGTGTACATTCTCTATGAGCTCTGTGTTATGTGACCTAGACAAACTAATAATTTAAGTCAGTACGCTCATCTAAGTTCCTGACACAAAGTGGAGAGAAGAGAGTGGCAGCAGCCTGCACCCCCAACTCTGCATATAAGAAAGTAACGCTGGTGCTATATACACTGTGTGACCAAGTCCCAAACAAAGTCGCCAACTTGGTATTACATCCAATGTAATAAGTAATGGGACACTACAACTTCACGCTGCCAAAAACTTGTTTCTCTTTATATATATTTTCTGCAATTTCACAATGGAGATGACAAATATCTTCAACATACAGATAGACAAAAAGAAAAAACGTCACCACAGTGTATCGGACAGACACAAGATGAGTTGCACCCCCAACTCATTCTGATCCATTGAGGTCTGAGTGTTCAGACACAGAACTGGAAGTGAATATGCTAAGCTCGTACTTTTCCAGACTCATTTGGACCCTTACTGATCAAAATGTTGTACATGCCCAACGACATGTAAAAAGGTGTTTTATTTGTCACCAGCTTGTTTTACCTTGACAACCACATCCAAAGTTCATAGAAACATCATCATAGAAAACAGATATTCAGTATATACCACTCACTCCCAGCTGGTGGACATAACACCTGACTGTCATTGTTCACCATCCCTTTCTTCTCTTTATCACATCTGAAAACTTACTATTTTTATGGATAGACTTTGTGACGAGAGACAAAAGGAAAGAAGTAGAAATGATTGAACCTTGAGCATGTTCAGGTACGTCAGAACCCAAATCCTCAGTATTTGATTGCCGCTGGCTAAAAAAGTTGGTTGAAACCCTAGGGAGTCCCAGAAAACATGGATAGAGCCTATAGCTGTATCTATGTTTTCCAGGCAGCCTTATGGCTGCACCCAACTTCTTCAGCTGGTACTTCACTGGTAATCAAACAGTGAGAATTTGGACAAACACCAGTGTGCTTGAAGTTCGCTCATCTCTAGAAAGGTGCCATGGTGTCTTTTAGGTGCTTCTTTACAATCCAACTGCAGCAATCAGCGTTGGAATGGCAGAAGATAAAGGACTGTAGGTGGGTCACTGTTGTGTCGTTGCCCTGGGCAGCATGTTTGTTCCCCCTGTGCTTCAGCTACAGCAACCAGTCATAGGGAATCATATGCACTGGATTAAACATTGTTCCACAGCTCCTCTCTCTTTTTTTGAGAAAAAACAACAACAACAACAACATGTCCATCAAGTTCAACCTAAGAGGGGATGGATAAAGGGAAGGGGGATGGATGAATAATTTCTATATTCTATAAATATGCAGTTATGTTCTTTTGGTCTAGGAACTTGCCTGTTTTGAAGCCCTCCACTGTTTTTCCTGTGACCAGATCCTGGGGCAGACTGTTCCACAGATTCACTGTTCTCATGGTAGAGAAGACTTGTCGCCTTTGGAGATTGAACCTTTTTTCCCCCAGGCGGAGGCAGTGCCCCATTGTCTTTTGAGGGGGTTTTACCTGGAACCTTTTTTTTCACTGCACTACTTGTAGGGACCATCAAAATATCTGAACAAATAAATCATATCTCCCCTTATGTGTCTATGCAGTTCAATTTCCTGCTGGCCTTAGAAGCAGCTGACTGACATTGTGTGCTGTTCTGTAGTCTTCCATCTATAAGTACACCCAGATCCTTCTCCATCAGCGACTCTCCCAGTGTAACTCCCCCCAGGACATATGATGTATGTGGCTTATTAGTACCCAGGTGCATATCTTTACATTTATCCACGTTCAACTTCATTTGCCAAGTAGACGCTCAAACACTCAATTGGGGGGATTTACGAAGACCGGCATACAAGTACGCCGGTCTTATATTAGGCCCCTCCCCTTTTTCCCCAGTGCCTCTTAGTGAATCCAGCCAGACACCCGAATCTGCGCCCCGCGTTCGAAAGCTTCCAGCAGGTGTAGAATTTGATCATAATTTATGCCTGCGGACAGGCGTAAACCATGATGAATGAGGTGCGGGAGGAGGCCACGCCTCCTCCCTGCCTTATGACACCCCCCAAACTCCGCCAGCCCGCCCATCGGGCAAGGTGCGCATACAGGAGAAGTGGGCGAATCTGCACCTTCTACCTGGCCTATGCCTCTGGCGTACCTTTCATAAAGGTCCCCCATGTGTCTAAGTCATCCTGTAACATCTGCACATCTTCCATAGACTGTACTGTACTACAAAGCTTGGTGTCATCTGCAAAGATAGAAACATTGCTGTTAATTCCATCCACAATATCATTAATAAACAAGTTAAACAGAAAAGGGCCCAGTACTGACCCTTGGGGTACACCACCTATAACCGGGGACCATTCGGAATAGGAATCATTGACCACCACTCTCTGAGCACGGTCCTTAAGCCAATTTTCAATCCAGTTACAAACTAAACTTTCTTAAACCCATAGACCTTAATTTACCCATCAAACGTCCATGAGGAACCGTGTCAAATGCTTTTGCAAAATCCAGGTACACTATATTCACAGCCACCACCCCTATCCAGGCTCTTTAGAAAACCATATTAGGTTGGTTTGACAGTTTCTGTCCTTAGTAAAATCATGCTGGTTATTACTTATAATACTATTAGCCACTATATATCCCTGTTTTCATAAATTTCAAGAAATGTCAATAATAGATAAATTTTACTGCAATTAATTTGAGAAACAGCAAAATCACATATGATCATCTGCCTTATTAACATATATATATATATATATATATATATATATATATAAAACATGCTATAGGGTGACCTTGTAGGATAGGTGACCCTTTAATAACTTACCATCATCTCTTTCAGCTCCACCTAGAGGAAGGAATCTGAACACTAAGCAGCCATCACCAGCCTGTTTTTTACCATATTTTTTGTACAATTCTCGGCATCTCTATGACGACCATCCCCTGACTTGCTTGTCGGCAGCAGCAGGCCACAGTCCATAAATCCTGACCTTTACTAACTGCCTGGGACCAAATCACTATAAAGATGAATGCAAAGGTAAATATAGCTTTCTATTCAATTTGCTATAATGTCAATTTCCAGCTCTGAAGGAGGATTTAACTCTATTTAAAACACCAGGAAGAAAATCTTCTCTAGCGCAGAGGAGAGATTTCATCCCATAATAAAAATGGACCGCCGAGATAAATCTTACCCCGATGATGGGGAAGTCTTAGTTCCATTGGTCGGCTCACCGAAGCACGCAGAGGAAGCAGAAGGATTAAGGGCAAATTGAGAGAAACCTGGTGTGTAAGGAGAAAGCCGAGGCTAAGGAGGTGGGGAGAGAAAAAGGTTTGCTAGTTTTTATCAAAACTCTTGATCTGTAGGAACACATTTGTCTTCCGATCAGCAAAAAATGTCCTAATCCAAAACAATCAATGTGGCATTTGGCATGGCTCTTTACCTTGCATGTAGTCTTTTTTTCTCCCTTTACAAGCATATAATTATTTACACCAGGTGCAACACCGCCATACATCTCTTATGACTTTACTATTCACAGGCACATGAATTGTAATTTGCCAGCCTTTACTTAAGTTTCTTTGTGTTAAAATCTTTTACCCTGGGTGTACTGTTACTTTGACAAGTAGCACAGTACAATGGAAGGGAAACAGATTTGAGTCTGTTAACAATGGGTATTAGCGCTCCCTGCCATAAGCCCCAGGTGACTGTACAGAAAAGATTACAGGCTCTCTAGTGCTAAGAGAACTGTGTCATATTAAAATGTCAATACTACAGAGGTAAAACACGTATAAATCATTTAAAATGTGTACATATAAAATTATGTTAACGGAACTAATAAAGCCTTTTGTATGAGCGTGACACAAACAATGTATCCCGAGCATTATTCAAATAAAATAAGTATATTTAGCTGATAGCGATCGCACTATAATCAGCTCCACATTGCTTTCCCTTTTGCTTCCTAACGTAATGGAGCACTTAAACTACGCCCTATTCATTTGCAGTGAATGTCCGCTCTTAAATACAATTTTCTAATTTTTCTAATCAAAATAGGTTCAAATTCTGTGTTGGCCAATATCTTTATAGTGGTAGGTGCTTTGTTCTTTTGATACACTCCGAATCCCTCTGTTAACACAGTTAACCCTTTAAGATGCAGGCTTTATTTTTTTTATTACCTTCCGTGAGATATCTTTTTTTTAATTTTACCTCAATACAGCTGTATAAGGGCTTCATTTCTATAGGGTGAGTTATATAGAATAATGGCACCATTTTGGGTGATGTATAATGGATTAAAAACTTTTTTTCTTTATATGGGGAGTGGATAAAATTAGTAATTTTGCAATTTTTGGGGTAATAAATATGGTTTTTATGGCATTCACTGAGTGGTATAACTGATATGGTAACTTTATTATGTGCATTGACACAATTACAAAGATATCACATTTTAGACTTTAGGTTTATTTTAATAAACTTACCATTTATGCAGAAAAAATAATTATAATCTTTTTTTTCAATTCTATAATTTGAGACCCACAACTTTTGAGATACATAACACTTTATAATCATTGTCAATTCCAGTTTGTATATTTAATATAAAAAAAATGAAACATTAACAGGACATGAAGACCACATGGTCTATCTAATCTGCCCTTAAAGGGAACCATTCACCCCGTGGCCCCCGGCAGAAACTGACATACAGTGACATAAAGGTCAATATACTTACCACATCGCTCCCGGTCCCGTCCCGGATCCCGTTGTTGACACGGAGAAATCGCCGATTCTTCTTCTCCCGCCCATTATGGTAATGAGCTGAGATGAGTCCAACGTCCATAGGAAACGACGGACGAGTCCAACTTATTCATGAGGTCCTCTTCTCGTCGCCGCCCATCCACGCCTCCTGGAACTTGATTGACGTCTTCAGTCTTCAGTCTTCTGCCGAATTCCCGCGCAGGCGCCGCTGCGATGGTCTCGTCACCTCTTCTGCGCCTGCGCGGTAAACAGGATACGTGTTCGAGCCAATCGGCGCACGCGCAGTAAACAGTGAAGCTGCGGAGCGGCTTCAATTGTGAACTGCGCATGCGCCGAAAACGACTGTCACGGCGCCTGCGTGGGATCTGGCAAGAAGAAAGAAGACGAGGAGGAAGAGGACCTGGCGTCAATCAAGTGTCGGAGGCGGGGAGAAGGCTGGATTTCGGACCCGGCGGCGCTCATTACCATAATGGGCGCGAGAAGAAGAATCGTCGATTTCTCCGTGTTAACAACGGCCTTCGGGACGGGACCGGGAGCGATGTGGTAAGTATATTGACCTTTATGTCACTGTATGTCAGTTTCTGCCGGGGGCCACGGGGTGAATGGTTCCCTTTAAAGGGGTTTTCCACTTAAAACTAACTTTTCCCCTACCCATCCCGGGTAGGAGCGATCTCCCCACTAGACACCAGGGATGACACTGCGTCCGGTAATCGGATGCAGCTGTCAACTTTGACAGCTGCATCCGATTACTGTATTAGCGGGCACGGCGATCGGACCGTGCCCGCTAATACCTACGGTCCCGGGCTACACGCGGCACCCGGGACCGGCGCGGTTCAGAGCGGGGCCGCCGTAAATTTACGCCCGATGTCGTTAAGGGGTTAAGGGAGATGAACAAAAAATAGCAATTCTGGTAATGTGCCGTTGTTGTTTTTTTTAACAATATATACCTTTGAGGGTTAAATAACTTTATAGCATGGATAACTGTGGTGATACCAACTATTTTTTAGTTTGAAAATTTTTTTTCAGGCTTTATCTTACAATTGTTAAACACATTTATCTAATTTTCATTTTATTTTAGTAGGTACCACTAAGGAGCCTAATCATGCATTTGCCTGATCACTTAAATAATACACTACAATATATCTGTTTTGTATAATGCCTGTCAATGTAATAGTATACAATGGTAGAAATATTTATGCTGCTGATTTTTCAACTTTTTATGTTTGTGGTATACTTTGGTTTATACACTCAGTAGTTTTATGTAAAAATTACATTTGTGCGATTTTTCAAATTCTGATTTTATTAGGGACCAGTTTTTATTAGGGTTCAGTTCTGAAGTGGATTTGTGGGGCCTGTATTTTATTTACCCCCATAAATCTCTCCACTGTAAAAATGGCACCCCTCAAAATATTCAAAGTAACATTTCATAAGTTTATTAACCCTTTATTTAAGCAAGTTGGAGGGAAATTTTAAAATATTCATTTTTTTTGGCAGATATTTTATTTTTTCCCTCTAATACAGCAAATAATAATTGAGAAATGCAATATTTATTCCCCTTATTCCAATGTTTCTAGAAATCCCCCATATATGGCCACAGTGCATCACCTGGCTCAACCACAGGCCGCAGACATAACAGAGGCCTGTGAATTTTGGGGCCTTTTTTTATTTAATTTTTTTTAGCCATTAAAGAGGATGTACCACCTGGTACATCCTCTTTAGCCTGAACCGACGGATCGATGGATGCTGGCACAGGGAAGCCGGTGCCGCAGTCAGTTTTTCGGACTGCCGACCGGTTCCCGTGCATGGCGCCGTTCGATCCAGCGGTACGAATAAAAATCACAATTTAGCACGCCGTTTACTATACGTTACATATAGTTACATAGTTAATACGGTTGAAAAAAGACACATGTCCATCAAGTTCAACCAAGGAGGGGATGGATACAGGGAAGGGGGAGGGGTGATAGGTTCTATACATATGCATTTTTATTATTTTGCTCTAAGAACTTGTCTAGGCCGGTTTTGAAGCCCTCTACTGTTGTTGCTGTGACCAGATCCTGTGGTAGACTGTTCCACAGATTCACAGTTCTCATGGTAAAGAAGGCTTGTCGCCTCCGGAGATTGAACCTTTTTTTCTCCAGGCGGAGGCAATGCCCCCTTGTCCTTTGAGGGGGTTTTACCTGGAACATCTTTTCCCCATATTTCTTGTAGGGGCCATTTATATATTTAAATAAATTAATCATATCTCCCCTTAAACGTCTCTTCTCCAGACTAAACAAATGTAATTCTTTTAATCTCTCCTCATAACTAAGATGCTCCATTCCCCTTATTAGTTTAGTTGCCCGTCTTTGTACCCTCTCCAGCTCTAGAACATCCTTTTTATGAATCGGGTTCCAAAACTGGACAGCATACTCCAGATGAGGCCGCACCAAAGCTTTATAAAGCGGTAATATTATATCCCTGTCCCGAGAGTCCATGCCTGTTTTAATGCATAACAATATCCTGCTGGCCTTAGAAGCCACTGACTGACATTGTGTGCTGTTCTGTAATCTATTATCTACAAGTACACCCAGATCCTTCTCCATCAGTGACTCTCCCAGAGTAACTCCCCCCAGGACATATGATGCATGCGGGTTATTAGTACCCAGGTGCATAACTTTACATTTATCCACATTGAACCTCATTTGCCAAGTGGACGCCCAAACACTCAGTGTGTCTAAGTCATCCTGTAACATCTGCACATCCTCCATAGACTGTACTGTACTACAAAGCTTGGTGTCATCTGGAAAGATAGAAACATTGCTGTTAATCCCATTCTCAATATCATTAATAAACAAATTAAACAGAAGAGGGCCCAGTACTGACCCTTGGGGTACACCACTTATTACCGGGGACCATTCGGAGTAGGAATCATTGACCACCACTCTCTGGGTACGATTATTAAGCCAGTTTTCAATCCAGTTACACATTAAATTTTCCAAACAGATAGACTTTAACTTACCCATCAGACGTCCATGAGGAACTGTGTCAAACGCTTTTGCAAAATCCAGGTACACGATATCCACAGCCGCGCCGCCATCCAGGCTTCTACTCACCTCTTCATAGAAACATATCAGGTTGGTTTGACAGCTTCTGTCCTTAGTAAAACCATGCTGGTTATCACTTATAATACTATTAGCCACTTTATATTCCTGGATGTAGTCCCTTATAAGCCCCTCAAATAGTTTCCCCACAATGGACGTTAAGCTTACGGGTCTATAGTTACCTGGGGAAGTTCGAGAGCCCTTTTTGAAGATTGGCACTACATTTGCCTTATGCCAGTCCCTCGGCACAATACCAGTAAGCAAAGAATCATGGAATATTTCATACAAGGGTAGTGAAATTACAGAACTGAGTTCCCTAAGAACTCTGGGGTGCAATCCATCAGGCCCTGGAGCTTTGGTTACATTGAGTTTGTTTAATTTATCTTGGACCATATCTATAGTAAACCAGTTCAGTACATTACATGTGTTAGCAGCACTGGCCCCACCCACCTCAGTACTGGCCCCACCCACCACAGCTCCATCCTCTTTTGTATATACAGAACTGAAGAACCCATTAAATAACTCAGCTTTCTCCTGATCCCCAGTTATTAATTCCCCGTCGCCATTATTTAGGGGTCCTACATGCTCTGACCTTGGTTTTTTTGCATATATAATATATATATATATAATATATTTGAAGAATTTTTGGGGGTTTCTTTTGCTTTCTATAGCTACCTGCCTTTCATTGTGAATTTTTGCTGCTTTTATTACATTTTTACAGGTTTTGTTGACTTCTTTGTAATGTTTAAATTCTACAGCTGACCCCTCTGATTTATATTTTTTGAATGCCCCTTTTTTCTCATTTATAGCCCTTCTTACCTCGGTTGTAAGCCATGTGGGATTGGATTTTAACTGGAATATATTTGGCAGAATTGGAATATATTTGGCAGTACAGTTATTTAATGTGGATTTGAAGATTTCCCATTTATTAGCTGTATCCGTATGTGACAGCAGCCGCTCCCAGTCTATGCCCTGAAGTTCTGCCCTTAACCCAGGAAAATTGTCCCTTTTAAAATTAAGAGTTTTTGCCCTCCCAACATCTTTTTCTTTTCTACACTTTAAGCTAAAAGTCACTATATTGTGGTCACTATTACCCAGGTGTTCATGGACAGTGACGTCCCCAACCAGCTCAGCGTTGTTAGAAATAACCAGATCCAACAAGGCATCACTTCTAGTTGGCTCCTCCACAAACTGGCCGAGAAAATTGTCCTTCAGGAGGTTAAGAAATTCCCTCCCCTTTGTGGATTTAGCTGAACCGTGACCCCAATCTATATCTGGGTAGTTGAGGTCCCCCATTATCACTACTGTTCCCTCCCGGGCAGCCCGCTCTATTTGTCTATTCAACTGGCCATCTACCTCCTCAGTAATGTTGGGGGGTCTATAGATTACACCAAGAATAATTTTTTCACTCTTTACCTCCTTCTGTAGTTCTACCCACAATGCTCCACATCATCACAGTCATCTCCCACTATTGCATCTTTTACACTCACTTTAATATCATTTCTGACATACAGACATACTCCTCCTCCCCTTCTGCCCACCCGGTCCCTTCTGAACAACGCAAATCCCTGAATATTGACAGCCCAGTCATGTGAGGAGTCCAGCCATGTCTCAGTCACACCAACCACATCAATGGACTCCTCCAGAACCAAGGCCTCTAGCTCCCCCATCTTGCTGGCTAGACTTCTGACATTAGTAACCATACACTTTATATTACCATCGAGTTTAACTGCTTCATTATAAGAAATGGGATTTATTACTGTGCTGTGGCTACAATCATCCTCACTGTTCATCCGCAACATATGGATCTCCCTATGCACTGCTCTTATCCTCCCCCCACAGGACCCTTCTCCTCCCTCCTCATTGTTCTGTCCCCTCTCTAACCTATCTGCCACTACATTACATACTACATTGTCCTCCCTCCACATCCCTAGTTTAAAAACCCCTCCACCCCTTCTAGGATTCTCTCCCCCAGCACAGCGGACCCCCTTCCATTAAGGTGCAAATTATCTGCGGAAAACAGATTGTACCCCAATGAAAAGTCAGCCCAGTGCTCTAAAAACCCAAACCCTTCTCCTCTACACCATGACTTGAGCCATGCATTTAACTCCCTAAGCTCTCGCTGTCTTTCCTGCGATGCGCATGGCACAGGCAGTATTCCAGAGAATACCACCTTGGAGGTCCTCCCCTTCAACTTAGCACCTAGTTCTCTAAAATTACATTACGGCACATATGATGTTATCTTTATTCGTCAGGTCGGTACGATTACAGCTATTACAGATTCTGTCTCTCACATTTGGTGTACCTATAAAAAAAAAAATCACACACCTCTCAATTCTTCATAGGTAGGAAAATTTGCAAAATCAGCAAACAGTCTCCCCCCCCCCCCCCCCCCACTGTATATACAGACTCCAGACCTGGAAGAATTCATTAGATGTCAGATTGCCACTAGAATTCCTTAAAATAAGAGATGAGTAAATTTACAGTAATAACAAAGCAAAGCGCTTCGTTATCTCTGCAATGCGCTCATCAGCCAGCAGCGTTTTAACTCACTGCCGCTACTCCCCGGGTGCTGGGAAAAGCTGGATCCAGTCCTGGGAAACTGAAGTTTCCCAGAACTGGATGCATGCTTTTCCCAGAGAAGAGCGGTAGTCAGGTAAATGGAAGTAAGCTGATGAGCGGATTTCAGAGATAACAAGGCACTTTGCTGCTCCCTACTCGCTGCTCCCTACTCACAAACACACTGCAGGGTACAATAGGGTGACAGAGACAAACTCCTGCCTAAGAGTTGCTCTTCACGATAGCAACTATGGGGCTAAAAATCAGGCCACTGCAGCAGTATGTCAGCCACACAACAGTATGAAGTATGTAATTTTTTGGAAGAGGATTAATGGGAAAAAAGATGGCTACCTACAGTCGCCACTAGATGGAGCAAAACAGCTTACTGTAGACTGTTATATACTGAATTCAACAAGACTCCAGGACCCCAGCCGGAAGGCATCCCTCCCCCCGTGACCATGGCCAGGGCCGGCGTTAGGGGGGGCAAGCAGGGCAAATGCCCAGGGCCCCCATCCCCCAGGGGCCCCCTACCGCAGTTCCAGTAGGAGAGGAGAGCACAGGCAGCGTCCTGCAGCGTCTGGCAGTGATCCCTGGCTGCTGCTATCAGGGGTCACGCAGAGGCTGCAGGACGCTGGGCTCGGTGTCTGCTCCCCCTCCCCCTCCCTCCAGCTCCTCTCTGCACGTGACTTCCTCCTCTGGTGTGGAGCTGTCGGGACGATGGAGGAGAGGGCTGCCGGGTGAGGATGACAGCCTGCTGCTGCTGCAAGGTACATGAGGGAGATTCACCACTACACCCAGCATGCTAGAGGGGGTAAGTATACTGTACATGTAGTGTGTAATGTGTATGAATGTAAGTGTGTGTTACATGTCCTGTGTATAGTGTATGGACTGGATGGTTTGAATCTGTATAATGTGTTTTCATGGATGTGTGTGTGTGTGTATATATATATATATATATATATATATATATAATGGTATGTGTGTGTGTGTGTGTGTGTGTGTGTGTGTGTGTGTATATATATATATATAATGGTATGTGTGTGTGTGTGTGTGTATATATATATATATATATAATGGTATGTGTGTGTGTATATA